>NC_058080.1:263560253-263874934 GCF_014858855.1 Bufo gargarizans
GGCGTACAGTGTCAAGTGGAGTGCTTGGAGTCCTCAGAAAGCACTAGGAGCATCTATCGACGGAGGTACCCGGTCGGGGTGCTAGGCGTTCCGTTACATTTGCCATTAAAGCGGTGCAGTTATATGTTCTAAAGCCCCTTTTTTTTTTGTACATTAGTGGCACAAAAAAAGTATCTGCCATTGTGTGCTGAAGTGAGAAAATTACAGCTTATTTTGGCATGAATTAGTGGAAAATATATATATATTTGCCGTTCAGGGGTGCAGTTATATGTTCTAAAGCCCTTTTTGGCTTGTATTAGTGACAAAAAAATCACCTACTCTGCAGTGTGGCAGTTTTTTGTTAAGCCACCAGAGGAGGTGAACGTGGCCATTTGTAGAATCTGTGGGCAGAAGGTAAAGAGTGGCCAGGGTGCCAATGTTGGCACCACGGCCCTGCGTCAACATATGCCGAGTCACCATAAAGTGGCCTGGGAGAACCGTGGCTCTCATGTCGTGGTCCAGCCTGCAGCAGCAACCGCTGCATCACCCAGTGGCACGCACCCGATATCAGGCAGTCAAGGCTCCACCACCTCAGCCGAAGGGAGCTGTCTGTCCTTTCCATCACCTGCTGGTCCTGATGCTCCTCCTCCTCCATCAGCAATCAATCACCGAAGCGATTGCCAAGAGACAACAGTGTGCTGTGCACTCATCCAATGGCGCAGAAGCTGAATGTGCTATTGGCCAAGTTGCTGGTGCTGCAGTCCCTCCCTTTCCAAGTGGTGGACTCTGCAGCTTTCAGATAACTGATAGATTGTGCCGAGCCAAGGTGGAGAGTCCCAAGTCATCATTTATTTGCCAAAAAGTCAGTACCAGCCCTGCAAACACATGTAGAACAGAAGGTGGGCCAGTCCTTGAGCCTGTCGGTGTATGCCAAAGTGCATGGCAGCGCCGACGTCTGGAGCTGTAACTACGGTCAAGGACAATACATGTCCCTTACGGCCCAATGGGTGAATGTGGTTCCTGCACAGCCACACCAGCAACTTGGCCAGGTGACGACGCTTCCGCCACCACATTCTCACACCATTGGTCCTGCGACAATGTCTACCTCTGCCTCCTCCTCCACCGTGTCCCCAGCCTCCACTGCAGAGACAATGCACAGTGCCCCTCCAACATACCACATGTGCAGGGCACGGCAGTGTCACAGTGTTCTGCACCTAGTTTCCCTGGACGAACGGAGTCACACAGGGGAGGAACTGCTCTGTGTCCTTTATCAAGAAATCGAATCCTGGTTTTCTCCGCGACAACTCAGAATCAGAACCATGGACACTGACAATCGGAAGAAAATGATGTTGGCGCTGCATCAAGGAGGGCTGAGCCATCTGCATAGCATGGCACATGTGTTCAATCTGGTTGTCAAGCAGGTCCTGAAGTCTTCCACCCATCTGTAAGACATCCTAACAATGACCAGGAAATTTTGCATGCACTTCAGCCACTCGTACACAGCAAAGCACACCCTCCTTTAGCTGCAGCGGCAGATAGGCATCCCCCAACATAGGCTGATATGCAACGTTTCCACCCGTTGGAATGCCACCCACCCTCCATATGTTGGACCGACTATATGAACAAAGAAAGGCCATAAACTATTTATTGATGATCCAAGCGGACAGGAGTACTCCTCTGTGTAACTTTGATGTCAGCCAGTGGCAGCTCATATGTGATACCTGCTGTTTGCTCAGGCCCTTTGAGGAGGCCACGTTATTTGTCAGTCGCCAAGACTACGGGATGAACAACGTCATTCCACTTCTTCATGTCCTGGAACAGATGCTGGTAATTCTGGCTGGTCAGGGGACCGGACTGGAGACGTGGCACCTACATCTCACGGCCACATGAGCCTTGAGGGGGCTGAACTGGAGGAGGACATTCGAGCACAAGCAATGTGTAGCAAAATGGGTGGTTTTTCTACACAGATGACAGGAGAGGAGGAGCAGGAGCAGCCAGAGGAGCTACAGGGTGATGAGGAAGACAAGGCAGAGGATCCAGACACACAGTGGCAGTGGAGATGAAGGCAAAGAGTCCCCCCCCCCGAGTCACTTGCACAAATGGCCCGATGTATGCTTACTTGCTTGCGTAGTGACAGACGTATTGTCACCATTCAGCAGATGGATGACTTCTGGCTCCCCACCTCGTTGGACCCTTACTACCGTTCTAAAATGGGGGCCTTTTTTATACCCGCTGAGATTGAGAACAAACTGAACTACTATAGAGACATCCTATATAGTCAGTTGGCCGCTGCCTATCAGTGCCATCGTCCATCCTCTCGCAGGTCTGATGACCGGGGGGCCCTCTGCGCTCATGTTCCTCTGCCATGGCTGCTGTGGCGGGGGGGGGGGGTGGTTAGGAGCAGTTCCAGCTCCATCAGCAGCAACTTGAGTCTAGAGTCACTGATGAACAGCTTTCTTCACCCATCTAGTGATGAAACTACTCACCAGCAGCAGCTAGACCTGCAGCAGGACCTGAACCAGCAGGTGGTGGCATACTTAGACAGCACCCTGCCACCCCACATTGAAGATCCGCTGGACTACTGGGCAGCCAAACTTGATTTGTGGCAGCAACTGGCAGAGTTTGCCCTGTAAAGCTATCCTGCCCGGCCAGTAGTGTGGCATCAGAGCGGGTGTTTAGTGCGGCGGGCCATAGTTACCCCAAGATGAACTTGCCTTTCCACTCAAAATGTGGAGAGACTGACCTTTGTCAAGATTAATCAGGCGTGGATCAGCCAAGATTTCCACCCACCAATGCCTGATGCATCAGACTAGATCATCCATGGTGCAACACCAACACTTTGACAAAAAAGACTGGTTTCTTCTGGCTACCTGCCACAGCTACTATTCTGATGCTGCCACCTGCCTGATGCCAAGTGCTCCTTCTTTCACCCACCATCTTCAGCTGGTTCTGGTATTTCCACCCGCCTCCCCACTCACCGGATCACTCTGTGGTCTCCTAATGCTGCTGCCACCTCCATACTATGTCACCTTGCCATTCTGTGGCCTCCTGATGCTGCTGCCACCTCCACACTGTGTCACCTTACCACTCTGTGGTCTACTGATGCTGCTACCACCTTCACACTATGTCACCTTGCCACTCTGTGGTCTCCTGATGCTGCTGCCACCTCAACACTATGTCACCTTGCCACTCTGTGGTCTCCTGATGCTGCTACTTCCTCAACACTATGTCACCTTGCCACTCTGTGGCCTCCTGATGCTGCTGCCGCCACCTCAACACTCTGTCTTTGTGCCACTCTGTGGTCTCCTCATGCTGCTGCTACTGCTGCCACCTCTACACTGTAATTGTGACACCCTCTGGCCTCCTCCTGATGCTGCTGCTGCAACCATCGCACTCTGTCATTGTGCCACTCTGTGGTCTCCTCATGTTGCTGCTGCTGATTCCACCTACACACTGTCATTGTGCCACCCTGTGGCTTCCTACTGATGGTGCCTCCACATCCACACTCTGTCATTGTGCCACTCTGTGGCCTCCTAATGCTACTGCTGCCATCTCCACACTGTCATTGTGCTACTCTGTGGCCTCCTCCTGATGCCTCTGCCACATCCAGACTCTGTATTTGGGCCACTGTGTGGTCTCCTCATGCTGTTCCCGCCCTCCCCACTTCATGACTGTGCCACTTTTTTGCCTTTTGACCTGGCTGACATCATTATTTATTTGACCCTTCTTCTGATCTGTCAGAAGGAAGGAAAAATGAGATGCACTACGGATCCTGTCTACGTAACTGCTGTAAGGCCTGCATGACATGGTCCCTATTTTGCATCAGAATTGGCTTATGATTTGGTAGCCAAAAGCAGAAATGGGGACAAAACAAAGAAGATATGCAAAGATTCCATCCATTCACGTGTCATCTCTGTTTTGGATCCACTCAGGGGTGGGCTGGGCTGGGGGGCAGGGAGGCAATTGCCCCCCAGGCCGCCCAAAAAAAACGGCCGCTGTGCTGTCTTTAACAAATAATTTTTTATTTTTTTTATTCCTCAGGGCCGCACCGCCGATCACCACAGGCGGCACGGCCCTGGATATAATTGCGGCGGGCAGCAGTGGCGGCGGGCAGTAGGAGATGAGCGCTTCAATTGTTGAAGCGCTCATCTGCATATTCATCTGTATCGCCGTCCTCAGGACAGCGATACAGATGGCTGTGCTGTGGGGCAGGAGAGAGAGAGGCGTCTCCCTCCCCTGTTCTTCTGATAGGCTGCAGGCACTAATGCCTGCAGCCTATCAGAGGCCGGCTCAGGCGGCGCGATGACATCATCATCGCGCCACCTGAGTCGGGCAGCACACAGCAGGGACACAGGCCGGAAAAGGCCTGCATCGCATCACTGTTGATGAAGGTAAGTATTAGTGTTTTTTTTTTTTTTGCAGGGGGAGCTGGCACTATGGAGGGAGCTGCCACTATGGGGGGGGGGGCTGGCACTATGGGGGAGCTGGCACTATAAGAGGAAGAGGGCTGGCACTATGGGGGGTTGGCACTATGGGGGTAGCTGGCACTATGGGGGGCTGGCACTATGGAGGAACTGGCACTATGGGGGAGCTGGCACTATGGGGGGGCTGGCACCATAGGGGAAGAGGGCTGGCACTATGGGGTGCTGGCACTATGGGGGGGGAGCTGGCACTATGGGGGGTGGCACTATGGGGGAGCTGGAATTATGGGGGAGCTGGCACTATGGGGGGCTGGCACTATGGGGAGGCTGGCACTATGGGGTGAGCTGGCACTATGGGGGGTCTGGCACTATTGGTGAGCTGGCACTATGGGGGGGCTGGCACTATGGGGGGAGCTGTCCCTATGGGGGTCTGGCACTATGGGGGAGCTGGCACTATGGGGGGGCTGGCACTATGGGGGGAGCTGGCACTATGGGGGGAACTGGCACTATGGGGGAGCTGGCACTATGGGGGAGGTGGCACTATGGGGGGCTGGCACTATGGGGGAGCTGGCACTATGGGGGGCTGGCACTATGGGGGGAGCTGGCACTATGGGGGAGGCTGGCACTATGGGGTGAGCTGGCATTATGGGGGTCTGGCACTATGGGGGGAGCTGGAACTATGGGGGGAGCTACCACTATGGGGGGAGCTGGCACTATGAAGGGAGCTGGCACTATGGGGGAGAGCTGGCACTATGGGGGATCTGGCACTATGGGGGATCTGGCACTATGGGGGTATGTTGGGGCTCTAAAGGGGCTTCTTTTTAATTATTGGCACATTATGGGGCACTATAGGGGTGAGAGGCACCATGGGGCATCTGGTGTCACTATAGGGGCATTATTTGGGGGCACTATGAGGAAGTGGGGTCTCCAAAGGGGCCTTTTTTATTGGCACATTATGGGGGGCACTATGGCATTTGGTGGCGCTAAGGGGGCATTTTTTACTGGCACATTATGGGAGGCACTATAGGGGAGAGTGACACTATGGGGCATTATTTGGGGCTCCATGGGGGAGTGGAGCACTATTGGGGCATATAGTGGCACTAAGAAGGGGCATTTTTTACTGGCACATTATGGGGGAGAGGAGTACTTTAGAGACATCTGCTGAGGGCACTAAGAAGGGGCATTTTTTACTGGCATATTATGGGGGACACTATGGGGAAGGGGGAGAGGAGCACTATGAGGGCATTTACTGGGGCACTATATAGGGGTATTTTATACTAGAATACAGTATGGGGACATTAGCTCAACTGCGGGCACTAAGTGGGGGTATTTCATGTACTGTCATATTATAGGGATAATTATTACTACTATGGGTTATTATGGGGAGCTTTACTACTACTGGGGGGCTATGGGGAACATGATTACTAGTATGGGCACTATAGGGGCATTATTAATACTATGTGTGCTCTGGCAGAGAATTATTTCTATTGGTGGGATTTTGAGGAGCACTGTTACTTTGGGGGGCACCCTGGCATAGGATCAGCTTAGCACAATTATTTTTGGGGGACATTATCTTTATACTATTAGTGTCTGGGAGCAGTTATTTTTTACAGCACTGTGTGCCAAGAACTGTTTCTGCAGTATAGTATTGGGGGTGGCAGGAAAGGGTGTTCAGAAGATGTGAAGATGATGGAAATGTGGGAAACTAATATCTGTTTGGCAATCTCTACAGAGACTGGAGATGGCTGAAAAATCATCATGACGGTCTGGTCTGAATGGAGAAGATGAGGAAAGAGAACGTCTACAACAAAGGTGACATTACTGGATGTAAGAGGTATGGGGCGCTATGTAGGAGAGGAGATGCCATTTGCAGAAGGAGGATTCAGAGCTGGGTGAGGACGGCCAAAGGGAAGAGCAGGCCATGGGCGGGTGACAGATGGTGGGCGGGGGGACCACAGGCCTTGAGCAGGGTCTAGGGAGGGAGGAGAGCGGAGGAGCTTCCTGGCTGTAGCCTGCTGTCTATTGTATAATGTGAAGCAGGCAGTGCAGCCAGGACAGGCCCTCCCCTCTCCTTATGATATGTAGAGACAGGCCTCAACTATAGAATTTCAGCTGTACAGTGTTTGTTGGGAGTGGCCTATTATATGTAGGAGGTGCTTTTAATAATGGGCAGGGCTAAAAATGGGCCACTTGACTGGATTTGCCCCCCAGGACTAAGGCTGCCACCCCTCCCCTGGATCCACTCGTTTTTTTTGGCTTTAGCTCCACAGACAGGATCTGTTTTTTGGGGGATATTGTTCTGACGGATCAGATGAAGGGCAAAATAATCAGTCACACCAACACAAACTTACTGCTGACACCCTCTCCACTCTGTCGGCCTAAGGCTGAGTTCACACTTAAGTTATTTGGTCAGTTTTGGCCCCATAACTAGTGATGGACGAACATCTGCCGGGGAAATTTCTGGTCTCCATTAATTTTGGTTTTCAATGCAAAATATCGGCAATATAATTTTTGCGTATGCGCATGCACAAATGCACTATACAGTACCCAAATGCACTATAAAGAAAGTATATTGGTATATAACACCCCGCTTCAATCAGTTTTTGGGGGGGCAACTGGTATATCACACCAGTAGAATTTATTTGTTCCAATAACACTTGTCCCTCTCTATACCTGCAGTTTCGCAGCAGAACCGCACACAACTGCCGCACAATACAAATGCACTATAATATACCTTCTAACATAGAAAATATATTATTACATTGTACAAGGAAGGCAATCCATTAGAATATATATGAAGATAAAACGTAACCTTTATTAATTTTACTAGGAGGGTCCATTCACGCGTCCGTAAGTGTTTTGCGGATCCGCAAAACACGGACATCGGCAATGTGCATTCTGCACTTTGTGGACCGCACATCGCCAGCACTATAATAATAAATGCCTAATTTTGTCTGCAATTGCGGACATGGATGCGAGGATGCGGACAGAATATTCCGGCCCCATTGAAAATGAATGGGTCTGCACCCGTTCCGCAAAATTGCGAAATGGATGCAGACCTATTTTGTGGACGTGTGAATGGAAAAGATATCCCTCAAAATAAAAATAAATTTAATTATTAAAGTTAACCAAAAAGCATAGATATGGTAGGCAATAACAAGTGCTCGGCGGCACCAAATCAGAAACCATATGTCCTACCACAATCCGGGGGGTTCCAGTGCACATTCATGAATCCAGGAGGGAAAGCAAAAAACATTCATCCATGGGCTAGATGATGATGTGGTATTGAAGAACAGGGTGGGCAAAGAACTGTCCTTGATATTGCACTGCAGGGGGTTGCTATTCTGGCCCTGATAGCCTAACCACAGACCACCCGTCCTGATAAGAGTGACCCGTCCGGAACCTTACCCTATATAAAAATGGCCCTAGTAAGCCCCTAGCCCCCTGACTTCCAGGTGATCACTATATAGATCTATGTGTTTTTGACTCATTATAAAAGTATATTATAAGTATATCGCACCCCTCTGTGTATTACACCTATCGATAGCACACCTATACTAGTGCTTAAAATGACTTTTGTGGCCCTATTAGCTAGCGTTTGGTGTCCCTAACAGTCTGTCCCTGCCCCACACAGCAACCTCTCCTTACACTGGCAAAAGACTGAATGTAAAATGGCGTCCAGATCGGGTCTATTTATAAGGTAGAGGGTATGTCCATGTGCTGATGGATGTGTCATGGGTCAAAGTTCTTTACAATGTAAAAGAATATGGCGGCGCAAATTTCTCCAAATGTTCGCATGTTCGGCAAATCGCGAACACGCAAAGTTTGCAGCGAAATGACTGTCGGGCGAACCGCAAGGCCATCTTTACCCATAACTGCCCAAAAAGTGAAGTGTGCAGTGATTCTAAGTGTGATGCCTGTCATCTGCATGTCATACTGACTCACAGTATTATTTCACTACCACAGCAGACTCACTATGCGTGTTACTGCAAGGCACAGTGTTCTACACCACTATAAAGGCTCTCTGCAGCCAGGAAATAGCCGTGTTTTAACGCAATTCGCCACTAATAAATTTGGATCAAACCAATTTTTTTTGAAAAGTTTGGCAAATAGTTTTTGGGAGAAATTTGCTCATCTCTACTGGAAATGTTAGTTTATACAGAGGTAAAAATTTGGACTTGATCTCAGAATAGGAAGAAGACGAAGCCTTGGCAAGGTGAAACTTTTTGAGTCCTTACAAGCTTCATCTTGAGAGGCTTTTTCCGATTTTGTACCTGCACAGTCCGGAAATGGTAGCACTGATTGGATAGAGTGAGACTTTGCAGGTACACACCTCCAACTTGTTACCTCCCCTCTGTAACCTTACTGAAGGCGAATAGCAATTCATTCATAACTTCTAGTAGAAATAATAAACTAATAGCACAACATAGAGCCATAAGAATAGATACTCCAGAGTTGGTATTACATGGGGAATGCATGAAGCTATTAAAATAGGCATGTCAGGAGTGGTGAAAGGTCCTCTTGAAAATTTTATGGTCAGATCAAATGAAGGAAAGTACAGTTTAGCTTGCCAATCCATAGTTATTTGTATTGGACAGACTAAAAAAATCAATTTAAAAGGAGATTGGAGACATGAAGAACTGGTGAAATGGTGGAGAGGTACTTCTTGAGTGCTAATAACCCCACCCTCATCACATCTATGACTCCATATTCAATCATATTTCATATATAGACATATCTCGCCTGATTTGTTGCTCGCGGAGTAGCTTCATATAAAGCATGCACCTTGAAATAATGGCTTTTAGTTTATTAGTAAACCATCCTACACAGCGGGACAACTTGTCAGCGTCTATTTTCATTTGTGTGGCTCTGAATTATTCTTCCACTCCGAGACTGTTAACAGCCGACTGAATTGGGGTCAACAAGAGGACTGCTAGCTTAAAATAAATAACAGTCTTTTAAGGCTCTGTCTGACTGTAATCATGGAGAGTGGACATTATTTTGCCTATATAAAATATGTAATTGCTTATATTTATTCCTGGAATGCATCCAAGACGGAGGGAAGCATTGTCAGGAGCGCATTCATCTTCCTAAAATAACACCCCATTCATACTAGCCTTATTTTCAGATATTAACCTGGTTGCCTGATTACAGTATATGGATTTCATTTCACAGATCTTCAGCTTCATTTTTAGGGGGATAAATATATGTTTCCTAATCTGAATATATCTTCAGAATAGACAGTCTAAATATACGAGATGCCTGAGGGTACCTACACGTGTGCTAGACAGAAAAGAGAAAGACTGCTCCTATGGAAAACCTCATTGTTTTGAAAAAAAAAATCTGCAACATATAGGGCATGCTGAGGTTCCAAAGTTTTTAAAAGCAGCTGTTTCACACTTGCATTGTTGTTTTCCGGTAATGAGATCCGGCGGAGGATCTCAAAATCAGAAATGAATGGTTCCGTTTAGTCCTAATGCATTCTGAATGGAAAGAGATCCGTTCAGGATGCATCCGGATGTCTTCCGTTCTGTCAGCATTCCGTTTTGTGACCGGACACAAAACCGCTGCGTCCTGTCATAGAAATGGAACAAACCGGATCAGTCACTAAAAACAATATAAGTCAATGGTGACTAATCCGTTTTAAACAGATCTGTCACCCATTGACTTTCAATGTATTTAGTGACGGGTCCGTTTTGTTCTGTTTTGATTTCACACAACCGCAACGTAACGGATGTATCGTGATGTGCAAAATCAAAACAGATCCGTTTAATTCTGGTTTTGAGATCCTCTTCCGGATCTCAAAACCGGAATTAACAACGCAAGTGTGAAACAGGCCTTAACCTACTAAAAATGACCACATGTATCATCCGCACATCTGACGCCAGCTAAAATGTCCCAAATGTCTCAAAGTACCCCAATAAGTGGGTCTATTCTGTCACAGTGAGAGATTTCTTTAATTGGGGCATTTATAGGATTCCCCTATAATGCTAAGCACGTGGGAGCCAAAACACCCTCCTAATGTTCCTCCTTGCTGTTTTATATGAGTAAACCTCCATTAGATGACATAAGCCTCCTAGAATGACTGTGCCATGGGACAATGACAGGTCTAAGTCTCACCTATAAGCGATTTATCTGGGAGATAATATCTGTACACTTGAAGTTCAATGGACTGTGTTGCAATTATTTTTATTGGATTCCCTACGAATCTGACAAGAAAAACCTCTACCACCCTGCATATGAAATCAAAGGCACACAAATGTACCGAGGCCCCATGAATCTCTATGGCAGTGCTATTACATGACCGCGTGCATGAGGGTTAAATCACATAGCTGGATCCTATTTTTGTGCTGTTTATTTTGCAAGGACATGGCAATTTCAAGTTCATCATCACAAAAGAGATATTGTTTTTTTATTTTACTGCATTTCGATTTTCTTTTAGAAAAATCTGATTAAAAGGACACTTCTGTCAGAAAGTATATTTTAAACTCAATATTCATAGAAAACTTTTTATTACTTTGGCAGTTTTAAAATTAAATATAAAGTATTCTCTCTCTGTAGTAGTCAACACAATCATAAAACCTCCTATATAGATAGGTACAGGGGTGGGATTCAAATTTTTAACAACAGGTTCCCTACTCAACGGCGGACAAGCGGTGTCTTGACACATGTTTACATATACATAAACCATATATATGCAACACACATAAATACACCAGATATACACTACAAACATACCACCCAACTTTTAAAAAGCCTAAGGAGCTTTACTATGGAATGAAAGTGCTCATCTCCAGCTGCCGCTGCAAGTTTATCAACCGGATCTGGAGAACCTGAGGGAATTGGCTGAATCCCATGCCTGGATAAGTAATCCATTGTCAGATTACTGGTGCTGTGAGGGGAAAATCTTATCTGCACGGTAATCCTCATTATAATAGTAGGTGTAGAATTGTGATAGTTGTATGACAGCACTATTGTTTTCTTGATAGAACTAGATAAAGAAGCCAATAGTAGACCATTGCATTGATTAATGTAACACGCGATGGTCTAATTAAGTCAGTACAGGGGAGCTTTCTCTACTCGCAGTCATGGTCTGGCTGAGAGAGCAAGTACAAATGAAGAAATTAAAGGGTCTTTCCAAGATTTTACACATGATGGCCTAATCATCAGAATAGCTGATTATCAGGTGTATGGGATGCCGGTCTTCCTTGATCAGATATTGATGGTCTATTCGGAAAATCCTTTTACATTCTTAGTGCCCAGCCTGTTTTGAACCTTAGTGCCTTAGTGACCAAGCACATGTATTTTTTCATTGTGGCATTCCAAGAGCTGTCATTTTTTTTATATTTTTCCATCCATGTAGCAGTGTGAAGGCTTGTTTTTTTTTCTTTGTTTTTTTGCGGGACAAGTTGTAGTTTTTAATAGCACCATTTGGGAGTGCAGGTACAAATTACTGATTAACTTAGCTCTTTCTGGGGGGGTGGTAAAAACAGCAATACTGCCACTGAGTTTTATATATATATATATATATAAAATATATATTAGTTTTACTACTTTCGCACAATAAACCACCTTTTTAAAAAAGAATCACATCCTAAGAACCATGACTTTTTTTTTTTTCTTTCTACATAGCTGTGTGGGGGTTTGGTTTATGTAGGGTGACTTCTACTTTTCTTTTGGGGTACAGTTTTTGATTGCTTTTTATTTTTTTAATTTCTAGCATTGCAAAAAGGTGCATATACTTTTTTTGTGGAGATTTTTTTTTAAATACAAATTTAACTTTTATTCTTACAATTTATCAGTCCCACAAGGGAACTTTGACAAGCTATCTTCTGATACGTATGTAGTACAGTGTATTATACTGTCAATACTATACTGACAGGCACTATCAGAGCTGTTCTTCTGGCGCAGCCCTGATAGGCAATCACTGAGGGCAGACCTGGGGACCTTCAATAAGCCCCTGGCTACCATATTCAGACATGAGTACTGATACCTGAGAGAGCTTTCTCTAAACCACTTGCTGTGGTTAAATAGCCTGGACCGGTGCTTCTGCTGATCTAGGCCGTTACAGCAATAGCTCAGCCCCCATGTGAAAGCTGGGCTCCTGCTCTCCGTTGCTCTTTCACAAATTATTCATTTTTGGTGGTGGATGCTTTATTTTCTGTCTTCTGACCTGTAAAATGGTGACTGCTATTTTGAGAGAGTCATCCAAATCGAATCTCAAAAAATTTGGATTCGGCTAGAATCTGAATGTTAAGAAATTTTAGACTTTAGACTTGATTTCCTCATCTCAACCATTCACCCGTTTCTTGTAAAAAATAAAATAAAATGGAGGTTTTTAATATGTGATCATTTCTTTTAAATGGAAGTTTCTTTAATAAGAGAAGCTGAGAAAGATATATGCGGCATCAAGCTGCTATTCTGGTCCTCTCTTGATTCTACAGTCACCCATCTTCGATAATTCAATGGTTATAGCGGTTTGATATTTGACATCTGACCTACTATTAACTAATTGTGTATGTGATGCTCCCAAAAGACACAAAACTCAGCCTGTGTATTCATAGCATGCATGATGACAGGTAAGTCCTGCTGCTTACGGAACACCGTTCTTTACCCTCACAGCACTGCTTAAATCCCACATTGGTTATTCAGGAAAAGAGGCCAACATAAAGTGACATGATATAACATCATCTTTACACATTCTCTAGAGAACGACTGAACTGCACAGCAAGCAACATATATTTCATTTCTGAAATAAATAACTTATATGGTAGCAAGAGATTTCAATTACACTAGTAATATCATTATATGGTAGCAGGAACGTAACTATTCCGTAGGGTATGAACCTTTATCTATGAACCTCTATATATTCCTGACCTCTGAATAGCTGTCTTTAAATCACTGTCATGTATAGTAGAACTCAGAGAGCATAATTTAATAACTACAGGTCTGTACATAGATGTATATTAGGGTACTGGGTATAGAAAAGCTACTACTTTAATTCTGATATTTACGTGTAGTTTAAACTGAGCTCAAACACTGCCTAAGCGTCCATTCACACATCTGTATGAATGGGTCTGAATCCGTTCCACAATTTAGCGGAATGGGTGAGGACCCATTCATTTCAATGGGGCCGCAAAAGATGCGGACAGCACAGCATGCGTAGTTCTGTGGCCCCACAAAAAATATAGAGCTTGTCCTAATCTTCACAACCATGGACAAGAATAGGCATTTCTATCAGAGGGTCGGCCATGTGTGGTCCGCAAAATGTGGAATGCACATGGCCAGTGTCCGTATTTAGCGGATACGCAATTTGCGTGTTAATGGACACTGTAATATTGGTACAATAATTTAGTATTCAGTTGTGCCCCCAGTCTCTTCTGCCTACTGCTACCAGTAAATACCTGTCACGGAAGGTGTACAGAAAGCTAGAAGACACAAAATGAAGATCCGGCTGACTGGATCCAAAACTAAGGAACCAAAGGGTAAGCCCTGCAACAGCCCTGGCTCTCTCCCTTACTGCTCAGCCTATGCAAAAATCTCTATGGTAGATGATTGCATATCCTCGTTCCTCGACTGTTTGACACCTGAACACCCTATAATAGTGAGGGGACACGACCACCAGCTCCCTACACTTGATACGGAGGGAGTCAGGGTCACCTGGGATCCAGCAAACAGGAAAACACAAATGAATTAACAAAACTTATCTGTAGAAGACTCAGTAGTAGCATCCAGCATGCACACACTCCAGGAAGTTGTATAAACCGCAAAGTGATGCAGTATGGGAAGGGATTTAAAGGGATGCAATCAGTGCAACTACATGACAGCTGAGAGAGGCTAACGAGATGAGAAAACGAAAGCAAAACAAAAGGAACCTCAAGCAGGAGGTTCTGTAGAACGTCTGTCAGAGCTTCTCAGATGTCTGGTGGTGACAATACCAACAGGTAATCTGTCTTGTTAACCAACATTCTAGTCTTATGGAATAAGAGGTGCCTAATTTATTAAGAGGTGCACAAGCTAAGGGAAGATTAAAGGAATTATGTGGTTTTCTTCTGTTTCTAGGTATACGTTGGGAGGATGTCCTGACACATATATATATACACCACTGTATAGCCTTACTTCATTCATAGGGGCCGTTTGCTATAAGCTAGACAAAACTCTCCCTTGTTATAATATTTTCCACTCGGCCACATTGTGATAATAAACAAATTTTACTAATGTCAGCCAAACCAGAGACCCCTCCTAAAAAAAGTGTGACCCATCTGTAATGTTTCAGGGTTCTTATCCCCTCATCAGTACTGAGGTGTGTCTACAGCATCTCATCCAGCCAGCAAATACCCAGCTCTGTACTGATAAGGGGCACAGGTAGGTGACTATTCTTTTTGGAGGTGTATCTGTTTTGACCGTAATAAGTTCATTTGATTCCTTTTTTCCCCACAGTGCATTGCCTGAAAAGAAGACTCCATACACTCAGTAAGTCTCCTCAATGATAACCAGTATCCCACATGAGTTCCAATTACCATGACAAAAAGTCTGCTCCCAAACTTGTAGAGCACTAAAGATTTCCTTATATTGATGATATAAGCAACATTAAGTAAATTATCATAATGAAGTATAATGTTCTTCTATTTTATGACTCACTGGATACATAAGAAATCACCACCTTATTTGATAATTTATTGTACATACAGTATATGTATATTTCTTGCTTTAAGGCCCTATACACATTAGTGTACTGTCAGCCGAACTGACAACCTAATATGTATGGTAGCTCCTGACAATCTCCCAACAGATGATGTCAGAGAGAGAAGGATCGGGCAAAGTGATTATTTTTTTTTTGTTCTCCTAGGACATATGCCAAAGTCAGAAGTGTCTGGCAGTGGTTTTCTCCCCAGTCTTCATCGACAAGACATACATATTCAGCCTCAGACAATCTGAACATATATGTGTATGGGGGAGTTGGGAGGGAGAAGGGGATAATAGCTGTCGGCTGAACAATCATTCAGCCAACAGCTATTGAATACGTATGGACAGCTTTACTTTGTTTTAACTGTAGTTACATTCATATCTTCTACTCTGTGGTTTGTGAGGAGGAGGAGGAGATCACATAGCCCTCATATTCTCAATCCTCTTACTCGTTCATATCTTCTACTCTGTGGTTTGTGAGGAGGAGGAGATCACATACCCCTAACATTCTCAATCCTCTTACACGTTCATATCTTCTACTCTGTGGTTTGTGAGGAGGAGGAGATCACATAGCCCTAACATTCTCAATCCTCTTACACGTTCATATCTTCTACTCTGTGGTTTGTGAGGAGGAGATCACATAGCCCTCATATTCTCAATCCTCTTACACTGTTCATATCTTCTACTCTGTGGTTTGTGAGGAGGAGGAGATCACATAGCCCTCATATTCTCAATCCTCTTACACGTTCATATCTTCTACTCTGTGGGGTTTGTGAGGAGGAGGAGATCACATAGCCCTCACATTCTCAACCCTCTTACACGTTCAGCCTCAGACAATCTGAACATATATGTATATGGAGGAGTCGGGAGGGAGAAGGGGATAATAGCTGTCGGCTGAACAATCATTCAGCCAACAGCTATTGAATACGTATGGACAGCTTTACTTTGTTTTAGCTGTAGTTACAGTCATATCTTGTACTTGTGTAGTTTGTGAGGAGGAGGAGATCACATAGCCCTCACATTCTCAATCCTCTTAGCAGACATACTAATGTCTAAGGTAGAACAACGGGAAGGGTTTGTGCTTTGTGCAGAAAGACCTCACTTCCACATAATTGTTCTGTGCCAAAATGAATGAAACTCGAGCAGGGAGCTCCAAACATAAATGGAAAAGGAGAACATTTGCAGAAGGCCTTGCTGTTTCAATATACAATAACTTCAATAATGCACATTCCTAGCATTTTATTCTAATATATTTTAAGGTTGTGATTTTACTTATCAATATACTGTACTCTCTTTTTTTAAATAAAATATGGGAGACATTTATGAAGTAGTACAATTTTGGAAAATTTTGCACATTTCATTAGCGGTACCATATTTTTCTGCATAGAACCAAGACATATGAGAGGTTTTCACATTCATATGTCCTTTTAATTTTTCTTTCACAAAATCAGCCCAATACTACTGTATTTTGCATAGTAAAACATAGCTGTTTATAAGCAATGGCAAAATGAAGCTGACAGGTTCCAATTTAAGATATAGGATATAAATTAGGGATTGCTTGACTCTTGCTATTTGCGACCATATTAATGATTAATTGTTGCCACAGCACCTTTATTACCTCCATTGTTCACTACTTCTCTGTACTAATAGGGACTTTCATTTGGATGACTCAGTAGCTACTAGTATATACTTCTCTCTTTAGCTGTCATTCTCTAGTCAGAAATGACTATAAGGCCGCAGGCACATGGCCGTTCCGTGCATGGGGGACCGCAATTGTGGTCCCCAATGCATGGGCAACATCCGTGCAGTGGGCCAGACCCATTCAACATGTCATATTTATTTGCGGTGCGAAACAACGGAAAGTAACACCACGGAAGCACTGCAGAGTGCTTCCCGTTTTGCGTTCCGTGACTCCGTTCCACATCTCCGGAATTGCAGACCCATTAAAGTGAATGGGTCCGCATCCATGATGCGTGGTGCACACGGCTGGCGACCGCGGATAGTCGAACCGCCATTTGCGGGCTGCGATACGGCCACAGCCGCCCAACGGCCGTGTGCATGAGGCCTTAAAGGGTGTATTAGACTGGCAGATAGTCTGCCAAATCATTGCTAACAAGCGCTCATAGTAACACTTGTTAGTGATGATCTGGCAGTGTAATACTGCCGCCGATTACCAATCTTTCAACAGGTTTAAAAATCATTGTTTGCTGGCGGCAGATCATGTTATGCAATCACGATCTGCTGCCAGCAGTCAATGATTCAGTATGGGGACGAGCGATGGCATTAGGTATCGCCCCTCCCCATATTCTGGAGGAGATCTCTGCATGTAATAGCAGCATTCTCCACCACTATCGAGCAGGCGATTTCCAGGAAGGAAAGCTTCCCTCCCGACAATTGCCTGTATAATCATAAAATAAATGAGGCACACAAGTCATATATGTCTACCAAGTCACAATGAGATTAACCCAGGCATAGAAGATTGCAATATCAGCAGTAGTAACAGACAAATCTTTGTTTCTATGTCTAAAAACATAACTGCTTTCTTCCAAAAAGCCTCATACCCGTCCACCTCTTTAACACGTGGGGTTAAAGGATGCACTAAGCCTTAGCGTTCTCTGGGGGTGGTATAATAATGGCCTCCAGCCACCCATCCAAGAATGTAACTAGAATGGGTTTCCACCACTTGTACATAGGAGTGTCACGAGGGTGTCAAGAGCCACGTCTGACTCCGTTATACCCGGGGTCAGGACGTCGCAGCGGGTGGCTGCGCGCTCTATGTCTAAAGATCACGGTGTTTCTTAGTGTTTGTTTTCTGTGTTTGCCTTGCTATCCTTTTTGTCTCACTCAGGGATCCGTAGCTTCTCCTCCTCAGCTGTTTCTTGTCTGCAACTCCCAAACTCCTTATATTCTCCTCTCACACTTCTCTTGTTGCCAGTTATAGAGCTTCCTGCCTGGACATCTATGCTGACCCACTGGAGCTGAGAATCTGGTTGTTGTTCCAGAGTGCTACCCTCCGGATCCCTGTTGGGCTTTTGTTGTCTCCCGTTGTTGCCCTCCTGGGATTATATGTTTAGTTTGTATTGTCTGTCCTCCCCTTGGTGTTTTCCTTTAGAGCTAGTGGTGCGGACTAGTGTTCCCACCGCCCTGTTCACTATCTAGGGCTCATCCTAGGGAAAGCCAGGGTTTTAGGCACGTGATCGGCGTACGGGTGAGGAACCCGTCTAGGGACGACAGGGCAGCCAGGCGCCAGTCGCAAGGTGAGTCAGGGGTCACCACCTTCCCTCTCACTAGGGCAGGGCCTCCCTCTTTTCCTCCCTCCGTGTCACGTATGTGACAGTTACGCCGATCGTGATAAGGAGGTGAGATGAGGGGCAGGGCTATTATAAACTGTGGTCTGTTGCACTGTTGAGGTTTGCTGTCAGGCTACTCAGGCTAATAGCAGATCTTATGCACAATCACATCATTTCTACCTATTGTAGGCAGGGATATTCACAGATCTCAAAAGGCCCATAAGAATAGTAACTATGGGCACGCTGCTCACCCTATCACCTAGAGTGACTTCTTCAAAGCTCCCAGGCTTCCTAGTTACAGTAACACTGCATATTTGGTCACAACCTGCTGTATGGGCACATCACAGGGCTCAGACAGGAAGGAGCACCATTTGGCTTTTGCGGGGCAAATTTAGCTGGAATGTTTTTTTTTTTTACTCTATGTCGCATTTGAAGAGACCCTGAGATATTCCTACAGTCAACCCCCTAAAAAGTGACCTAATTTGGGAAACTACACACCTAAAGGAATTTATAAAGGGATGTAGTAAGTGTTTTGACATCACAGAAGTTTCACAGAATTTAAAAACACTTGGCTGTGAAAATGAAAAATTACATTTGTTCCAATAAAATGTTGCTTTAGCCCAAGATTTTTTATTTTCACAGAGAGCTTTAAATAAAGCTCTGTTCCCTTTCTGCATAGATCCAATGCCCCTCATCCTTACCCATATAAGACCTTATTCACAAGAGCGTAATTCATGTCCGTATGCTGCCCGTGTGTACAAGAGGCTCACAGACAGTACATGGTGGGACTCACACCTCAGTTTTTTTCCACAGGAACCTCAGAAACTAAGGACATGCACAATTCTGGTCTGTGAAATTGGAACCCCTGACTTGATAAACAAAAGAAACAATTACCATATTGAGCTCTGCTACAACTGATATCATCACACTACATAAAACAACTAATGAAGAATGGGATTTAAAAGAACTCATTCACCTAATTACAACTATATTGGTACCAGGTGTAGAACATAACCACACATTTAATGACTGTCTATATAATTTGGCAAAAAATGGTCACAAGACCTCACTCCAGTGTAGGATTCCAGCCATAAGACAGATAACCAAACCTCCCATACTTTAATGTCTGCAGATGGAGACGCGAGAATAGGCTGCATTAGAGCTTTTCACTCAATGTATAATCATATTTCAATAGTCACCAGCATGAGAGCTGATTAAAGAAACAAACATTTAATATGCAAATAGATTCCACTTCAATTGAAAAGAATTGGATCGCTTCCAGAGCTGAAAATGTTTCCAAGGCTGCAATAAAGAACTTTTTGCATATTGGGGAACATTCTGGCAATTGAGATTTATTTAGCTTATCTACTGGGTATAGGCCTGAAGCCCATATAGAAGATGTAAGTAATAAGCTACTTTGTACATTATATCTATCTATCTATCTATCTATCTATCTATCTATCTATCTATCTATCTACAGAAGTAGCCGAGCTAAAACTTTGATAACACAGGTCACAGGGTTATTTTGGCTATCTTGTGACAAAAGCCATTGAAAATCCATTGAAAAGTTAGTTATCGTTTCCTTGCCATTCTTTACTTATCTCGTTAACCATCAAGTTTAGCTTGGCTGCATCTGTATTTGTCTATCTATCTATACACGTTGGTACCCTTCCGTTAAAAAAAAGAAAAACCTGAAAATCAGCTAATGAAAATTTGTCATTGCTTTTGAATTGTGGTTCAACAGAATAATAAAAAAAAAAACAATGAAACTGGCTTGGACATAAATGATGGCACCCATAACTAGATTTGAGCGAACACCTGGATGTTCGGGTTCGAGAAGTTCGGCCGAACATCCCGGAAATCAATCTGAACCCGATCCGAACTTCGTCCCGAACCCGAACCCCATTGAAGTCAATGGGGACCCGAACTTTTCGGCACTAAAAAGGCTGTAAAACAGCCCAGGAAAGAGCTAGAGGGCTGCAAAAGGCAGCAACATGTAGGTAAATCCCCTGCAAACAAATGAGGATAGGGAAATGAATTAAAATAAAAATTAAATAAATAAAAATTAACCAAAATCAATTGGAGAAAGGTTCCATAGCAGAGAATCTGGCTTCCCGTCACCCACCACTGGAACAGTCCATTCTCAGATATTTAGGCCCCGGCACCCAGGCAGAGGAGAGAGGTCCCGTAACAGAGAATCTGTCTTCATGTCAGCAGAGAATTAGTCTGCATGTCATAGCAGAGAATGAGGCTTCACGTCAGCCACCACTGCAACAGTCCATTGGCATATATTTAGGCCCAGCACCCAGGCAGAGGAGGGAGGTCCCGTAACAGAGAATCTGTCTTCATGTCAGCAGAGAATTAGTCTGCATGTCATAGCAGAGAATGAGGCTTCACGTCAGCCACCACTGCAACAGTCCATTGGCATATATTTAGGCCCAGCACACACACAGGCAGAGGAGAGAGGTCCCGTAACAGAGAATCTGGCTTCATGTCAGCAGAGAATCAGTCTGCATGTCATAGCAGAGAATGAGGCTTCACGTCAGCCACCACTGCAACAGTCCATTGGCATATATTTAGGCCCAGCACACACACAGGCAGAGGAGAGAGGTCCCGTAACAGAGAATCTGGCTTCATGTCAGCAGAGAATCAGTCTGCATGTCATAGCAGAGAATGAGGCTTCACGTCAGCCACCACTGCAACAGTCCATTGGCATATATTTAGGCCCAGCACCCAGGCAGAGGAGGGAGGTCCCGTAACAGAGAATCTGTCTTCATGTCAGCAGAGAATTAGTCTGCATGTCATAGCAGAGAATGAGGCTTCACGTCAGCCACCACTGCAACAGTCCATTGGCATATATTTAGGCCCAGCACACACACAGGCAGAGGAGAGAGGTCCCGTAACAGAGAATCTGGCTTCATGTCAGCAGAGAATCAGTCTGCATGTCATAGCAGAGAATGAGGCTTCACGTCAGCCACCACTGCAACAGTCCATTGGCATATATTTAGGCCCAGCACACACACAGGCAGAGGAGAGAGGTCCCGTAACAGAGAATCTGGCTTCATGTCAGCAGAGAATCAGTCTGCATGTCATAGCAGAGAATGAGGCTTCACGTCAGCCACCACTGCAACAGTCCATTGGCATATATTTAGGCCCAGCACACACACAGGCAGAGGAGAGAGGTCCCGTAACAGAGAATCTGGCTTCATGTCAGCAGAGAATCAGTCTGCATGTCATAGCAGAGAATGAGGCTTCACGTCAGCCACCACTGCAACAGTCCATTGGCATATATTTAGGCCCAGCACACACACAGGCAGAGGAGAGAGGTCCCGTAACAGAGGATCTGGCTTCATGTCAGCAGAGAATCAGTCTGCATGTCATAGCAGAGAATGAGGCTTCACGTCACCCACCACTGCAACAGTCCATTGGCATATATTTAGGCCTAGCACACAGGCAGAGCAGAGAGGTCCCGTAACAGACAATCTGGCTTCATGACAGCAGAGAATCAGTCTGCATGTCATAGCAGAGAATCAGGCTTCACGTCAGCCACCACTGCAACAGTCCATTGTCATAAATTTAGGCCCAGCACCCAGGCAGAGGAGAGAGGTTCCGTAACAGACAATCTGGCTTCATGTCAGCAGAGAATTAGTCTGCATGTCATAGCAGAGAATCAGGCTTCATGTCAGCCACCACTGCAACAGTCCATTGGCATATATTTAGGCCTAGCACACAGGCAGAGGAGAGGTTCATTCAACTTTGGGTAGCCTCGCAATATAATGGTAAAATGAAAATAAAAATAGGATTGAATGAGGAAGTGCCCTGGAGTCCAATAATATATGGTTATGGGGAGGTAGTTAATGTCTAATCTGGACAAGGGACGGACAGGTCCTGTGGGATCCATGCCTGGTTCATTTTTATGAACGTCAGCTTGTCCACATTGGCTGTAGACAGGCGGCTGCGTTTGTCTGTAATGACGCCCCCTGCCGTGCTGAATACACGTTCAGACAAAACGCTGGCTGCCGGGCAGGCCAGCACCTCCAAGGCATAAAAGGCTAGCTCTGGCCACGTGGACAATTTAGAGACCCAGAAGTTGAATGGGGCCGAACCATCAGTCAGTACGTGGAGGGGTGTGCACACGTACTGTTCCACCATGTTAGTGAAATGTTGCCTCCTGCTAACACGTTGCGTATCAGGTGGTGGTGCAGTTAGCTGTGGCGTGTTGACAAAAGTTTTCCACATCTCTGCCATGCTAACCCTGCCCTCAGAGGAGCTGGCCGTGACACAGCTGCCTTGGCGACCTCTTGCTCCTCCTCTGCCTTGGCCTTGGGCTTCCACTTGTTCCCCTGTGACATTTGGGAATGCTCTCAGTAGCGCGTCTACCAACGTGCGCTTGTACTCGCGCATCTTCCTATCACGCTCCAGTGCAGGAAGTAAGGTGGGCACATTGTCTTTGTAGCGTGGATCCAGCAGGGTGGCAACCCAGTAGTCCGCACAGGTTAAAATGTGGGCAACTCTGCTGTCGTTGCGCAGGCACTGCAGCATGTAGTCGCTCATGTGTGCCAGGCTGCCCAGGGGTAAGGACAAGCTGTCCTCTGTGGGAGGCGTATCGTCATCGTCCTGCCTTTCCCCCCAGCCACGCACCAGTGATGGACCCGAGCTGCGTTGGGTGCCACCCCGCTGTGACCATGCTTCATCCTCATCCTCCTCCACCTCCTCCTCATCCTCGTCCTCCTCGTCCTCCAGTAGTGGGCCCTGGCTGGCCACATTTGTACCTGGCCTCTGCTGTTGCCAAAAACCTCCCTCTGAGTCACTTCGAAGAGACTGGCCTGAAAGTGCTAAAAATGACCCCTCTTCCTCCTCCTCCTCCTCCTCCTCCTGGGCCACCTCCTCTTCCATCATCGCCCTAAGTGTTTTCTCAAGGAGACATAGAAGTGGTATTGTAACGCTGATAACGGTGTCATCGCCACTGGCCATGTTGGTGGAGTACTCGAAACAGCGCAACAGGGCACACAGGTCTCGCATGGAGGCCCAGTCATTGGTGGTGAAGTGGTGCTGTTCTGTAGTGCGACTGACCCGTGCGTGCTGCAGCTGAAACTCCACTATGGCCTGCTGCTGCTCGCACAGTCTGTCCAGCATGTGCAAGGTGGAGTTCCACCTGGTGGGCACGTCGCATATGAGGCGGTGAGCGGGAAGGCCGAAGTTACGCTGTAGCGCAGACAGGCGAGCAGCAGCAGGATGTGAACGCCGGAAGCGCGAACAGACGGCCCGCACTTTATGCAGCAGCTCTGACATGTCGGGGTAGTTGTGAATGAACTTCTGCACCACCAAATTCAGCACATGCGCCAAGCAAGGGATGTGCGTCAAATTGGCTAGTCCCAGAGCTGCAACGAGATTTCGCCCATTATCACACACCACCAGGCCGGGCTTGAGGCTCACCGGCAGCAACCACTCGTCGGTCTGTTGTTCTATACCACGCCACAACTCCTGTGCGGTGTGGGGCCTGTCCCCCAAACATATGAGTTTCAGAATGGCCTGCTGACGTTTACCCCGGGCTGTGCTGAAGTTGGTGGTGAAGGTGTGTGGCTGACTGGATGAGCAGGTGGAAGAAGAGGAGGAGGAAGTCGAGTAGGAGGAGGAGGCAACAGGAGGCAAAGAATGTTGCCCTGCGATCCTTGGCGGCGGAAGGACGTGCGCCAAACAGCTCTCCGCCTGGGGCCCAGCTGCCACTACATTTACCCAGTGTGCAGTTAGGGAGATATAGCGTCCCTGGCCGTGCTTACTGGTCCACGTATCTGTGGTTAGGTGGACCTTGCTACAGATGGCGTTGCGCAGTGCACACTTGATTTTATCGGATACTTGGTTGTGCAGGGAAGGCACGGCTCTCTTGGAGAAGTAGTGCCGGCTGGGAACAACATACTGTGGGACAGCAAGCGACATGAGCTGTTTGAAGCTGTCTGTGTCCACCAGCCTAAATGACAGCATTTCATAGGCCAGTAGTTTAGAAATGCTGGCATTCAGGGCCAGGGATCGAGGGTGGCTAGGTGGGAATTTACGCTTTCTATCAAATGTTTGTGAGATGGAGAGCTGAACGCTGGCGTGTGACATGGCTGAGACGCTTGGTGACGGAGGTGGTGGTGGTGGTGTTGGTGGTACATCCCCTGTTTGCTGGGCGGCAGGTGCCAACGTTCCTCCAGAGGCGGAGGAAGAGGCCGAGGCGGCAGCAGCAGAATAGGCCGAGGCGGCAGCAGCAGAAGAGGTAGCAGGGGGAGCCTGAGTGACTTCCTTGGTTTTAAGGTGTTTACTCCACTGCAGTTCATGCTTTGCATGCAGGTGCCTGGTCATGCAGGTTGTGCTCAGGTTCAGAACGTTAATGCCTCGCTTCAGGCTCTGATGGCACAGCGTGCAAACCACTCGGGTCTTGTCGTCAGCACATTGTTTGAAGAAGTGCCATGCCAGGGAACTCCTTGAAGCTGCCTTTGGGGTGCTCGGTCCCAGATGGCGGCGGTCAGTAGCAGGCGGAGTCTCTTGGCGGCGGGTGTTCTGCTTTTGCCCACTGCTCCCTCTTTTGCTACGCTGTTGGCTCGGTCTCACCACTGCCTCTTCCTCCGAACTGTGAAAGTCAGTGGCACGACCTTCATTCCATGTGGGGTCTAGGACCTCATCGTCCCCTGCATCGTCTTCCACCCAGTCTTGATCCCTGACCTCCTGTTCAGTCTGCACACTGCAGAAAGACGCAGCAGTTGGCACCTGTGTTTCGTCATCATCAGAGACATGCTGAGGTGGTATTCCCATGTCCTCATCATCAGGAAACATAAGTGGTTGTGCGTCAGTGCATTCTATGTCTTTCACCGCTGGGGAAGGGCTAGGTGGATGCCCTTGGGAAACCCTGCCAGCGGAGTCTTCAAACAGCATAAGAGACTGCTGCATAACTTGAGGCTGAGACAGTTTCCCTGGTATGCATGGGGGTGATGTGACAGACTGATGGGGTTGGTTTTCAGGCGCCATCTGTGCGCTTTCTGCAGAAGACTGGGTGGGAGATAATGTGAACGTGCTGGATCCACTGTCGGCCACCCAATTGACTAATGCCTGTACCTGCTCAGGCCTTACCATCCTTAGAACGGCATTGGGCCCCACCATATATCGCTGTAAATTCTGGCGGCTACTGGGACCTGAGGTAGTTGGTACACTAGGACGTGTGGATGTGGCAGAACGGCCACGTCCTCTCCCAGCACCAGAGGGTCCACTAACACCACCACGACCATGTCCACGTCCGCGTCCCTTACTAGATGTTTTTCTCATTGTTATGGTTCACCACAACAACAAATATATTATTTGGCCCAATGTATTGTATTCAAATTCAGCGGGATATAAATTTGAGGCCTAGTATTTAGGCGCTGGGTGACCGGTATGGATTTAGTGACAGAATTAGACTTGGAAATGCACAGAAGCGTGTGTGTGTGAAGTTATTCTGAATGACCCAATGTGCACCTTGAATATTATATACCCTTTTAGGGATAGATTTCAAATAGCTCTGATATAGCAGAAACCACTAAATCTGAAATTGCTAAATTGGGAATTGTATTTCAACCCAGAACAAAAAATGTGCTTTGACGGACACTAAATAACTTTCCCAGCCACAACAGGACAGCGTTAACGAGAGATTTAGCAGGATATAAATTTGAGGCCTAGTATTTAGGCGCTGGGTGACAGGTATGGGTTTAGTGACAGAATTAGACTTAGAAATACACAGTAGCGGGTGTGTGTGAAGTTATTCTGAATGACCCAATGTGCACCTTGAATATTATATACCCTTTTAGGGATAGATTTCAAATAGCTCTGATATAGCAGAAACCACTAAATTATGAAATTGCTAAATTGGGAATTGTATTTCAACCCAGAACAAAAAATGTGCTTTGACGGACACTAAATAACTTTCCCAGCCACAACAGGACAGCGTTAACGAGAGATTTAGCAGGATATAAATTTGAGGCCTAGTATTTAGGCGCTGGGTGACAGGTATGGGTTTAGTGACAGAATTAGACTTGGAAATACACAGTAGCGGGTGTGTGTGAAGTTATTCTGAATGACCCAATGTGCACCTTGAATATTATATACCCTTTTAGGGATAGATTTCAAATAGCTCTGATATAGCAGAAACCACTAAATTATGAAATTGTTAAATTGGGAATTGTATTTAAACCCAGAACAAAAAATGTGCTTTGACGGACACTAAATAACTTTCCCAGCCACAACAGGACAGCGTTAACGAGAGATTTAGCAGGATATAAATTTGAGGCCTAGTATTTAGGCGCTGGGTGACAGGTATGGGTTTAGTGACAGAATTAGACTTAGAAATACACAGTAGCGGGTGTGTGTGAAGTTATTCTGAATGACCCAATGTGCACCTTGAATATTATATACCCTTTTAGGGATAGATTTCAAATAGCTCTGATATAGCAGAAACCACTAAATTATGAAATTGCTAAATTGGGAATTGTATTTCAACCCAGAACAAGAAATGTGCTTGAACGGACACTAAATAACTCGCCCAGCTACAGCACTAAGGACAGATTTAGCTGGATATAAATTTGAGGCCTAGTATTTAGGCGCTGGGTGACAGGTATGGGTTTAGTGACAGAATTAGACTTGGAAATGCACAGTAGCGGGTGTGTGAAGTTATTCTGAATGTCCCTATGTGCACCTTCAATATGATCTACCCTTTTAGGGATAGATTTCAAATAGCTCTGATATAGCAGAAACCACTAAATTATGAAATTGCTAAATTGGGAATTGTATTTCAACCCAGAACAAGAAATGTGCTTGAACGGACACTAAATAACTCGCCCAGCTACAGCACTAAGGACAGATTTAGCTGGATATAAATTTGAGGCCTAGTATTTAGGCGCTGGGTGACAGGTATGGGTTTAGTGACAGAATTAGACTTGGAAATACACAGTAGCGGGTGTGTGTGAAGTTATTCTGAATGACCCAATGTGCACCATGAATATTATATACCCTTTTAGGGATAGATTTCAAATAGCTCTGATATAGCAGAAACCACTAAATTATGAAATTGCTAAATTGGGAATTGTATTTCAACCCAGAACAAGAAATGTGCTTGAACGGACACTAAATAACTCGCCCAGCTACAGCACTAAGGACAGATTTAGCTGGATATAAATTTGAGGCCTAGTATTTAGGCGCTGGGTGACAGGTATGGGTTTAGTGACAGAATTAGACTTGGAAATGCACAGTAGCGGGTGTGTGAAGTTATTCTGAATGTCCCTATGTGCACCTTCAATATGATCTACCCTTTTAGGGATAGATTTCAAATAGCTCTGATATAGCAGAAACCACTAAATTATGAAATTGCTAAATTGGGAATTGTATTTCAACCCAGAACAAGAAATGTGCTTGAACGGACACTAAATAACTCGCCCAGCTACAGCACTAAGGACAGATTTAGCTGGATATAAATTTGAGGCCTAGTATTTAGGCGCTGGGTGACAGGTATGGGTTTAGTGACAGAATTAGACTTGGAAATACACAGTAGCGGGTGTGTGTGAAGTTATTCTGAATGACCCAATGTGCACCTTGAATATTATATACCCTTTTAGGGATAGATTTCAAATAGCTCTGATATAGCAGAAACCACTAAATTATGAAATTGCTAAATTGGGAATTGTATTTCAACCCAGAACAAGAAATGTGCTTGAATGGACACTAAATAACTCGCCCAGCTACAGCACTAAGGACAGATTTAGCTGGATATAAATTTGAGGCCTAGTATTTAGGCGCTGGGTGACAGGTATGGGTTTAGTGACAGAATTAGACTTGGAAATGCACAGTAGCGGGTGTGTGAAGTTATTCTGAATGTCCCTATGTGCACCTTCAATATGATCTACCCTTTTAGGGATAGATTTCAAATAGCTCTGATATAGCAGAAACCACTAAATTATGAAATTGCTAAATTGGGAATTGTATTTCAACCCAGAACAAGAAATGTGCTTGAACGGACACTAAATAACTCGCCCAGCTACAGCACTAACGACAGATTTAGCTGGATATGAATTTGAGGCCTAGTATTTAGGCGCTGGGTGACAGGTATGGGTTTAGTGACAGAATTAGACTTGGAAATGCACAGTAGCGGGTGTGTGAAGTTATTCTGAATGTCCCTATGTGCACCTTGAATATTATATACCCTTTTAGGGATAGATTTCAAATAGCTCTGATACAGCAGAAACCACTAAATTTTTAAATTGCTAAATTGGGAATTGTATTTCAACCCAGAACAAAAAATGTGCTTTGACGGACACTAAATAACTTTCCCAGCCACAACAGGACAGCGGTAACGAGAGATTTAGCGGGATATAAATTTGAGGCCTAGTATTTAGGCGCTGGGTGACCGGTATGGATTTAGTGACAGAATTAGACTGGGATATGGCCAAAAAATAACCACACTATTGCTGGTTAAATGCACTTGGTGATGGGCGCAGCTTGCCCCTGATGTAGTGTATGGCCAAAAAATGAACAGACTATTGCTGGTTAAATGCACTTGGTGTCACAGCTTGACCAACCACACTACTGAGGGTTAAATGCACTTGGTGACGGGCGCAGCTTGCCCCTGATGTAGTATATGGCCAAAAAATGAACAGACTATTGCTGGTTAAATGCACTTGGTGACGGGCGCAGCTTGCCCCTGATTTAGTATATGGCCAAAAAATGAACAGACTATTGCTGGTTAAATGCACTTGGTGTGATAGCTTGACCAACCACACTACTGAGGGTTAAATGCACTTGGTGACGGGCGCAGCTTGCCCCTGATTGTAGTATATGGCCAAAAAATAAACAGACTATTGCTGGTTAAATGCACTTGGTGTGACAGCTTCACCCTGATGTAGGCTTTAGCCAAAAAACAAACGCACCATTGAGGGTTAAATGCACTTGGTGACAGGCGCAGCTTGCCCCTGATGTAGTATATGGCCAAAAAATAAACAGACTATTGCTGGTTAAATGCACTTGGTGTGACAGCTTCACCCTGATGTAGGCTTTAGCCAAAAAACAACCACACCATTGAGGGTTAAATGCACTTGGTCGCAGCTTGTGCTGGCGCACCACAAGACACAAAATGGCCGCCGATCACCCCAGAAAAATGTGACTGACAAACGGTCTGGGCAGCCTAAAAACAGTGAGCAATTGAGGATCAGCAGCTCAATGATCCACAGCTGCAGATCGATCAGTTAATCAAGTCCTTTGGAGGAGTTAATCTGCCTAATCTCGCCCTACTGTCGCAGCCGCAACCTCTCCCTACGCTAATCAGAGCAGAGTGACGGGCGGCGCTATGTGACTCCAGCTTAAATAGAGGCTGGGTCACATGGTGCTCTGGCCAATCACAGCCATGCCAATAGTAGGCATGGCTGTGATGGCCTCTTGGGGCAAGTAGTATGACGCTTGTTGATTGGCTGCTTTGCAGCCTTTCAAAAAGCGCCAAGAAAGCGTCACAAAAGCGCGAAGAAAGCGACGAACACCGAACCCGAACCCGGACTTTTACGAAAATGTCCGGGTTCGGGTCCGTGTCACGGACACCCCAAAATTCGGTACGAACCCGAACTATACAGTTCGAGTTCGCTCATCCCTACCCATAACTTAATATTTTGTTGCACAAATATTTAAGGCAATCACTGCAATGAAGTGATTTCTGTAACTCTCAATGAGACTGTCCACAGGTATTTTGGCCCATTCCTCATGGGCAAGCTGCTCCAGCTGTTTCAGATGGAAAGGGTGCCCTTCCCAGACTACATGTTTCAGCTCATTCCATGGATGTTCAATAGGATTTAGATCAGGGCTCATACAGTAGATGGACACTTCAGAATAGTCCAATGCTTTGCTCTTAGCCATTCTTGGATGTTTTTAGCTTCTGTGTTTTGGGTGGTTATCCTGTCGAAGGATCCAAGATATTCAACTGAGACCAAGCTTTCTGACACTGGGCAGGACACACCTTGATAATCTTCATTGTATCCTGCACAAAAGTTGTTCTGGGCTCTTTAGTTACCATTCGTATTATCCATCTCTTCAAGTTTTTTAGCAATTTTCCTCTTGCGACCACTTCCAGGGAGGTTGGCTACAGTCCATTAAAACTTAAAGGGGTTGTGCATGCCATACATATTGATGACATATCGCCATGATAAGTTCTCAATATCTGATCGCCTCCATGTGACTGCTACTACCTCTTTATTACACTGCTGTCTTCTCAGAAATTAGTGTAATTACAAGTACTCCATTCACTTAAGTGGAGTGAGTACTTGTAATTACACTATGCCACCGCTCCAGAGGAGACAACAAGTAATGTAATGAAGAGGAAGCAGTGCTCGCATGGAGCACCATCTCCTCTTCAAACAGCTGATCGGCAGGGGTGCCAGGTTCCAGACCCCCGCTGATCAGATATTGATGACCTATCTTGACAATATGTCATCATTATATATGATTTGCACAACCCCTTAAAACTTCTGAGTAATATGTGCTACTGTAGTATCAGGAACATCAAGCTGTTTGGAGATGGTCTTGTAGCCTTTACCTTTAGCATGTTTGGCTATAATTTTCTATCTAATCTCCTGAGACAACTCTCTCCTTAACCTTATTTTTATCTTTTATGTATCTATCTAATCTCTTTCTTCTTTGAGTCCAAAAAGCCATTCAGCCTAGCCAGACAGTGGGGGTCACTTTTATCACCGCCTATAATTTGGAACTGTGCACAAAATAATGTTATTAATATGGCTTTGGTAGCGATACAAATCTATATTTAGACTGTATATTTCACTTGTAGCTTATACAATAATAACTATACATTATGGGGGACATTTATTAAGATCAGTGTTTTCGACGCTGGTCTCAAGTCCCTCTGTGCTGCCGGAGGAAACGCCAAAGTTATGTGGTGCAGGCCTCTACATAAGTTTGGTGCTTCCTCCAGCAAAAGGCTTAACTGTATACCAGCCCTCTTGCTGGTGTAGAATTAAGCCATTTTCCATGCCAAAAATGGCTTGGAAAATGATAAATTTGCAGTGCCCGCTGGCCCACCTTCTTCCCTACCCATGTCACGTCCTCTTTTGAAAAGTGGCATGAGTGGGGAAAATTTGCATATTTTACAGCACAAATAGCATGCCACAAAATTTGTGACCTATTTACTCCACAAAGGTGGCGTAAATAGATTAGTAAATGTCCCCCTATGTATATATAAGAATTAACAATGAGCATTTTCTTTAACATGAACGATATTCAAGTATAGGGCTCTGTTCACATTCACTCAAGCTATGTATTACCCAATTCATTGGTAAATGTATTTCAGCTCAAAATGATACCTTCATGTATTTTTGTGATATCTTTATTGCCTAGACAATAAAAAATACAAATACAAATGAAAAAAACTCACCAGCATCTGCCAAAAGTAACACTTTGATGTGAAAAATGCTCAAGTGAGGTTCTTAGACTATTTTATGCTCTATGATGGCATCTGTTATTGTAAACCAGAGGTGTTCCTGGCATAAAAATCTAGTTAACAATGAATAAATGCCTAGTGATTCTCCATCTAAAAGTGAGATACCTCTGACACCTCTGACTGCAATTAAATGAGCAGGCTTCTCCTCGAATTCCTTAAGTATTTTGTGTACAACCACACGGCACGGTCGTAATCTGGTCGGGTTGCGGCCATGCTGCGGCCAAGAACCGCTCGGCCAACTAGCCACCAGCTGCCTTTCACTATATAGTCAGTCTTCATTGTTAATGGCCATGCGGCAACTTCAATACCGAGCATCCATTAACAATAAAGACCGGCCGTTCTTGAACGCAGCAGGGCTGCAACCTGACCGGGTCACGACTGCGTTGTGTGGTCATACTCTAACAGGCATGCTACGACTGAACTAAGAAAGGATGCACCATACTACAGTACTTGAGTACTGAGTAAAATGCATTTACACCTTTGCTTATGTGTTTGATAGGGGTCCAACAGTTACCCCTCTACCACATGAGAATATATTGAGCTACCTTATTTACTGAATATGTGTGCACAGAATCAGAATATGGACATGTGGGCAATTGTTTTCTGTTCCAAAGATGCTTTTGACTGCTTTATGGCCCGGGCATTTTTGAGACCCAATGTTACAGTTTTGGAATTGGTTTGTTTTTGGATGTGTTTTTCTCCGCTTGTGGATCCCATGACCAAGCCACACCGTATACGGGGCATCTTTACACATAAGGCTGTATTTAGAGTTTATGGTGCCCTAGGCACATTTAGTGCTCATACCGCCTATTAGTTCGTCTGCCTTCTCATTCAGTGAAGGAGGCTGCTGTATTTACATGCAGCGATCTCCTCCACTGTATGAGAATGAGGGATCGCTATTGCAATTGCTCGTCCCCATACAGCTGCACTGTTCCTGGGCAGCAGATCGCTGTTTAGACGGCACAATCTGCTGTCCAGAAATTATAATTTAGGTGTCTGCACTAACGACAGCATCACCCAATGAACAAGCGTTTTGCTCATTCATCTGGTGATCGGCGGAAGATTTGCGCGACAGATTAACGGAAACGAACAATCACAGGAACATTAGTTCCCGATAATCCGCCCGATATTCTCGCCGTGTAAATCCACCTTAAGGGGTAAATTTCCTGAATTGTAGCGACAATAAACAAAAGTTAGTGATAAAGAGACATCCCCCGTGTACACAGGGGGCTGTGCTGATGACCAGCGACGATTTTTGGTGCTCCGTGAAAGATGCAATTCCACCACAGACTAATGTTTTTCTCACTTTTTAGGTTATTGGCATCACCTTTACAGGGGCACTAAGGTACAGTACAAGTGACCAAACCGAAGCCATAATCCTTTCAAGAAGTGCCTTGTCTCATCTTGTCATGGATTTAAATCTATTATAACTTACTATTCAGGTTTTATGAGTTTTCTAAGATTTACTGCAGATAGACAGTTTTAATGTATTTTTGAGCACATGTCAGCAGTGTTGTAGTGTAACTGAAATCAGCTCAGACAGGACATGTCCCATAGACATCCGTGTTATTCCTCATCTCCTTGTCACGTAAGAGATTATCCAGCTGATTACATACTATACAGACATTTCCATGGAAGGAGATCCTATCAGCTGGTAAGACTCTATGCCCCATCGCTTCTTAGAGGCTTTCAGCATTAGAAAAGCCTTGCATGAGCAGTTATGTTTGACTGACACAATTCCTGGCCTGAAAACAGTTTGACTGCAATCCACCAGGGAAAAAAAACTCCACTGGAATTAACCCTTAAAGGACCTGATTTTAAGTTTTTTTTCTTATTTTATTTTATTTTTTCATTTAGAGCTTGTTGTTTTTCTGGACAAGTTGCACTTTCTGAAGGCAGCATTTAATATTGCATTTAACGTAATGGGGAGCTGGAAAAAATTCCCCAAAAATAAAAACCTTGAAACTAATTTTTTTTTCTTTTCATTTCCATATTCTGACCCCTATAACTTTTTTGTAATTATGTATAAAGGTTCTGTTTTTGCAGAGTGATCTGTACTTTTCAGTGATACTGTTTTGAAGTGTGACTCTTTTGATCACTGTTCATTCCGTTTTTTGGGAGGTGAAGTGACAAACAATGGTGAAGTAGCAGTTTAGAATTTTTTTTCATTCATCATTCGCCATATTGGATAAATATTGTTAGATTTTAACAGTACGGGAATTTTTCAAAGCAGTGATGCCTATAATGTTTTTTTTTTATAGTTTATTTTGATTTTGGGGAGTGATTTGAAGTTTTACATTTTTTATATATATTTTTAAATGCTTTTTTTTTTCACTTTTTTTGTCACCCTAGGTGAATATAACTAACAATCATCAGATTACCAGATGTGTTCTTTGATGGGTTTATATCCATCACAGAACATACCATTCACTGTATTCCAATACAGAGCTGCCACCTGCTGGCCTGTATTGGAATATTCCAGTGATGGGTATCGGATCCCACTTGAGGCTGGCACATAACAGCCGTGGAAATGTTGCTATGGACGCGGGAGGGCATGGCTCCCGCGTCTACATCTCTCAAAGGCCATGGTCACATTTGAATGCATCTGAGGGGTTAAATGATTGTGATCGGCCTTATGGCTGAGCGCATACATTTTCCCCTGGAATCTGCTGTTTGAAACAGCTGAAACCCTGTGGCCATGGCGCCTGCTTAACATGCGTGTGGGCACCACCTTTAAAGTGTTGACTTTGACCGTACATGTATAGCTGAGGTCGCAAAGGGGTTAAAGAGGTTCTCCGAGATTTTGATATTGATGATCTCTCCTCAGGAGATAGATAGGGTTCCGACTCCTGGCAACCTATGTAGTTAGGTTTTTGAGGAAGCCGCTGCACTAACTGGAGCTCCGATGAGCGTGCAGCCTTCTCGCAGCTTACCAAGCACAGCACCGTACATTGTATAAATTCTGTGCTTGGTATTGCAGATCATGGGACTGAGCTGCACTAAGGCGGCCATTTGACCAATGAACATGATGACACATGACCTAGGAAGAAGCCTAAACACTCATGGAGAGCCGCAGCCTCTCCATACAGGTGATCAGCAGGGGTACCGGGAGTCAGACCCCTCCAATCTGATATTGATTACCTACCTGAGTAAAGGCTATCAATATCAAAATCCCAGAAAACCCCTTTTAATAATGACAGAATTCTAAATGGTGGGACATTTTAGCCCCCTATCAATCTGCAGAGGAATAATCTAAAAGAAAAAGATAAATCAGCTCTGTCCACTTTGATGATGAAAATTAGAACTCTTGGCTGGGGTGTTAATGCCCCATTTTCTCACCTGCCGATTTGAAAAGAGGCAATTTGGACCACTGCACATTGATGAAAGCCATAGTAAGCAGGTGACACATACAGATCTTCATGCTTTGATGGACTCAATGTGTCACATCCCATTGCCTACTGAATCTACATAATTACTAGATTCATACAAAGTGGAAAGGCTAGTGACAAATCCTATGAATGCAAGTCCATGGGCAGGACGGTTGCTATAGTGGATACAGAAGTAGCAGTGACACCCGGCCCTGGAGCCTGAGGCAGTCAAGAGACCTTTCTGTCACGTCTGGTATTTTAACCAACTTTGTCACATTTTTTAAAAAAAATTGTGTGTTTTTCCTCTGAAAAAATGCCAACTCCAGGTGTTAGTTGAAAGTCAGAAACCTTCAGCACTTCAGCTGTTGTGAAACTACACTTCACAGCATGCTCCATTCATTTCTACAGGAGTTCTGAGAAGAGCAGAGCAAGTATGTTTGCTGGGAGTTGTAGTTTAACAACAGTTTGGAGTGTCGGAGGTTGCCTACCCCTGGTCTATGTGAATAATCAAACGCAGGACACACATACAATTCAATTGCAGTATGTTTTTGTATCCATGGCATTCTTTTTTGTTTAAATCACAGCATGTTGTAGTAATGGTATTTTTTTTTCAGACACTTCTCCATACCCTCTGCTATATGGAAATAAAAGCCTTGAAAAAACAAGTGCCGTGAAAAAAAAGGCCACTGAAAAAACGCCATAGAAATCTCATTTTTATGGCTTTTTTTAGTGTCAAAAATTTTCAGACTAACTATATGTATGCAGGAGATATTATAGCTGTTTGGGGAAAAGCTGTCTGAAAACAGGTGAAATATTGTTTGTCCAGGTCTCCTAGATTTGGAAATGGCAGCACAGTCAAGTTATGAGGCAATATGGGAACAGAAGAGGCTGTATATCAATGTATTATTAATATGATGTGCTATTCATTAGGGTACTTTCACATTAGCGTTTTTCTTTTCTGGCACTGAGTTCCGTCCCAGGGGCTCTTTACGGAAAAGAACTGATCAGTTTTATCCCCATGCATTCTGAATGGAGAGAAATCCATTCAGGGTGCTTCAGGATGTCTTCAGTTCAGTAACTGAATGGCGTTTTGGACGGAGGAAATACCACAGCATGCTGCGGTATTATCTCCGTCCAAAATTCCGGATCAGTTGGCCGAATGCAAGATCCGGCATTAATTTACATTGAAATGTATTAGTGCCAGATCCGGCATTAAAAATACCACAATGCCAGCAGAAATGTGAAAAAAATATACGGTATTATGGATCCGTTTCTCCGGATGACATGCGGAGAGACAGATCCGTTCTTGCAATGCATTTGTAAGACAGATCCACATCCAGATCCTTATACAAATGCTTTCCATTTGCATGCAGATTGCCGGATCCGGCAGGCAGTTCCAGCAACGGAAATGCTTGCCGGATCACTCTGCCGCAAGTGTGACAGTAGCCTTAGTATTTAAAGGCTATGTAGACCTTTGGGGGCCATTTTTTTTATTATTGCATTGTACTTATTTTGAGCTAAAAATTGTTTTTTCAATTGGTCTTTATTAACCTCTTAAGGACACATGACGTACCGGTACGTCATGATGTCCTGGTACTTAAGGACACATGACGTACCGGTACGTCATGAATGGTTCCGATCACCGTCGCTCGGCGGGCGGTGATCGGAACCCGGTGCCTGCTCAAATCATTGAGCAGGCACCTGGGGCAAATGCGCCGGGGGGTCCTGTGACCCCCCCATGTCGGCGATCGCAGAAAACCGCAGGTCAATTCAGACCTGCGGTTTTCTGCGTTTCCGGGTTATTCGGGTCTCTGAAGACCCGATAACCCGGAACAGGATGGTGATGGTGGTGTGATTTCACTCCACCAATCACCATCCAGCGATCCTGAGTGGTGATGGTGACATCACCACTCAGGATCGCTTTCTGATTGGTCAGTGGGCGGTCCGGCGGCAGATTCAAAAGAGGCAGGCGTTCCTCTCCTCCTCCTTTTGTGTTCCGGAGCCGGAGGAGAGAGGAGCTGCCTGCACGTGTCTGCTGCCACCGCTGCACCGCTGCCTGCACCCGATCTGTGCCCCCAGGACCCGATCTCTGCCACCAGCACCCCCCCATCAGGAACATAGGGACAGCTAGGGAAAGTTTGGGTTAGGCAGGGAAAAAAAGGGAAAGTTAGTTTTTTTTACTTTTCATTGCATCACCCTAGTTAGGGTGTCTGGGGTCCACAGCACAGCTGTGTGACCCTAGACCCCCCAGGGGTGCTGCCACTTGCCCCCCCCCTGCCCCCCCTCCCCCTTCCCCCACTTTTTTAGGGTGCAGGATTTTTATTTTTATTTTTTGTGTACGCTGACTGTGGCCGGCACTCTTAGTGTCCGGCCACTGTTAGCGCATCGCACACCCCACCGCTGATCAACTTCGGACGGTTGATCAGCGGTTTTGAAATTTTTTTTCCACATTTTTTGGCCTTTTTTTTAGTCAGTTTTTTTTTTTTTTTGTTAGTTTTAGGGTGAGTTCGTGAACACCCGTGCCCCCACACACACGCACACAAAATAAAGAGAGTTACACACACGCACATATACACGCAGACACACACTCCCCTATGGCCCGCCGGACGTTCTCGGCCGAGGAGGCATACGCCCAGCTTGCCTCCGAATCCGAGAGTCCCAGTGAGGATGAGGATGACCCCACATTCCTGTTGTCATCCGCATCCTCCTCATCATCTAGCGATGATGATGAGCCCCCAAGGCGGCGGAGACGCCGCCAGGCGGAGCAAGGGGACCGCCATGTTAGGGACCCTGTGGCCCAGCCTAGTACGAGCAGCTCTGGGGCTCGTACTGGTTTCCCGGCCCACCAGTTAAATCCACCGGAGCACCCTGCCGGTGAATTTGTCTGGTGTAGCCCAGAGCGATACGAGCCCGTGATTCCTGATTTTGTAGGCCAATCAGGAATCCAGATTTCCACAGTGGGCTACACTGAATATGACTTTTTTGGTCATTTTTTCAGTGACCCACTGGTAAATCTGATGGTGGAGCAGACGAATCTGTACGCCCAACAGTTCGTCGCTCAACACCCGGGCTCCTTTTTGGCCAGGCCCGGTGGCTGGACGCCGGTCAGTGCAGCCGAAATGAGGACATTTTGGGGCCTCGTGCTGCATATGGGCCTGGTCAAGAAACCCAGTGTCAGGCTGTACTGGAGTGGGGACGTCCTATACCAGACCCCACTTTACAGTACGGCCATGACACGCTCCCGGTTTGAGGCCATCCGGAAATGTCTGCATTATTCCGATAATGCAGCATGTCCCCCCCGAGGTGATCCTGCCCATGACCGTCTGTACAAGATACGGCCGGTCATCGATCACTTTGGGGCCAAATTCATGGAGGCCTATGTACCTGGAAGAGAGGTCGCGGTTGATGAGTCTCTCATTGCGTTCAAGGGGAGATTCATTTTCCGCCAGTATGTGCCCACCAAGCGAGCGAGGTATGGCGTGAAGCTATACAAAATTTGTGAGAGTACCTCAGGGTACACTTACAAATTTCGTATATACGAGGGGCGAGATTCCCGGATTCAACCCCCAGAATGTCCCCCCACTCTGGGTGTTACCGGGAAACTTGTGTGGGACCTTATGTTCCCACTGCTGGATAAGGGTTACCACCTTTACGTGGATAACTTTTATACCAGTATCCCCTTGTTCCAGTCCCTTGCCGCCAGATCCACGTTCGCTTGTGGGACCGTGCGGAAAAATCAACGCGGCCTCCCTGCCCTCCCCCTCCAGGTTCCTATCCCCAGGGGTGAGACCCGTGCCCTTACCACTGGAAACCTGTTGCTGGTCAGGTATAAGGACAAGAGGGATGTCCTTATGCTGTCCACAATTCATGGTAACGGCATCACCCCTGTCCCTGTGCGAGGTACCGCGGCAACGGTCCTCAAGCCTGATTGTATCGTCGCCTACAATCGGTATATGGGAGGAGTTGATCTCTCTGATCAAGTCCTCAAGCCATATAACGCCATGCGCAAAACCCGGGCATGGTACAAAAAAGTTGCGGTCTACTTGGTGCAGGTTGCCATGTACAACTCTTTTGTACTATCCCGAAGCGCTGGCAGCACAGGGACATTCCTCCAGTTCTATGAGGCAGTCCTCAAGGCCCTGATCTTTTCGGACCGGGAAAGAGCAGGCCGGAGTACCTCGGGAACTGTAGGCGCCCGGATCGTCCCTGGCCAACACTTTCCAGGTGTGGTCCCCCATACTGGAAAGAAGGGACGAACCCAAAAAAGGTGCAGAGTGTGTCACAAGAGGGGGATACGGAAGGACACCACAACTCAATGTGACACGTGCCCCGATCATCCGGGCCTCTGCATTATTGGTTGCTTCAGGGAGTATCACACTTCCATGGAGTACTAAATTTATATCCCAATTTAGGACTGACATGGGATAAAAAAAAAAATGGTTCTCAGACTTGAGACACCCAAAAAAACTAAAATAATTTATTAAAAGTATACATATTAGGTATCGCCGCGTCGGTAATAATCTCCTCTATAAAAATACCCCATGATCCAACCCCCCCAGATTAACACGGTCCAAAAAAAAAAAAAAAGTGCAAAAAAAGATTTTTTTATGTCACCAAACATAACAAAAAATTTAATAGCAAGCGATCAAAAAGTCATATAGCCCCCAAAATAGTGCCAGAAAAACCGTCCGCTCGTCCCGCAAAAAATGAGCCCCCACATAAGATAATCAGATAAAAAATAAATAAAAAAATGACACCTAGACTTTAGAGATACCCAAAAAAAATTTGGGTATCAAAAAGGATAATATAGTCAAAAACCTAAATAGACTTATTAGGTATCGCCGCGTCCGTAAGAATCTCCTCTATAAAAATATCCCATGACCTAACCCCCCAGATTAACACGGTTAAAAAAAAAAAATGAAAACGGTGCCAAAAACTCAATTTTTGGCACTTTTTCATTTCAATCCGTTTTTTTCGGTAACAAAACAAGGGTTAACAACCAAACAAAAGTTAATATTTATTACCCTGATACTGCAGTTTACAGAAATGCCATATTTGTGGTCGTAAACTGCTGTATCAGTAAAAGGGAGGCCGCAAAAGGAAAGGACCGACATGGTTTCTGGAAGGCCGATTTTGATGGCCTTTTTTATTGACACCATGTCCCTTTTGAAGCCCCCCTGATGCCCCCCTAGAGTAAAAACTCCCTAAAAGTGACCCCATCTAAGAAACTACACCCCTCAAGGTATTCAAAACTGATTATACAAACTTTATTAACACTTTAGGTGTTCCTCAACAGTTAATGGCAAATGGAGATGACATTTCAGAATCTCAATTTTTGGTAACCTTGCCTCACAAAAATGTAATATAGAGCAACCAAAAATCATATGTACCCTAAAAATAGTCCCCCAAATAATGCCACCTTATCCCATAGTTTCCAAAATGGGGTCACTTTTAGGGAGTTTCTACTCCGGGGTGCATCAGGGGGGTTGAAACAGGACACGGTGTAAATAAACCGGTCCATAAAAATCAGCCCTCCAAAAACCAAACGGCGCACCTTTCACTCTACGCCCCGCTGTGTGGCCGTACAGTAGTTTACGGCCACATATTGGGTGTTTCTGTAAACGGCAGAGTCAGGGCAATAAAGATACAGTCTTGTTTGGCTGTTAACCCTTGCTTTGTTAGTGGAAAAAATGGGTTAAAATGGAAAATTAGACAAAAAAATCAAATTCTCAAATTTCATCCCCATTTGTCAATAACTCTTGCGCAACACCTAAAGGGTTAACGACGTATGTAAAATCAGTTTTGAATACCTTGAGGGGTGTACTTTCTTAGATGGGGTCACTTTTAGGGAGTTTCTACTCCAGGGGTGCATCAGGGGGGTTGAAACAGGACACGGTGTAAATAAACCGGTCCATAAAAATCAGCCCTCCAAAAACCAAACGGCGCACCTTTCACTCTACGCCCCGCTGTGTGGCCGTACAGTAGTTTACGGCCACATATTGGGTGTTTCTGTAAACGGCAGAGTCAGGGCAATAAAGATACAGTCTTGTTTGGCTGTTAACCCTTGCTTTGTTAGTGGAAAAAATGGGTTAAAATGGAAAATTAGACAAAAAAATCTAATTCTCAAATTTCATCCCCATTTGTCAATAACTCTTGCGCAACACCTAAAGGGTTAACGACGTATGTAAAATCAGTTTTGAATACCTTGAGGGGTGTACTTTCTTAGATGGGGTCACTTTTAGGGAGTTTCTACTCCAGGGGTGCATCAGGGGGGTTGAAACAGGACACGGTGTAAATAAACCGGTCCATAAAAATCAGCCCTCCAAAAACCAAACGGCGCACCTTTCACTCTACGCCCCGCTGTGTGGCCGTACAGTAGTTTACGGCCACATATTGGGTGTTTCTGTAAACGGCAGAGTCAGGGCAATAAAGATACAGTCTTGTTTGGCTGTTAACCCTTGCTTTGTTAGTGGAAAAAATGGGTTAAAATGGAAAATTAGACAAAAAAATCTAATTCTCAAATTTCATCCCCATTTGTCAATAACTCTTGCGCAACGCCTAAAGAGTTAACGACGTATGTAAAATCAGTTTTGAATACCTTGAGGGGTGTACTTTCTTAGATGGGGTCACTTTTAGGGAGTTTCTGCTCTAGGGGTGCATCAGGGGGCTTCAAATGGGACATGGTGTAAATAAACCAGTCCATAAAAATCAGCCTTCCAAAAACCATACGGCGCACCTTTCACTCTACGCCCCGCTGTGTGGCCGTACAGTAGTTTACGGCCACATATTGGGTGTTTCTGTAAACGGCAGAGTCAGGGCAATAAAGATACAGTCTTGTTTGGCTGTTAACCCTTGCTTTGTTAGTGGAAAAAATGGGTTAAAATGGAAAATTAGACAAAAAAATGAAATTCTCAAATTTCTTCCCCATTTGCCAATAACTCTTGTGCAACTCCTAAAGGGTTAACGACGTATGTAAAATCAGTTTTGAATACCTTGAGGGGTGTAGTTTCTTAGATGGGGTCATTTTTGGGAGGTTTCTATTATCTAAGCCTCACAATATGACTTCAAACCTGAACTGGTCCATAAAAAGTGGGATTTTGAAGATTTCTGAAAAATTTCAAAATTTGCTTCTAAACTTCTAAGCCTTGTAACATCCCCAAAAAATAAAATATCATTCCCAAAATGCTACAAACATGAAGTAGACATATGGGGAATGTAAAGTCATCACCATTTTTGGGGGTATTACTATGTATTACAGAAGTAGAGAAACTGAAACTTTGAAATTTGTTAATTTTTGCAATTTTGGGGTAAATTAGGTATTATTTTGTGCAAAAAAAATAATTCTTTTGACTTCATTTTACCACTGTCATGAAGTACAATATGTGACGAAAAAACAATCTCAGAACGGCCTTGAAAAGTCAAAGCGTTTTAAAGTTATGTGCACTTAAAGTGACAGTGGTCAGATTTGCAAAAAATGGCCTGGTCCTTAAGCTGAAATAAGGCTTTGTCCCTATGGGGTTAAAAAATATGGAATCTTTTTTTGTGTACAGAGCTGAGATGCTGTAGTAGTAGCCTGTGGATTTTCTGTCTTTTCCGTCAGTTGGGGAGCTGACGGGCTCCAAATCTCTTCTGTCTGATATTATTAACATTCAAGATTGTGGCTTAAATAAGTGTTTTTGACCTCTTAGTAGTTTAGTAGGTTATTAGATGATGGCACAAAGTGATAGTGAAAACACCAGTCATTTTTACTAAAGGCCAGCTGAAAATATAATTTTTATCCAAAAATAAGTAAAATGCAATCATAAACAAAAATCGCCTTTAAATTATACTGGCAGTGATAATTCTTTCAGGGGCTGTATCCGTATTGCTACCCAACTTTTCCCAGTTTTGAATGACTATAAAGAAAAAAAAACAACTCTGCCCATAAATTGTGACTTTTTAGGCTTCTCAACACTTTTCTGAAGTGGCAATGAAAAGGGGCGGTGATTTGTAGGAGGGGCAGAGCTTTGTACGGCCCGCTGGATTTAATATAACTTAAGCCAGAGATTCTTCATCAAGACTGGCGTATGGGTATGTCAATCTTGATAAGTCTCCCTCAATGACTTAAAGGGAACCTGTCACGTTGAACATAGTTTCTGAGCTGCAGACAGGATGTTACAGAGCAGGAGGAGCTGAGCAGACTGATATATAGTTTTATGGGGAAAGATTCAGAAAAACATGTTTTTTTTTTTCATTTAAATTGCTGCTCTTCCTGGACTGTGAAGTCAAGGAGGAGTCCTATCAGTAACTGACAGTTATTGCTGTATACACAGTCATGGAGGGAAGACTGTCAGTCACTGATAGGACCGGTTCCAGGATGAGCAGGAATTTAAATGAATGAAATACATGTTTTTCTGAATCTTTCCCCCTAAAACTATATATCAATCTGCTCAGCTTCTCCTGCTCTATGATATGCTGCCTGTAGATTTCAAGGTGACAGGTTCCCTTTAAATATACAGTAATCCTAAATTAGAATAGAAAGACAAAATGAGTTCAACTGCATATTTCTAGGAACACACATTTACAAAATTTAGAAATTGGCTAATTGACAGAGAAGCAACTCATCCCTGTATGATAAATCCCTGCAGTATTATAAGCCGTGATGAAAGCGGTAAAGCAGTCAGAATTAACAATAGCCAGTGTAGTTAATGAGCGCAGTGAATATAACTCTGCCTGTACCGCTATGTGGTTGTAATTATTGTAGACACAATTACCACCTAAATTACATCTCTGCGGTAACAATAAGTAATGTGAAACATGCATTTTGGATTTCAGGAATAAAAGTGAGTAAGCACACATGTCCTCCTGATGATGAATCTTACGTGACACATTGCTGCCCCTCTCAGCTTGGCTTGTGGGTGTAAGGCTTTGTAGACACAAGTAAGATGTTCACCTTAGAACGCATATTCATATACAGCAATCATCTACATCAGGGATCAGCAACCTCCGGCACTCCAGGAGTTCTGAAACTACAACTCCCAGAGTGTTCCTATCACTTCTATGGGAGTTAGAACAGTAGAGCATGTTTGCATGCTGGGAGTTGTAGTTTCACAGCAGCTGGAAATATCTTTCATTTCATATTTTGTGTCAGTCTTAAGATATAGCGAGTGTTATAGTCCACAGTACAATGTTCATATTAGGACATCCTCAGAGCTGCAAGTTGTTGAGCCAAACTTTTCCAGTGTTTCCTGCCTCTTGGGGGTCTGTATAGATCTTGATCTGGTTTTTCTATAAAAAGTGTAATGTAAGGGCTAGGAGTTTTTCTCACCATATCCTTGTAGGACTCATGCACACGCACACCACCATAACTTTGGTCCGTGTTCCATCTGCATTTTTTGCAGATCGCATACAGGCCCATTCATTTCTATGATGTCATCCGAGTGCTGTCCGCATCTGTGTGGCCGTTCCGCAAATTATAGAACATGTCCTGTTCTTGTCCATTTTGTATAGCAATTTTTTACTGATGGGTGTGAATTTTTAAAAATATTTTGTGGATCCGCGGTACAGCAAGGGAGCTGGCGTAGATTTAGGCGGAAGCACCTAAGTTTTATAGGAAGCACCTAAATTGCCGGTCTTCATAAATGCCCCCCTTTATACAGAAAATCTGTGCAAAAATTATTAAGAAGCATATCTTTTAAGCATTTTGGAACATGGCGCACCAGGGATTTTTCATATTCAGAATGGCATCAGAAAGACTAGTCTTAATAAATTCACCCTGTATTTATCTAGCCCCATGCCATCACCAAGGAGGAGTTGTGTAAATAGAATGAATCTTTTTAGTATATATATATATATATATATAAACGAAGAAAAATGGCGGCACTGGCTCCCAAATGAGAAAACGGGTGCACGTCCCAAAGGGAATGGACTGACTTCCCTGATGAATATTCTAGGAAAAATGAGCGGCACTCCAGAAGTAAAAATGGTGAACCCTTTATTCACACCAGTGGTGCTACTCCAGTGCTGCACCACTGGTGTGAATAAAGGGTTCACCATTTTTACTTCTGGAGTGCCGCTCATTTTTCCTAGTATATATATATAAAATCACAATACTAGAGCGAAAGAATAAGTGTATTGAGTAAAACTTTACAACTAAGAGGAAGCCCCCCCCTTTTTTTCACCTATCCTATATATTTTGTAACTTTGTTTCAATAAATTTTGATATATTTTATACTAATTTGACATTATTGTATATGGGTTATTTTCTTTTTCTTTAGGCTTTATTGATGATTCAGACTAGGCCCTATATGTTTATAATAGATGTCTGAGATATTTTTTTGGTTGATGAACTAAAGGAAGCTCTAGGACCCTGTTGGGCCACCTCTAGCCTGGATACAAGATGAGATACATTTTGGGTATAGAGGCATACAGGGTCTGTATGGTATCCTGCAGCACATTTGCCCACATACAGTATGTTGCAGCTGAGACTGTAGATCCTGCACTCCCATAAGATGCAGACGGTGATGCCCCATTAAATCCCATAAATGCTTGATTTGTGATAAATCTGTCCACCGGGCAGACCCCCCAAAAATCTGAAGGAGACATTCCTGGTCAGGGCAGAGACAGGGGTGTGTAATAAAGAGACCACCTGTGTCTGGATGGTGAACAGTGAAACTGTGGGAGCTGCTCTTGCTTGTTGGCAGATCAAAAAACTCTCTACACTGGTGGGGCCATCTGGAGCCTGTTCACCTTGTGTGCGTGCCCTCACATAACCACTGCTCCCAACACCTCCTAACAGCTAGGGCAGAGCGGGCTAGATGGTGGGCAGTTTCTTGAGACAACTAAACTGCTTCTCTCAGTCCAATGATGCGCCCCCCTTTTAAAGTGGTGGGCCAACTGGCCAAAAAGTACACTATCCAAAGGAAGCCTCTAAGAGCCTTTTTATAAGGCCTCATGCACATGACCGTTGTTTTGGTCCGCATTCGAGCCGCAGTATTTGCGGCTTGGATGCTGACCCATTCACTTCAATGGGCTGCAAAACATGCGGACAGCACTCTGTGTGCTGTCCGCATCCGTTGCTCCATTCCGTGGTCCCAAAAAATATATAACCTTTTTGCGGACAAGAGTAGGCAGTTATAGTAATGGCTATCTGCGCCGTTCTTCAAATTGCGGAACGCACACGGACGCCATCTGTGTTTTGCAGATCTGCAATTTGCAAAACACACATCGGTCGTGTGCATGAGGCCTAAGGCAGCGGAAGAAGCACTTTTATGCCCTTCTGTGGCAAGACCCAGTGTCTAATCGGACCACACCTGTAATCATTTACATATCTGCCTGAGACACAGCTGCATGCCAAGTTTTGCAGCAATTCCGCTTTTCTATGTCAGTGAGTTTTTTCTTTCTCCATCAGATTGTATGAAAGATTTCTGCCACTCTTCCTGCTGGGATCAACTACTGTACATTGGGTATAAGCAGGCATAGTTAACTAGCTGTGTTATACTCTTCAACTGGCCTGAGCTTTCTTAGTGAATATGGTGCTCACAATACTGTAATTACAGTATATACTAGCATATATCTTGGTGGTAGACCAGTTTTAGTAAATATGTTCCTATGTGTATTTGGTACTGCAAGAAAAAAAGCCCCTCTTCTATAGCTAAAAAGCCCATAAATGACATGCATACAAATTATAACCTCCTTTGCTATGAAAGAAATATTGCAATAATTATTTTTGTCATGTTCATATCATAGATAATTAGCTAAATTCATGTTACTACAGAATGCCTTAACCTACTGAGCCGTATTCGCTTCATACAGTACTGTAGTATATAGCAAGTCTTACAAAGAAAGAAAACTGCCCTGCTTCTTTGGAACACATTGTAACGTTGTAGAGCGGTGTGAGGAATGATGCTGTCATGTGCATGGGTACAATGAAATGTGGGATAATACCGCAGGGAATTTCTAGACACAAGACTGTGCTGTCGATAAGCACTTGCAATAATACACAGGGCTGTGCATCCGTGGTACAAACATTCAGCCAACAATACAGACAAACACAAGGTTAACAAAACCTAGATTAGAAACATACATCATCTTGAGTGCCCTATACGCCCCAAACACAAATATTCTATTATAGCCACATATTCAATTATAGTCTATCAAAATCCATGGCGTGCCATTTGTAGCATGATATGGTCAAGAATTAATTATAGAGGTGCAAACTGGTCACAGGTTTTATAGTTAAATATTAGAGATGAGCGAATCAAAGTTGACAAAGTGGCATTCAATCCGAATTTCAGGAAAAATTAGATTCGCACCGACTCCGAATTTCCTCACGCTTCGTGGTAACGAAACGCATTTTTAAAACAAATGGCTGCTGCATGTGTTAGGACATGGAGCAAAGAACTCTGGAAACGAAGGGATCACCTACAATGCCATGCATACAGCCAATCAGCAGCCAGCCAACCCCTGTGATGTCACAGCCCTATAAATAGCCTCAGCCATCTTGGATTCAGACATTTTCCTGTGTACTAGTGCAGGGAGAGACAGTCATTAGGGGCTAGGGACAGGAGACGCCACTTCCGCCTACACGTTGTCACGCTGTTGGTCCTGTGACAATGTCCGCCTCCTCATCCTCCATCCATGTCCTCCGCCTCCACTGGAGGGACAATTCACAGTGCCCCACCAGCATACCACATATGCAGGGCACGGCGGTGTCACGCTGTTCTACACCTAGTTTGGGCGAACGGAGTCACACGGGAGGAACTGCTCCAAGTCCTTCTTCAAGAAATCGAATCCTGACTTTCTCCTCGAAAACTCAAAATCGGAACCATGGTGACCGACAACGGGAAGAACATGGTGTCAGCGCTGCGTCAAGGAGAGCTGAGCCATGCACCCTGTATGGTGCATGTGTTCGATCTGGTTTTAAAGTGGTTCTTGAAGTTTTCTGCCCATCTCCAAGGCATCCTGAAAATGGATGCACTTTAGCCATTCATACACCGCAAAGCACACCCTTCTTGAGCTGCAGCGGCAGAACGTCATCACCCAACATAGGCTGATATGCAATATTTCCACCCATTTGAATTCCACCCTACATGAATGTTGGATCGACTATATGAACAGAGAAAGGCCATAAACGATTTCTTGATGGACCCAAGAGGACAGAGGTACTCCCCTGTATAACTTCGATGTTAGCCAGTGGCAGCCCATGCGTGATACCTGCTGTTTTCTCGGGCCCTTTGAGGAGGCCACTTATTTGTCAGTCGCCACTAATTAATGTCCTGGAACAGATGCTGTTAAATCTGTCTGGCCAGTGGACTGGAGACATGGCAAATTCATCTTATGGCCACATGAGCCCTGTGGGGGCCAAACTAGAGGAGGAGGAGATTCGAGCACAAGCAATGTGTAGAGTCATGGGTGGTTTTTCTACACAGGTTACAGGAGAGGAGAGAAAGGAGCAGCCAGAGGAGCTACAGGGCGATGAGGAAGACTGAGGCAGAGGACCCAGACAAGGACCCAGACACACCATGGCAGTATGCAGTGGAGATAGAGGCAGGGAGTAGTGTTGAGCGCGAATATCCGAAAAGCTAATTTTTATTGCGAATATCGGCACTTCAAGAATTTGCGAATATTTCAAATATAGTGCTATATATTTGTAATGACGAATATTCGTTTTTTTGTTCACATTTAGTACAGATCAGGCGATCATCTCTCCCTTCTTCTAGCTTGTGGGCCAATGAGAAGGCTTTGTCACAGCTTAGCAACATCCCTAGCAACCAATAGAAAAGTTGTCTACCCCACGCCGGTATTTCCTGCGCATTACGTTAATAATACATTGCCGATTTTCGCAATCAAGAATATAATCTCGAATTTGCGAATATATGACGAATATTCTACAAAATATTCGTGAAATATCGCAAATTTGAATATTGCCCCTGCCTCTCATCACTAGCAGGGAGTCCCTCTGAGTCACTTGCGCAAATTGCCCGATGCATGTTCACTTGCTTGCATAGTGACAGCCGAATTGTCACCATTCGCCAGAGGGATGACTACTGACTCTCCACGATGTTAGACCATCGCTACTGGTCCAAAATGGGGGCATTTTTCACACCCACTGAGAGGGAGGACAAACTGAACTACTATCGAGAAATTCTATGTAGTCAGTTGGCCACTGCCTATATGCACCATCACCCATCCTCACGCAGGTATGACCGGGGGCGCCTTCTGCGCTCACATTCCACTGCCATGGCTGCTGGGAGGGGTGGGGGCCAGGAGCAGTACCAGCTCCATTAGCAGCATCTTAAAGGGACTCTGTCACCAGTTTCTAACCCCCCCTTTTATAACTATGGTTCTCTCCATGGTCCCCTTCTCATTACAAAGCTGTTGTTATAAGTTAAATCCGCCGTGTAGTTTTCATAAAAATCGCTTTTATCTAACCTGTCAATCTTCAGGATAAGGTGCCCAGGGCGTTTCTGATGGTCTGAATCTGCCGCTCTCCGCCGCCGCCGTTGGTGCCCAGCTCCTCCCATGATCCTTTCAGCGCCACCTCGATGTAATGCAATCCGCCTCCGGCTCTCCTCAGTGCCCCCTCCTCCTTTGCAAAGATCTCGCGCGTGCACACAGGCCTGTGCCTGATGCGCCCGTGCGGACGTTTAGATTCTGCCTCGTTGAGCGAAGTGCGCATGCGCGCGCACGCGCGAACATGCGCAAACGCGCGCGAATGCGCAAACGCGAATGCGCACTTCGCTCCCTGAGGCAGAATCTAAACGTCCGCACGGGCGCATCAGGCACAGGCCTGTGCGCACGCGCGAGATCTTTGCAAAGGAGGAGGGGGCACTGAGGAGAGCCGGAGGCGGATTGCATTACATCGAGGTGGCGCTGAAAGGATCATGGGAGGAGCTGGGCACCAACGGCGGCGGCGAAGAGCGGCAGATTCAGACCATCAGAAACGCCCTGGGCACCTGAAGATTGACAGGTTAGATAAAAGCGATTTTTATGAAAACTACACGGCGGATTTAACTTATAACAACAGCTTTGTAATGAGAAGGGGACCATGGAGAGAACCATAGTTATAAAAGGGGGGGTTAGAAACTGGTGACAGAGTCCCTTTAAGTCTAGAGTTGCTGATGAGCAGTTTTCTTCACTTACCTACGACTAAGTAACTACTCACCAGCGGCAGCAGGTAGACATAGAGCAGAACCTAAACCAGCAGTTTGTGGCATACTTGGAGTGTACCCTGCCACCCCACATTGAAGATCCCTTGAACTACTGGGCAGCCAAACTCGACTTGTGGCCACAACTGGCCAAGTTTGCCCTGGACAAGCTTTACTGCCCGGTCAGCAGTTTGGCATCAGAGCGGGTGTTTAGTGCGGCGGGGGCTATACCCCAAGGAGAACTCGCCTGTCCACCCAAAATGTAGAGAAATTGACCTCTGTAAAAATGAATTAGGCATGGATCAGCCAGGATTTTCAAACACCAATGCCTGATGCATCATACTAGATCATCCATGGTGCCACACCAACACTTTGACATAAGAGACCTGCTTCTTATGGCTACCTGCTTCAGCTACTATTCTGAAGCTGCCACCCGCCTAATGCCACACCTGCTGCCAGGTGCTCCTACTGTCAGCCACCATCTTCAGCTGGTACTGGTATTGCCCCCCACCTACCCACTCTGTCACTGGGCCACTCTGTGGTCTCCTCATGCTGCTGCCACGTCACCACTCTGTGGTCTCCTAATGCTGCTGCCACATCACCACTCTGTGGTCGCCTCATGCTGCTGCCACCTAACCACTATATTACTGGACCACCTTGTGGTCTCCTCATGCTGCTGCCACCTCACCACTATGTCACTGGGCCACTCTTTTGTCTCCTTATGCTGCTGCCACTTCACCACTCTGCGGTCGCCTCATGCTACTGCCACCTAACCACCATGTCACTGGGCCACTCTGTGGTCTCCTCATGCTTCTGCCACATCACCACTCTGTGGTCTCCTCATGCTTCTGCCACATCACCACTATGTCTCTGTGCCACTCTGTGGTCTCATCATGCTGCTGCCACATCACCACTCTGCGGTCGCCTCATGCTTCTGCCACATCACCACTATGTCTCTGGGCCACTTTGTGGTCTCCTCATGCTGCTGCCACATCACCACTCTGTGGTCTCCTCATGCTGCTGCTACATCACCACTATGTCACTGGGCCACTGTGCGATCTCATGCTGCTGCCACTTCACTACTCTGTGGTCTCCTCATGCTGCTGCCACGTCACCACTCTGTGGTCTCCTAATGCTGCTGCCACATCACCACTCTGTGGTCGCCTCATGCTGCTGCCACCTAACCACTATATTACTGGACCACTTTGTGGTCTCCTCATGCTGCTGCCACCTCACCACTATGTCACTGGGCCACTCTATTGTCTCCTTATGCTGCTGCCACTTCACCACTCTGTTGTCTCCTAATTCTGCTCCCACATCACCACTCTGTGGTCTCCTCATGCTGCTGCCACCTAACCACCATGTCACTGGGCCACTCTGTGGTCTCCTCATGCTGCTGCCACATCACCACTCTGTGGTCTCCTCATGCTTCTGCCATATCACCACTATGTCTCTGGGCCACTCTGTGGTCTCCTCATGCTGCTGCCACATCACCACTCTGCGGTCGCCTCATGCTTCTGCCACATCACCACTATGTCTCTGGGCCACTTTGTGGTTTCCTCATGCTGCTGCCACATCACCACTTTGTGGTCTCCTCATGCTGCTGCTACATCACCACTATGTCACTGGGCCACTCTGTGATCTCATGCTGCTGCCACTTCACTACTCTATGGTCTCCTCATGCTGCTGCCACTTCACCACTCTGTGGTCTCCTCTTGCTGCTGCCACATCACTACTCTGTGGTCTCCTCATGCTGCTGCCACCTCAACACTATGTCTCTGAGCCACTCTGTGGTCTCCTCATGCTACTGCCACATCAACACTCTGTGGTCCCCTCATGCTGCTGCCCACATCACTACTCTGTGGACTCCTCATGCTTTTGCCACTTCACCACTCTGTGGTCTCCTCATGCTGCTGCCAACTCACCACTCTGTGGTCTCCTCATGCTGCAGCCAACTTAGGGCTCTTTCACACCTGCGTTATTGTCTTCCGGCATAGAGTTCCGTCGTCTGGATTATCCTAATGCATTCTGAATGGAGTGAAATCCGTTCAGGATGCATCAGGATGTCTTCAGTTCTGGAACGGAATGTTTTTTGGCCGGAGAAAATACCGCAGCATGCTGCACTTTTTGCTCCGGCCAAAAATCCTGAAGACTTGCCGCAAGGCCGGATCCGGAATTAATGCCCATTGAAAGGCATTGATCCGGATCCGGCCTTAAGCTAAACGTCGTTTCGGCGCATTGCCGAATCCGACGTTTAGCTTTTTTAGAGTGGTTACCATGGCTGCCGGGACGCTAAAGTCCTGGCAGCCATGGTAAAGTGTAGCGGGGAGCGGGGGAGCAGCATACTTACCGTCTGTGCGGCTCCCGGTGCGCTCCAGAGTGATGTCAGGGCGCCCCACGCGCATGGATGACGTGATCGCATGGCGCATCATCCATGCGCATGGGGCGCTCTGACGTCACTCTGGTGCGCCCCGGGAGCCGGACTGTAAGTATACCGCTCCCCGCTCCTACTATGGCAACCAGGACTTTAATAGCGTCCTGGGTGCCATAATAACACTGAAAGCATTTTGAAGACGGATCCGTCTTCAAATGCTTTCAGTACACTTGCGTTTTTCCGGATCCTGCGTGTAATTCCGGCAAGTGGAGTACACGCCGGATCCGGACAACGCAAGTGTGAAAGAGGCCTTAACTTTATGTCTTTGAGCCACTCTGTGGTCTCCTCATGCTGCTGCCACTTTACCACTCTGTGGTCTCCTCATGCTGCTGCCACATCACCATTCTGTGGTCTTCTCATGCTGCTGCCACATTACCACTATGTCACTCGGGCACTCTGTGGTCTCCTCATGTTGCTGCCACCTCACCACTATGTCATTGGGCCGGACTTCTAATGCTGTTCCCACCCTCCCCATTTCATGACTGGGCCACTATTTTGCCTTTTTGGCCTGGTTGACATCATTATTTATTTGGCCCTTTTTCTAATCTCTCAGAAGGAAGGAAAAATGAGACGCACAATGGGTCCTGTCTATGTAGCAGCTGTAAGGCCTGTGTGGTCCCATCAGAATTGGCTTATGATTTGGTAGCCAAAAGCAGGAGTGGGTACAAAACACAGAAGACATTTTCACGTGTCATCTCTGTTTTAGATCCACTCCTGTTTTTTTGGGGCTTTAGCAATACTGATGGATTGCTGCCAAAATGCTGACCGAGTGAAGGCGGATGCTCCACAGACAGGATCCATTTTTGGGGTTATTGTTCTGACGGATCAGAGGCTGGGCAAAATAATCAGTGAAACTTACTGCTGACACCCTCTCCACTCTGTCGGGGGGCTACTACTTATAAGCGTTTAATAGAACAGGTTCTGTAGACATATATGTAAAATCAGCTGACGACGGTGTAAAAGAAGTGCGCTTCTTCGTGACGCTAACATCGACCTGTAAGGCTGAGTTCACACTTGAGTTATTTGGTCAGTTTTGGCCCCGTAACTTCCCAAATAAGTTAAGTGTGCAGTGATTCTAAGAGCTACGCCTGTCATCTGCGTGTCATACTGACTCACAGTATTGTTTCACTACCACAGCAGACTCCCTATGCATGTTTTTTAACGTGATCGGAAAATTCGGCGAACCGACCAAATCTACATTTTTGAGAAATTCACTCATCTCTATTAAACTACTATCATAGACGGTTTAACAGTATTTGAGTTATTTGCTCCAATTTCCTTAGACCTCGTTCACATTTCCATTTCAATTTGACGTCCGTGAAAAAGAACTGTCTGTGTTTCATCCGTGAAGATGTCCGTAAAAGATCCGTGTTTGGCCTGTGTATCTATTTTTTGCCTTCCATTTGTCATTCATATTCCACGGACATTGTTAGGCTAAAAATTAATTAGTGGTCAGTGAAAAAAAGGAACAAACATGGATGGCATCCGTCATTTTAACGGACCCATGGACTTCAATAGGAGTGTTTGGTCTGCATCAAAACATCCAAAATACTGATGCGTGAACAATATGTACATGTGCTGTCCGTGCAAAATGCAGACAGCACACGTCAGTAAAAAATGGAAATGTGAACGAGGCCTTAGGCTTAATGCATGCAATGTTTAAATGAGTTGGCTCATTTTGGACACTAGGATAGCTAGGATATGCCCAATGTCTGATAGGTGGGACACCTCTAGGAACCGCGCCTATCCTTAGAACCAAGCTTGAAAAGTGCAGGAAGGCGCATCGTGCATACGCGGCTATGCGAGTGCCATGAATAGCCTAGAGGCGCACTCGCCAAATTTCGGAAGTCCCATTGAAATGAATGGGAAGCACACAGTGCAAGTGCGGCCACCACTCCATTCAAATCTATGGGGCTGATGGAAATTGCCGTTTTAAGGATAGGTGCGGGTCCCAAAGGGGTGAGACCCACACGTATTAGACATTAGGGGCATATCCTAGTGATATGCCCCAAAATCTAACATAGGCAAACCTCTTTAAGCCTTCTATCAGAGGTCTATGTCAGGAGGATTTTCCAAGGTATATCTCCTATGGATGGCTCAGACATAGTCTACTCACACAGCGGCACACGTCTTCCATTGGCCCATAGTCTGCTGCACTTTTCTATGCAGTAAATATATACAGTGTATAATCACCCAGTATAGTCCAAACGTACACTCTTTTGGCCTCCATTGAGTTCAGTCCTTGGAGTCCTATAGATACAGTACATCTGGCATATATGCCAGGACTTGTTTCCAGTGTATACACCAAATGTAGGGCTCGAATTGTGCTCTATTCAAACAGCACAGTGCAGTGACCTCAAGTGCCAAGGAGATGGTCCTTTCATAGTCAGTGCCCCGGGCTCTCAAAACTGAATGCTTCTTGTCCCGTCTGCTCTGACTGACAGCTCACATGTCCATTCAGGAGACCAATAGATAAGTCACTCAGAACAATGAGCACCGGGCAATAATAGTGAAGGGACAGCCTCCTTGGCACTTGCGGTCACGTGCCAGGCAAGTTATAACTCCCAACTCCCTCTCATGCTACCTGCATGACCATCACTATGTCTACACCACTCTCTCTGTCACCAACATATTGCTGTGAGCAGTTTTGATGGGATCTTAAAGGGCTTCTGTCACCCCACTAAAGTGATTTTTTTTTTTTGGGCTAGTGAAATTAGTTATATTGTGATATATGACAATATAATTGTGTTACTTACTTTGATCCAGCAGTTTCTTCAAAAAACGAAGTTTTAATATATGTAAATTCGGTCTCTACCAGCAAGTAGGGCGTCTACTTGCTGCTAGCTGCTGCAGAAATCCGCCCCCTCGTCGTGTTGATTGACAGGGCCAGCCGGGATCTCCTCCTCCGGCCAGCCCTGTCGGCATTTCAAAAATCGCGCGCCTGTGTGGATTCGGCGCAGGCGCTCTGAGATGAGGAGGCTCGTCTCCTCAGAACTCCCTCAGTGCGCCTGCGCCGATGACATCACCGAAATAGAAGACGTCATCGGCGCAGGCGCACTGAGGGAGTGCTGAGGAGACGAGCCTCCTCATCTCAGAGCGCCTGCGCCGAATCCACACAGGCGCGCGATTTTTGAAATGCCGACAGGGCTGGCCGGAGGAGGAGATCCCGGCTGGCCCTGTCAATCAACACGACGAGGGGGCGGATTTCTGCAGCAGCTACCAGCAAGTAGACGCCCTACTTGCTGGTAGAGACCGAATTTACATATATTAAAACTTCGTTTTTTGAAGAAACTGCTGGATCAAAGTAAGTAACACCATTATATTGTCATATATCGCAATATAACTAATTTCACTAGCCCAAAAAAAAAATATCACTTTAGTGGGGTGACAGAAGCCCTTTAACTGCTGACAGACTCCCTTTAAGAAGTGTAGTACTTGCAACTTTTTAAGACAAAAGACAAGCAGCAAAATAAATTCTCCTTTATATAGTATGTGTGGCAGGATTTATGCAGGACAACCTATATGGACATACATCAACAATCTCTGATTAAAAAATAATGTTTTTTCTCCTCCAAGCTATGGGGATATTAAAGCTTTGAGAAAATAAACTCCAATTATGCTATAAATGAAAATTCTATCTGGCCATGTTCTTACGACAGTTGCCTTAAGCAGTCCTTTCACTGTGAGATGCCAACATTGCTGTTATAATCTTATCACTTGTGCAGACAATGTGTCAAAGTTCGATTTCAAGAAAAACATAACAGGCCAGATTTTTAATAGAAAGTCTCTTTTTAACTTGATTCAGAAGATAACTCCATTGCCAGAGGCAGGTGACAGGTGGACGCTTCTATTTTCTTCCGTTTAGAAACTGCGGCATCAAGACTAGCTGATTTCATGCATTGTGATCCAGCAGAGCCATTCATATTAGTGCACCAACAAAAAGCACACATTGCACCTCCATGAGGGTGAAAATGCAGACACATCATTTGAGATATTGTACCCAGGGGAACAGCAATGCTGAGATTTGTACAAATTAACGGCCTCAGTGTTTCTGGTGTACTGAGAAACAAAGGGAATGACACAATAGCATCTCAATAGAGGATGCACTGATTTAGTATCATGTACATGATTTCACCCAGTGCTGTATAAATGTACAATAAAAGATTGTAACACAACTTGCCTTGTTTTTTAATCTTCCATCCAAAATCATCAGTAGAGATGAGTGAAGGTATCAAAATTTTTATCGCATTCCATTGTATGTATCCAGCACAATGATGGTGAACGGTGAGCGCACTGCCCCACCATTGAACTCCTCAGATGCCGCGTTCATCATTGATCGTAGCATCTAACATTACAATTGAGGCCTTTCCAGAATTAATCAGGTCAAAAAAAACATAGTCATCCATTAGCTCACAGAGAAGTTGTTGCGGCCATCTTGATTGACGAAAGAGAGATTTTGCGCTGTGGCGTGATGAAGTCATCACGTTGGCTGGGCGTGTTGATGTCATCACTGATTATCCTCAGCTTTGTCCGACATTCTGACTCTCCAACTGACACAGCATTTTATGTGTGGGCAGGAAATCATTTTTTAAATTAATTCCTGAGACTCACATTGAGGATCCCTTATGGAATGAATCCAAAAACTGACTTCCTTTCCACATCTACATAAGAAGATGAAGATGTGTCAGTTGGAGACTCAGAGTGCTGGTCACATGACATAGCTGAGGTCCACAAGGGAGGGGATAACTCACAAATACAGTCACTAGTGAGGAGATTACCTTCACTACAATTTACATCAAGTACCTTTCTAACAGGCCAGGGAATACAAATTGTGTGAATCATAAAATAGACTAAAAATATAATGAGGCTGCAAACAAAGAAACATTAGAAACATTCCTTCTACTATCCTCCAGCCAGTAGTCAGCTATCAATAACTGCACTTCCTGGCAATGTTTCATTGATAAAACCACTTCTATTTTCAGAAGGTCACGCAACATTCTTAAAGCAAAGCATTGTAGAAAAAGGAACTTAATATGTATAGCTTCAGCAAAGCAAAAAAAAAAAAAAAAAAAGTATTCACTTTAAGAGGCAAGAAATTGAAGGATTTTCTTAAAGAGGACCTTTCACCACACCTGTTTTAATAGCTTCATGCATTCCCCATGTAATGCCGACCCTGGAACATCTATTCTTATGGCTTTATGTTGTGCCATTCCTTTATTATTTCTACTAGAAGTTATGAATTAATTGCTATGAGTCTGCAGTAAGGGTACAGAGGGGTGGTAACCAGTTGGGGGGGTGTACCTGCACAGTATGAGAGTGGCAGCACTGATTCGATAGTCAGACTGCAGGGACACCTCCAACTGGTTACCTCCCCTCTATACCCTTACTGCAGACTGCTAGCAATTCATTCATAACTTTTAGTAGAAATAAGGAATAGTACAGTATAGAGCCATAAGAATAGATGTTCCAGAATTGTTATTACATGGAAAATGGATGAAGCTATTAAAACAGCCATGTCAGGTGTGGTGAAAGGTCCTCTTTAAGAAAGTCCTGCCATTTCTGGTCTCCATCGAATCTGAGGTGATAACATTCTGCTCCCATTCACATGACCGCTGAAGCTAATCACTGGCCTAGGCGGTCACGTGTGCAAGAACCACATTTGACTGCTGAGCACTTCCACGTGTTAGTGTTGATGTCAGTGATTGACTGCACCGGTTATGTGAATGGCAAAGACGCTTCATCACCTCTGATCGGGTGGGGACCAGAAATGACAGGACAACCACTGTCTACTCTTCATTTTACTTTTTGGTTGGACAACATCTTTAAGGAAGGAATACCCACTACTGTATCATACTAATGCAAATCGTGTGGTTATCCTTTACAACATTATACAGTTATTACTAGCACAGTCCTCCCTATTAACACAAAACTCGTTATGCTTTACTATTACTGTATTAAACACCTCAGGGCTACAACTAATTCTAACAGTCCCATAAGGATTGTTGGAATGTGGATGGAATGAGCCGACAAGCAAATATCAGCCAAAAAACTCAAGAGATTGATAGGATTTTATTTCTTTAACTAATTTTCCTGCTACAGTTAAATGTCTTCTTTAATTAGGTTCATCGCTATGGGAGACATTTCTATGCTTTCCAGAGATGAGGATTACTGAAGGATGGATGCCAAGTGGTCACCAACCAATTATCTTTGTTCGGAAATGAGAGAAAATTCAGTAGCCAGTAAGTTAGATAGAGTCATAAATGTACCTCAGATGATATTAGTATGATTCAACCATGACTACATAGACATGTAAAAGGGAGAACATGAAGCCAAATAATACAACTTGCATCTTTATATGAATGTTCCTCAGCAGTTTATTATTCAAAACAGCTGCTAACAGCAAGTTTCCATAGCAAACATTGCCAGCCATTTTGTAGGTTATGGAGAGCTGTCTTTGGTCACCCAGCCTACTAGTAGGCATGCAAGCATACAAAAACACCCAAATGCTTACTTGTTATCCCCTTTCTTCATGTGTGACAAAAGTAGGCATGTTTCTCTAATAAATACGCCCCTGGTGATTACTTATTTTTAAAGCCCAGTGCTAAATAACAGCGGTGAGCAGCTTGAGACTGTCCAGATGTTGTGTAGCTATTGTACAACTCCCAGTTGGAGAGCCACATGTTGGAGACCACTGACCTACAGTGTACATTTAGGCAGGAACAATCCATAGGCACACCTCTACATTTATTTCTGAAAGAAAGAAGGTTTGATTATAAAGCTATCACTATGAGACTAGGTCACTATGCTGTGTTGTCGAGTGATTGAAGGGTTAAATGGCCATTTAAATTCCCTTGATATTAATGCATTGTTTGAGATCAGCTATTGGGGCTCATTTACTAAAGATTGGTGTTTGGTGAGTAAGATTTATCAAATTAAAGCGGGGGATGGGCATTGACAGTGATTTTAAAATCTTGGAGTTGTCAGTCAGTGCTTTCAGCGACCTATCACTGATAGTGTAAGGGAAGGTACTCACGCTATATCTGTTAGGAAAGAATATTACTGAATACTTATAAAGTGTCAGCTAAAAATTTACATTTATTGAAATTCAAGTAATAAAAATCAAGTAATTCCCCAAACTATACAAACAACTAATGCAAGAAGGGGATATCTAGAATAGCTGTATGAGCCCTGCACTCCTGATATTAAGCCCTTCCGTTTATGCCCTATAAGTCCAGGTACCACCATCATTTCATTGATTTGAGACTATTTGCACCCCTTGGCCAATTTGGAAAGGTTGGACAGATTAACTGTTAAGGGACTCAGAGAGAACCAGCATATTGCCTATTCCTCCCTATATACAGCCTTGCGAAAGCTATTCATGCAACCCGTAAGGACTGTGCCCTCTTTTGCACTTGCCTGTGTGTACCAGCTGCCAAGTTGCTCCAGTAAAGAACAGTTGACTTGTTTTCGCCTCATCATTGCAGTGCATCCTCTACTTACACTACCACAGCACTGCATTGTGCCACTGCCAGGGAGCCCTACCTTGTACCCAAAGTCCATTAACACAAAGTGAACCCCCAACCGCAACCAGGCAGGAGGCCCTCAAAACCAGGTTATACCTCAAAGGGAGGAAAATATGAGCCCATCCCTTCACTGCACAGCCCAGGGAGAACTAGAGTGAGGACCACCACCATGAGTGCTGCTACCACCACCCATCGGCCGCTACTACCACTCACGTCCTCTCCTAGGCTCTTTGTCACAGACTGCATAGACTATATATATATATATATGTAGTCAGTGCACAAGTGGCTTCTTTATAGTATATAAACACATATAGAACATAAAACGGGAGTGGATGTACATGTTACAATTTAACCTGAATGGTGGCTACTAGCATTATTCTTAAATGTCATGTAGAGAAAGTTAATACTTTATTGTTCATATTGTCTGCTTGATATATTTTTTCCATTACATGATATGCTGCTTTTTTCTATGGGTTATAACCACCCTGCAATCCAGCAGTGGTGGCCTTGCTTGTATACTATAGGAAAAAGTGCCCTATAGTAAAAAAAAAAAAACGCTTTTCCTGTAGTATACAAGCATGGCCACGGCTGCTGGATTACAGGGGGGTCATAACCCCTGAATATGAGCAGTGTATAACGTGATGAAAAAATGAATTAAACCAGCAAAGGAGGCAATATAGACAATCACAATATATTAGTAAGTGCCTTGCAGTGACTTTGTCTACATGATAAATGACAATTACTGTAGTGAGACAACCCCTTTAAGTCTTTGGGACACTTTTGATCAAGATGTTTTCACTTGAAATAGCACTAATCCATGAAAGAGACAATAGTGAAATTCTCCTCCTCCGCAGTATTCATTATCCGTCACGTGCTTAGAATATCTGAACAATATCTGCCAGCAGTAGGTAAAAGATTAGCTTAAACACAGTCTGTTAGAAGAGACTACTGGAAGCAAAGGTTTGACATGTGCCGTCGGAGTAAAATTGTGATGAGTGAGTTAATCTGCATTCTTGTAAAAGAGGAAGTTCAATAAAGACGTCATTGTTTCAGAACAAGAATAACTGGTCGTTCCTTGTCAAGCTTCAGGCACAGTAGTGTGAAATATTTAGCATATAATATAACGAGCCAAAAATATTCATTTATTCCTGTAATTATTTTGAGCCCCCACTGTTAGGTGCAACAGAGAATCATTAATGTCCATAAAGAGTAGGAATCCATGTGCAGTGATATGAGATAGCAGGGTGATAATAATCCCATCTCTGCTCAATCAATACTTCACCTTCCCCACACATGGGTATACATATGCCTGAAATAGCAGAGAACATGCAATACTTAAAAAAAAAAATGTATCTTGAGTATGGTGAAAATTCTCTACCTGCTATGATGATGGAGGATGGCAGTCTTCATGGCATCTTACATTTACTTAAATCTTTACATGATACTTACACTTAAAAGGTAAGGGTTCCTGAGTCCTTGAATGAGGGAAAGTGGTTTCGAGAAGAGTTCCCAATAGCATATGGGTCTCCAAATATCAGATGAAGTTTAGGCACCACAAACAGAAGGGCCTGGTGCTTGTCACCCTCCATACTGTAATGGATTTGCTTTAGCTGACATGTGATGAGGTACTTAGGATGGTAGAGTGACTGGGTATATGGGAAATGTTATTCACCATTCATTATATTTGTTTTAGCTGCACAGAAGTCTTACTAAGTTTTATTACATAGCCACAAAGCAATGAACATTATGTCACATTTTATAGCACTTATGTTTAAATGATAAGTTATGGTGCTTTCTCTACTGGACCTGACAATCACGTGATGTTTTGGTATTGAATAGCTGCAGGGTCTTACCAGACCCTGATCAGCTCTGCCTATGTGCAAAGCTCTGCCTATGTGCTATGTTTTCCGCTGTAACTAAGCCTCCTTGGAACGCCCCAGTTACAGTGAAAAAGTGTTAAATAAAAGAAAAGTGTCTGTGTTTCCAGAGGTCTTTTAATGACCTCTTATGGAACATATTATGTGCCAAAATATAGTAAACATTGTATAACTATATAATAAAATACAAATAAGGAAAAAAAAAATTAATATGAAATGCCCATACCAACTGAAACCATCACCATAGTCACCGCATCACGCAAAACTATACATATTAGGTTTCAAAATGACCAGTTGGGATCAGCTGCGCTAGGGCTCAACAGGGCCAAGTAGCGTAAGGGCAAGGTTCCGGACGGGGTCGTTCTTCTTAGGACGGGTGCTCCGTGGTTAGGACGTCAGGGTCACTTCAGCACCCCTATCGTAGGGTGATATAGGGACTTAGAGCCCACCATCATTCCCGTCTGGTTCCTGCTATTTTTATTTTCAGCAAGATTAAAATCTACTGAACATCTGCAAAGACCGGAAGACACCTGGGTTACGGTAGGACTATCGGTTATGCTTCAGGTGCCGCCGTGTACCAATAATTTAATGTGTCATTGTGCACTAGATTCATAATATGTGTTATATTTAGGGACCCTTTTTCTATTTGAACTAATTGAAAGTTATGTTTTAATTAAGATCACCACTCCAAACTTTCTTTGTATTCATCAAAATGACCAACAAAAGGTAGGGAAAACATTTTAATAATTTATTTTTGTGTATATATAAAAAAAGAAAATATGCTATAGTTTAAGAAAATTGTTTTGCAGCTTTCCCTAAAATAAACCTAAAATTAGAAAAAAAAAGTCCTATGTGTCACATAAAAAATTATTTAGGCAGTTCAACAAATAAAAAAGTTATGCAACATTCACGTGTGAATTTACAAATCTGGCAGGCGATTCCGGGAGAGAAACAGCCTGCCGGAATTGACAGGATTCGTCCTAGCTGGATGGAGGTGTGGATCCAGATGATAGCCAGTGAAAGCAGTTGGGTTCTTTGCCAGAACAGCCTGACGGATTTGTACATGCATATGTGAATGTAGCGAAGTGGCACACAAAGTACTAAAAAAAAGTCTGTCTTGTTTGAGGCTAAAACGGGAGTGGAGTTTAAGATGCTTCTCTACTAGTTATAATGGCCTCCAAATCTTGGTGGTGGATGAAGCATGACTATCTCCACTTGAACCCAGCCCCAACCCCCGGATAACCCCCACCCTTTCAGTAAAGACTGCAGAGATTCCGCCCACAGCTGATTTCCCAGTTTTCATGTTGAGTTCTCTTTTAATTCTACAAAATCTATGCTAGTTTTATGCTTATCTTGATGCATATTTTGCTTCAGATTTCCTGAATTACCTCATTTGCATACACTGTAAACAAAGGAAGAAATCTGGCCTTCATAACAGTAGAAGACAACTCATTTATAAGATTTGACATTTATGGAGTAAGAAAAAACACAAAAGGAGAAAGCTAAAGACAAAAAATAATAATTCTGGAGTCATAACGTTGGTTAAGATGTAGCAACTATACATTATAACAGTTGCTAATGAGAAGCAGTGATAAATGTAATGCTGATCCTTCAAATGTTCTAGCCCTTCATATGCCTTTATGCCCAGATGGATTTGGAATTCTTGCTCGTCTATACAAACGAGCTAAAAATGTATTGCAAAAAGGGCTTTATGTAAGCCTATATTAAATTCTGCAGCGCGGCATATTTTTCCCATTTCCATACTGAAGAGTCTCTTATCTGTGACTCAATACTTTCTCAGCATGCAAAACGCAAAGATGTAAGAAATTCACAAAATTGTGATTTCTATTCTGTTTCCAATTTGAAAGTTGAGCGGGGAGAGGGGTATATTAGGTGAGCGTTGAGCATACATTTTTTGTCATCTTAACATCCAGTTTATGTGAACATCAAAGTGTCCTTGTTAGGTCAAGGTGGCCGCTACATCATTCAGACAAGTAGATGTTGAAGAGCTAGTTCTGTAACTCATAAATCAATGAAACCATTTACCATTCTGAACCTAAATCGAGGATGGGTTGGTGGTTCTCATCTACAATAAATGGGAAGATTAGTGAACTACAATTAGATAGAAAACATTAATGAAGAATAACAAAGAGTAAACCAATGACCCCTAATCAAAGAGGCATGACAATATGCATGCCGCAATAGCCAAAATGTATATATTTTTTTAAGTATGACCCCAGCTATACAGTGTTCAATACTCCCACGCAAATCTTGTATGTTCTCTTGGAGAACAGGTGGCCTCTAAGCCTAGGCAGTTGCACCAAATTGGAAGCCTCATATTAATTATAATTTTCAGTTTTACATTTCTTTAAGATTTTTTTCTTGTACATTCTTATTATGATTTATATAGTAACATATAGTACATAAGGCCGAAAAAAGACATTTGTCCATCCAGTTCGGCCTGTTATCCTGCAAGTTGATCCAGAGGAAGGCAAAAAAAAACCTGTGAGGTAGAAGCCAATTTTCCCCACTTTATGGGAATAAAAAATTCCTTCCCGACTCCAATCAGGCAGATCATTGTATTATTTATCATTTTAGATTGATATTAAGTTATTTGAAGAGCAGGAGAGGCTCCTGGTGTCACAGAAATGCCTCCAGACAAGTTAAATGTTAATGTCATCCATGATTTTATATAACATTTGAAACTTCAAAAAGTAAAAATAATATATATGGGAAATTCCCACTATTGCTATGAACAGCGTCATAATGGCATGCTGGTAGTTCAGTGGCAGGCGACAGGTTCCCTTTAAATCTAGTTTAATATCATTGTCTGGATCACAGCTCCACTTCCTCATGACTGGCATAAACAGCATGGACTATACACCCTGATAAGCCGTGTATCTGTACATACGCTACTCCTACCATTTATCATATGTAGGAGGGGTTCTGCATACTCCAAGTCATGTTTTGTTTTTGTATTTTTTTAAATAATACGGATATGTTTTATTATTGTGTGTCCTATCTAGTATCAATTTGGAGTTACTTATGTATTATTATTAAATGACATTGATGAATTCATAAGGAGGCTGTAGTAGAATACCCACCAAAACAAATACCAACCACGCCATGTTGTGGCAACAGCAGGCTCTATCTGGGTGTCACACCCGCTTACTACGCCTGACGTGCAGATAGCACTCACTTTGCTTTGAGGATATTTTTGTTGAAACATGATTCAGTGACACCTCAATAATTAGTCACACAGAACAGCAAGAAAAACAGGAAGAAGTAAGAAAACTGCCACAGGTTTTGTGAATTAGTTTCCCTATGAAGGATCAGGAGCGCAGGTAGCCGCAATACCAGGAAACCACTATTCGTGTGGGAATCACCAGCCAGAGGAAGACGGCCTTGCCAGCACTTACATAGTCCTTTAAGACCTTTGTTTCAGGACAGAAGAGGAAATTGTCACTTGTTTTTATAAATACGGTGTAAGTCAGCATTCAAGCAGTGAGTAGTGTAATATCTCTTAGCACTATCCATATTAATGAAGACCGCCACATGTATCCCCCAGCGTGTGCCAAGCAGAATAAGAGCGCCTTTAATAGAGCCATTTATTCCTTAAGGGTCCATTCACACGTCCGTTGTTTCTTTCCTGATCTGTTCCGTTTTTTGCGGAACAGATCTGGACCAGATCTGGACCCATTCATTTTCAATGGGTCCTGAAAAAAAAAATCAGACATTGTGCTGTCCGATTTTTTTCAGGACCCATTGAAAATGAATGGGTCCAGATCTGGTCCAGATCTGTTCCGCAAAAAACGGAACAGATCAGGAAAGAAATAACGGACGTGTGAATGGACCCTAAAGGGTTTGTGCAATGCAAAGATATTGATGAGTTATCGGCACCCCCGCCGATCAGCTATATGAGAGGTGCTTCCACTTTAAAATGACCTGGGCACCATCTCCTTTGCAGTGGCGGCCAACAGATTTATTTTGGACATATGGGGGAGGGGGAGTGATTAAAACTGTCATTTCCTATGCCAGTCCTAATTAACATATGTTAGTGTAAGTAAGATGGGACAAATTTCTTAAGATGTGAATCTCAGCAGGCACATGACCAGAAACAGAAATCTATCTATCTAGGAGCCACTTTTCTGGCATAGGTATTGTTGCATTTGTTGGGTCCCCACCCACTCAACACCCACTTTTCAAAGTGGAAAAAAGTGTGGCCTAGAGTACTTTCACATTTGCGGCAGAGGCAATCCAGACGCAAACGGATGCATTTGTGAGACAGATCCGGATGTGGATCCATCTCACAAATCCATTGCTATACCGGATCCGTCTTTCTGGTTGTCATGCGGAAACTGTGCAGACTGCAAAACCAGATCCGTGTTGCCGGAATACTTGGGGCCGGATCCGGCACTAATACATTTCAATGGAAATTAATGCTGGATCCGGCATTTCGGCAAGTGTTCAGGATTTTTGGCCGGAGAGAAAACTGCAGCATGCTGAGGTACTTTCTCAGGCCAAAAAACGTAAGAGGGACTGAACTGATACATCCTGAATGGATTTCTCTCCATTCAGAACGCATAGGGGTAAAACTGATCAGTTCTTTTCCGGTATAGAGCCCCTAGGACGGAACTCAGTGCAGGAAAAGAATAACGCTAGTGTGAAAGTACCCTAACAGGGGCAAACATTTTTGCTCAAAATTAGAGATTTTTCTACTCCAGAATAGGAGCATTAATAAATCTTCCCATACGATTTTTTTTTTCTTTTTGCCATCCTTTAAATCTATATTTGTCTGCCAGATAATGAAGAATGATTTATTACTCCAGAAATGCCTTCTGTAAGGCTGAGGTCAGATGTTATGGAACAGCCATGTCTTTGTGGCAGAATTCCTAGCAGAATGTATCCGCCATGTCAGAACCTGGCCTTAAATGCTAAACATAGCAAATGTACAAGGTTATTTCACAAAGCATCATATTCATACGCACATCATGACTATCACCATTCTCCAGTACTGTACACACTGTACCTGACATGTGACCATTATACTGCCCTAGGGCTGCGCTCTTCACAAAATATTTGGACATTCCTTTTTAAAGAGGTTTCAAAGTAGAACTACGTTTTAGATTATAGAAGAGAATAACAAACAGCAAAAAATAGATATTCAAAAATATAATTAAAATGAAGACTGATTAGGTTCAGTTAGAGAGAAACAGCTTAATGGGAGATAAGACATAAAACTCATTTCTGCTGTAGATGATTATCAGAAAGCTGCCCCCCCATCTCCTCTGTGAAGTCCTGTATCTACGGCAAATGCAACACAAAGGGAAAAAATACATAAACAGATAAAAAGCATAAAGCAAATGAATTACATTATGTGCGAGTATCAGTGGGGATAGACCAAGTGATGTACATCAGCCTCCTATGCAAGCCTCACCATAGAAAATATAGGTCACTGCCAGAACAGATATGACAAACAGGCGGTTTCACATGGCTGTGAGAGAAAGGGGTTCAATAGCTGGATATTATATGCCAAAACAGCAGCTCATCATGGGGAACGTAGAAAATCTTAACTAACCTTTTCTCTAACAGGGTCTCTTTATACTTTTGTGTCTATCTATCTAATATCTATCAATCATCTATCTAATATCTATCAATTATCTATCTATCTACAGTATCTATATCTATCTATCTACAGTATCTATATCTATCTATCTATCTATCTATCTACAGTATCTATAGCTATCTATCTATCTACAGTATCTATATCTATCTATCTACAGTATCTTTATCTATCTATCTATCTACAGTATCTATATCAATCTATCTATCTACAGTATCTATATCTATCTATCTATCTATCTATCTATCTACAGTATCTATATCTATCTATCTATCTACAGTATCTATATCTATCTATCTACAGTATCTTTATCTATCTATCTATCTACAGTATCTATATCTATCTATCTATCTACAGTATCTATATCTATCTATCTATCTATCTATCTATCTACAGTATCTATATCTATCTATGGTATCTATATCTATCTATCTACGGTATCTATATCTATCCATCTATCAATCTAGCTACAGTATCTATATCTATCTATCTATCTTTCTACAATATCTATATATCTATCTACAGTATCTATATCTACGGTATCTATATCTATCCATCTATCAATCTAGCTACAGTATCTATATCTATCTAGCTACAGTATCTATATCTATCTATCTATCTAATATCTATCTATCTACAGTATCTATATCTATCTATCTACGGTATCTATATCTATCCATCTATCAATCTAGCTACAGTATCTATATCTATCTATCTATCTATCTATCTATCTATCTATCTATCTATCTATCTATCTATCCACAGTGTCTATATCTATCTATCTATCTACAGTATCTATATCTATCTAGCTACAGTATCTATATCTATCTATCTATCTAATATCTATCTATCTACAGTATCTATATCTATCTATCTACGGTATCTATATCTATCCATCTATCAATCTAGCTACAGTATCTATATCTATCTATCTACAGTATCTATATCTATCTACAGTATCTCTATCTATCTATCTAATATCTATCTATTTACAGTATCTATATCTATCTATCTACAGTATCTATATCTATCTATCTAATATCTATCTATTCACAGTATCTATATCTATCTATAATCTATTATCTATCTATCTATATCTAAAAAACAAGGGGGAAAGCCGGCTACATGCGGATACACTGAACCACTGATGGTATGCTGGTTTTGATATACGTAATTGTGAAATATAGGTCAGCTGTGTATTAACTAGCTAGACTAGATTTTTTTAACCCTTCATTAGCACAATGCACTTGCACTTTATTATTATAAGAGCTATTCACATATACATTTTTTGAGTATGTGTCCTTTTTAGATATCTGTGTTCAAAGTTTCATTGGTCCCTTTATTGATAAATTATTGATAATAATGCACTTATTTTTGTATTTTTTGTAATTTTTGATTCCGTGTATTGATCATGTGACCAAATGTTTTGATGTATCATGTGTTCAATTATTCACTTATGTATCATGTGATAAATTTTGGGTATTCATACTCATTTGTGACACTATTGCCCTGCATGACAAAGGCCTCATTGTGTGGGCTGAAACATTGCCTGGGAATAAATTGGGTCATCACCTTTCACTTTTATCTGGAGTGCTGCCTCATTTTTTTTAGAAATAATATCTATATCTATATCTATCTGTAACATTCAGTGAATAAACCTATGAAGTCATGGATACTGATTGAATTATATGTTTAAAAATGCAGCTATTCACTTCCAAAATAATATCGCATAACAGTACCCAAATAATTCTCTCATACAGTGTCCACATACAGAAATACTGCATATGAAATAAAAAAATACTGCCATATATAGTTAATGCAGATATTTGTGTGCTCCATGTACAGTATCTGAAACAGTCACATTCAGATATAAGGAACTGGCACTGCCGTAAAACTGTGTGAATATACCCCAATACTCCACGCAGGTCAGGCTACTTTTATACTCGCGCTTTCCCTTTCCGGTATTGAGATCCGTTATAGGATCTTAATACTGGAGAGAAACGCTTAATTTTTGTCTCCATTCATTGTCAATGGGGGCAAAACTGAACTGAAGGGAGCAGAGTGCACCAGAGTGCATTCCGTTCCGTTTCATTGCGTTCCCATGACGCACACAAAAGTTCTGCAGCGTTTTTGAGCGCGTCCTGGGATGCATTGCGGAGCAAGACAGATCCTCCATGACTGACAATGTAAGTCAATGGAGATGGATCAGTTTCTAAAACCATTGTAAGTCTTGGGTATGTTACAGATAATACAATCGGATCTGTTCATAATGGATGCAGACGGTTGTATTATCAGTAATGGAAGTGTTAGTTCTGAACCCTGCCGGATTCAGTAAAAACGCCGGTGTGAAAGTAGCCTCAATAGTAGGGAACTTAGGTTGCTGACACACGGTCAGGCTTTTTGATGCAGTTTTTAAAGCCACAGTCTGGTGCGGATACTAACAGGAGAGAAAGTATTGAGAGCAGATACAACATCTCAACATCTTTTTGCCATCCACTCCTGGTTTTGGGTACAATACTACACTTTGGGTATAAAGTGAATATCTGCCCCAGCGGGCATAGATACAGTAGTAATAGATGTCCTCGAATATAATTAGTCAGCCATACTGGATGCCATCCAAGTGTTGTTGAAAAATATTTAAACGGGTTGTCTCATGAAGACCACCTTGTTTAAGTGGAAGTTGGACCAGCTTCTCTAGCCCCTAGTGATCAGCGGCAGGGGAAATTTTTAATGGCAGTCATATGAATTAATGGCCGCCCATGGTGGAATGCATGAACAGGTCTCATCTGCCAGAATGGAAGTCTTCAGGGTCCCAGCTCATAGAGGAGGGACCCCCTCTATCACATCCATATGATCTGATACAAGATCATATGTAACTGTTCGCAAGTTGGCAGAAGACAGCTGAAGGACGTTTAGTGGTGATTTTTAAAGGGGGAAATGGACTTTATACAGTTAATTATCAATGCAACAACCAGACTATTGAACATAGCTTTGTTTGTTTACCTACATATAGCATCTCTTCTCATGTGCCTTACTTCAATGATTAATTGATTGATTAGCTAAATTACCCCTAGTTCTCTGATCACACTTCCTATAAATATAGACACAGTCATAGGGGAAGCATTTGCACGGGTTAGCATGAGCCAAAAGCACCATCTCTGCCAAAGCGCCATTTTGCCTAAGCGCTTGGCAGTTAATCATGGCAGTTTGGCAGGAGACGGAGATGCTGTGTGTACTACTCAAACAAAGTTACACACCGCACAGGTATGCTACGATATTGTTTCACTCAGGCTCTGGCTGCTCTTCTCATCACTATGGCTGTCTACTTTCAAATTCAACCACACTGTCCACCCTCTGTTCCTTCTCTCCACATCAGTCCCTCCCTCCTTCCCTCACCCTTGTTAAGTTCCCATACACTTTATACCCTCATACAGTACACTGACCCAACTTCCTCCACGGTGCAGCATAAAAAACACCAATATAAATCTTTCACCCACTTGCTGTCTCTTTCTGTTCTCCTGCTACTAGCTGCAGGGGATATTTCACCAAATCCTGGCCCTCCGTCTGTAACTAACTTCTCTGCCACACACAGAAACCCCAAAAATCTGATTAATGTTTACTGCTAGGGATGAGCGAACTCGAACTGTATAGTTCGGGTTCGTACCGAATTTTGGGGTGTCCGTGACATGGACCCGAACCCGGACATTTTCGTAAAAGTCCGGGTTCGGGTTCGGTGTTCGTCGCTTTCTTCGCGCTTTTGTGACGCTTTCTTGGCGCTTTTTGAAAGGCTGCAAAGCAGCCAATCAACAAGCGTCATACTACTTGCCCCAAGAGGCCATCACAGCCATGCCTACTATTGGCATGGCTGTGATTGGCCAGAGCACCATGTGACCCAGCCTCTATTTAAGCTGGAGTCACATAGCGCCGCCCGTCACTCTGCTCTGATTAGCGTAGGGAGAGGTTGCGGCTGCGACAGTAGGGCGAGATTAGGCAGATTAACTCCTCCAAAGGACTTGATTAACTGATCGATCTGCAGCTGTGGATCATTGAGCTGCTGATCCTCAATTGCTCACTGTTTTTAGGCTGCCCAGACCGTTTGTCAGTCACATTTTTCTGGGGTGATCGGCGGCCATTTTGTGTCTTGTGGTGCGCCAGCACAAGCTGCGACCAAGTGCATTTAACCCTCAATGGTGTGGTTGTTTTTTGGCTAAAGCCTACATCAGGGTGAAGCTGTCACACCAAGTGCATTTAACCAGCAATAGTCTGTTCATTTTTTGGCCATATACAAAATCAGGGGCAAGCTGCGCCTGTCACCAAGTGCATTTAACCCTCAATGGTGTGGTTGTTTTTTGGCTAAAGCCTACATCAGGGTGAAGCTGTCACACCAAGTGCATTTAACCAGCAATAGTCTGTTCATTTTTTGGCCATATACAAAATCAGGGGCAAGCTGCGCCTGTCACCAAGTGCATTTAACCCTCAATGGTGTGGTTGTTTTTTGGCTAAAGCCTACATCAGGGTGAAGCTGTCACACCAAGTGCATTTAACCAGCAATAGTCTGTTCATTTTTTGGCCATATACAAAATCAGGGGCAAGCTGCGCCTGTCACCAAGTGCATTTAACCCTCAATGGTGTGGTTGTTTTTTGGCTAAAGCCTACATCAGGGTGAAGCTGTCACACCAAGTGCATTTAACCAGCAATAGTCTGTTCATTTTTTGGCCATATACAAAATCAGGGGCAAGCTGCGCCTGTCACCAAGTGCATTTAACCCTCAATGGTGTGGTTGTTTTCTGGCTAAAGCCTACATCAGGGTGAAGCTGTCACACCAAGTGCATTTAACCAGCAATAGTCTGTTTATTTTTTGGCCATATACTACATCAGGGGCAAGCTGCGCCCGTCACCAAGTGCATTTAACCCTCAGTAGTGTGGTTGGTCAAGCTGTGACACCAAGTGCATTTAACCAGCAATAGTCTGTTCATTTTTTGGCCATATACTACATCAGGGGCAAGCTGCGCCCGTCACCAAGTGCATTTAACCAGCAATAGTGTGGTTATTTTTTGGCCATATCCCAGTCTAATTCTGTCACTAAATCCATACCGGTCACCCAGCGCCTAAATACTAGGCCTCAAATTTATATCCCGCTAAATCTCTCGTTACCGCTGTCCTGTTGTAGCTGGGAAAGTTATTTAGTGTCCGTCAAAGCACATTTTTTGTTCTGGGTTCAGGTACAATTCCCAATTTAGCAATTTCATAATTTAGTGGTTTCTGCTATATCAGAGCTATTTGAAATCTATCCCTAAAAGGGTATATAATATTCAAGGTGCACATTGGGTCATTCAGAATAACTTCACACACACCCGCTACTGTGTATTTTCAAGTCTAATTCTGTCACTAAACCCATACCTGTCACCCAGCGAATAAATACTAGGCCTCAAATTTATATCCTGCTAAATCTCTCGTTACCGCTGTCCTGTTGTAGCTGGGAAAGTTATTTAGTGTCCGTCAAAGCACATTTTTTGTTCTGGGTTGAAGTACAATTCCCAATTTAGCAATTTCATAATTTAGTGGTTTCTGCTATATCAGAGCTATTTGAAATCTATCCCTAAAAGGGTATATAATATTCAAGGTGCACATTGGGTCATTCAGAATAACTTCACACACACCCGCTACTGTGTATTTTCAAGTCTAATTCTGTCACTAAACCCATACCTGTCACCCAGCGCCTAAATACTAGGCCTCAAATTTATATCCTGCTAAATCTCTCGTTACCGCTGTCCTGTTGTAGCTGGGAAAGTTATTTAGTGTCCGTCAAAGCACATTTTTTGTTCTGGGTTGAAATACAATTCCCAATTTAGCAATTTCATAATTTAGTGGTTTCTGCTATATCAGAGCTATTTGAAATCTATCCCTAAAAGGGTAGATCATATTGAAGGTGCACATAGGGTCATTCAGAATAACTTCACACACACCCGCTACTGTGTATTTCCAAGTCTAATTCTGTCACTAAACCCATACCTGTCACCCAGCGCCTAAATACTAGGCCTCAAATTTATATCCCGCTAAATCTCTCGTTACCGCTGTCCTGTTGTAGCTGGGAAAGTTATTTAGTGTCCGTCAAAGCACATTTTTTGTTCTGGGTTGAAGTACAATTCCCAATTTAGCAATTTCATAATTTAGTGGTTTCTGCTATATCAGAGCTATTTGAAATCTATCCCTAAAAGGGTATATAATATTCAAGGTGCACATTGGGTCATTCAGAATAACTTCACACACACCCGCTACTGTGTATTTCCAAGTCTAATTCTGTCACTAAACCCATACCTGTCACCCAGCGCCTAAATACTAGGCCTCAAATTTATATCCTGCTAAATCTCTCGTTACCGCTGTACTGTTGTTGCTTGGAAAGATATTTAGTGTCCGTCAAAGCACATTTTTTGTTCTGGGTTGAAGTACAATTCCCAATTTAGCAATTTCATAATTTAGTGGTTTCTGCTATATCAGAGCTATTTGAAATCTATCCCTAAAAGGGTATATAATATTCAAGGTGCACATTGGGTCATTCAGAATAACTTCACACACACCCGCTACTGTGTATTTTCCAAGTCTAATTCTGTCACTAAACCCATACCTGTCACCCAGCGCCTAAATACTAGGCCTCAAATTTATATCCTGCTAAATCTCTCGTTACCGCTGTCCTGTTGTAGCTGGGAAAGTTATTTAGTGTCCGTCAAAGCACATTTTTTGTTCTGGGTTGAAATACAATTCCCAATTTAGCAATTTCATAATTTAGTGGTTTCTGCTATATCAGAGCTATTTGAAATCTATCCCTAAAAGGGTATATAATATTGAAGGTGCACATAGGGTCATTCAGAATAACTTCACACACACCCGCTACTGTGTATTTCCAAGTCTAATTCTGTCACTAAACCCATACCTGTCACCCAGCGCCTAAATACTAGGCCTCAAATTTATATCCCGCTAAATCTCTCGTTACCGCTGTCCTGTTGTAGCTGGGAAAGTTATTTAGTGTCCGTCAAAGCACATTTTTTGTTCTGGGTTGAAGTACAATTCCCAATTTAGCAATTTCATAATTTAGTGGTTTCTGCTATATCAGAGCTATTTGAAATCTATCCCTAAAAGGGTATATAAAATAAAGGTAGCACATTGGGTCATTCAGAATAACTTCACACACACCCGCTACTGTGTATTTCCAAGTCTAATTCTGTCACTAAACCCATACCTGTCACCCAGCGCCTAAATACTAGGCCTCAAATTTATATCCTGCTAAATCTCTCGTTACCGCTGTACTGTTGTTGCTGGGAAAGATATTTAGTGTCCGTCAAAGCACATTTTTTGTTCTGGGTTGAAGTACAATTCCCAATTTAGCAATTTCATAATTTAGTGGTTTCTGCTATATCAGAGCTATTTGAAATCTATCCCTAAAAGGGTATATAATATTCAAGGTGCACATTGGGTCATTCAGAATAACTTCACACACACCCGCTACTGTGTATTTCCAAGTCTAATTCTGGCACTAAACCCATACCTGTCACCCAGCGCCTAAATACTAGGCCTCAAATTTATATCCCGCTAAATCTGTCCTTAGTGCTGTAGCTGGGCGAGTTATTTAGTGTCCGTTCAAGCACATTTCTTGTTCTGGGTTGAAATACAATTCCCAATTTAGCAATTTCATAATTTAGTGGTTTCTGCTATATCAGAGCTATTTGAAATCTATCCCTAAAAGGGTATATAATATTCAAGGTGCACATAGGGTCATTCAGAATAACTTCACACACCCGCTACTGTGCATTTCCAAATCTAATTCTGTCACTAAACCCATACCTGTCACCCAGCGCCTAAATACTAGGCCTCAAATTTATATCCCGCTAAATCTCTCGTTACCGCTGTCCTGTTGTGGCTGGGAAAGTTATTTAGTGTCCGTCAAAGCACATTTTTTGTTCTGGGTTGAAATACAATTCCCAATTTAGCAATTTCATAATTTAGTCGTTTCTGCTATATCAGAGCTATTTGAAATCTATCCCTAAAAGGGTAGATCATATTGAAGGTGCACATAGGGTCATTCAGAATAACTTCACACACACGCTTCTGTGCATTTCCAAGTCTAATTCTGTCACTAAATCCATACCGGTCACCCAGCGCCTAAATACTAGGCCTCAAATTTATATCCCGCTGAATTTGAATACAATACATTGGGCCAAATAATATATTTGTTGTTGTGGTGAACCATAACAATGAGAAAAACATCTAGTAAGGGACGCGGACGTGGACATGGTCGTGGTGGTGTTAGTGGACCCTCTGGTGCTGGGAGAGGACGTGGCCGTTCTGCCACATCCACACGTCCTAGTGTACCAACTACCTCAGGTCCCAGTAGCCGCCAGAATTTACAGCGATATATGGTGGGGCCCAATGCCGTTCTAAGGATGGTAAGGCCTGAGCAGGTACAGGCATTAGTCAATTGGGTGGCCGACAGTGGATCCAGCACGTTCACATTATCTCCCACCCAGTCTTCTGCAGAAAGCGCACAGATGGCGCCTGAAAACCAACCCCATCAGTCTGTCACATCACCCCCATGCATACCAGGGAAACTGTCTCAGCCTCAAGTTATGCAGCAGTCTCTTATGCTGTTTGAAGACTCCGCTGGCAGGGTTTCCCAAGGGCATCCACCTAGCCCTTCCCCAGCGGTGAAAGACATAGAATGCACTGACGCACAACCACTTATGTTTCCTGATGATGAGGACATGGGAATACCACCTCAGCATGTCTCTGATGATGACGAAACACAGGTGCCAACTGCTGCGTCTTTCTGCAGTGTGCAGACTGAACAGGAGGTCAGGGATCAAGACTGGGTGGAAGACGATGCAGGGGACGATGAGGTCCTAGACCCCACATGGAATGAAGGTCGTGCCACTGACTTTCACAGTTCGGAGGAAGAGGCAGTGGTGAGACCGAGCCAACAGCGTAGCAAAAGAGGGAGCAGTGGGCAAAAGCAGAACACCCGCCGCCAAGAGACTCCGCCTGCTACTGACCGCCGCCATCTGGGACCGAGCACCCCAAAGGCAGCTTCAAGGAGTTCCCTGGCATGGCACTTCTTCAAACAATGTGCTGACGACAAGACCCGAGTGGTTTGCACGCTGTGCCATCAGAGCCTGAAGCGAGGCATTAACGTTCTGAACCTGAGCACAACCTGCATGACCAGGCACCTGCATGCAAAGCATGAACTGCAGTGGAGTAAACACCTTAAAACCAAGGAAGTCACTCAGGCTCCCCCTGCTACCTCTTCTGCTGCTGCCGCCTCGGCCTATTCTGCTGCTGCCGCCTCGGCCTCTTCCTCCGCCTCTGGAGGAACGTTGGCACCTGCCGCCCAGCAAACAGGGGATGTACCACCAACACCACCACCACCACCTCCGTCACCAAGCGTCTCAACCATGTCACACGCCAGCGTTCAGCTCTCCATCTCACAAACATTTGATAGAAAGCGTAAATTCCCACCTAGCCACCCTCGATCCCTGGCCCTGAATGCCAGCATTTCTAAACTACTGGCCTATGAAATGCTGTCATTTAGGCTGGTGGACACAGACAGCTTCAAACAGCTCATGTCGCTTGCTGTCCCACAGTATGTTGTTCCCAGCCGGCACTACTTCTCCAAGAGAGCCGTGCCTTCCCTGCACAACCAAGTATCCGATAAAATCAAGTGTGCACTGCGCAACGCCATCTGTGGCAAGGTCCACCTAACCACAGATACGTGGACCAGTAAGCACGGCCAGGGACGCTATATCTCCCTAACTGCACACTGGGTAAATGTAGTGGCAGCTGGGCCCCAGGCGGAGAGCTGTTTGGCGCACGTCCTTCCGCCGCCAAGGATCGCAGGGCAACATTCTTTGCCTCCTGTTGCCACCTCCTCCTTCTCGGCTTCCTCCTCCTCTTCTTCCACCTGCTCATCCAGTCAGCCACACACCTTCACCACCAACTTCAGCACAGCCCGGGGTAAACGTCAGCAGGCCATTCTGAAACTCATATGTTTGGGGGACAGGCCCCACACCGCACAGGAGTTGTGGCGGGGTATAGAACAACAGACCGACGAGTGGTTGCTGCCGGTGAGCCTCAAGCCCGGCCTGGTGGTGTGTGATAATGGGCGAAATCTCGTTGCAGCTCTGGGACTAGCCAATTTGACGCACATCCCTTGCTTGGCGCATGTGCTGAATTTGGTGGTGCAGAAGTTCATTCACAACTACCCCGACATGTCAGAGCTGCTGCATAAAGTGCGGGCCGTCTGTTCGCGCTTCCGGCGTTCACATCCTGCTGCTGCTCGCCTGTCTGCGCTACAGCGTAACTTCGGCCTTCCCGCTCACCGCCTCATATGCGACGTGCCCACCAGGTGGAACTCCACCTTGCACATGCTGGACAGACTGTGCGAGCAGCAGCAGGCCATAGTGGAGTTTCAGCTGCAGCACGCACGGGTCAGTCGCACTACAGAACAGCACCACTTCACCACCAATGACTGGGCCTCCATGCGAGACCTGTGTGCCCTGTTGCGCTGTTTCGAGTACTCCACCAACATGGCCAGTGGCGATGACACCGTTATCAGCGTTACAATACCACTTCTATGTCTCCTTGAGAAAACACTTAGGGCGATGATGGAAGAGGAGGTGGCCCAGGAGGAGGAGGAGGAGGAGGAGGAAGAGGGGTCATTTTTAGCACTTTCAGGCCAGTCTCTTCGAAGTGACTCAGAGGGAGGTTTTTGGCAACAGCAGAGGCCAGGTACAAATGTGGCCAGCCAGGGCCCACTACTGGAGGACGAGGAGGACGAGGATGAGGAGGAGGTGGAGGAGGATGAGGATGAAGCATGGTCACAGCGGGGTGGCACCCAACGCAGCTCGGGTCCATCACTGGTGCGTGGCTGGGGGGAAAGGCAGGACGATGACGATACGCCTCCCACAGAGGACAGCTTGTCCTTATCCCTGGGCAGCCTGGCACACATGAGCGACTACATGCTGCAGTGCCTGCGCAACGACAGCAGAGTTGCCCACATTTTAACCTGTGCGGACTACTGGGTTGCCACCCTGCTGGATCCACGCTACAAAGACAATGTGCCCACCTTACTTCCTGCACTGGAGCGTGATAGGAAGATGCGCGAGTACAAGCGCACGTTGGTAGACGCGCTACTGAGAGCATTCCCAAATGTCACAGGGGAACAAGTGGAAGCCCAAGGCCAAGGCAGAGGAGGAGCAAGAGGTCGCCAAGGCAGCTGTGTCACGGCCAGCTCCTCTGAGGGCAGGGTTAGCATGGCAGAGATGTGGAAAACTTTTGTCAACACGCCACAGCTAACTGCACCACCACCTGATACGCAACGTGTTAGCAGGAGGCAACATTTCACTAACATGGTGAAACAGTACGTGTGCACACCCCTCCACGTACTGACTGATGGTTCGGCCCCATTCAACTTCTGGGTCTCTAAATTGTCCACGTGGCCAGAGCTAGCCTTTTATGCCTTGGAGGTGCTGGCCTGCCCGGCAGCCAGCGTTTTGTCTGAACGTGTATTCAGCACGGCAGGGGGCGTCATTACAGACAAACGCAGCCGCCTGTCTACAGCCAATGTGGACAAGCTGACGTTCATAAAAATGAACCAGGCATGGATCCCACAGGACCTGTCCGTCCCTTGTCCAGATTAGACATTAACTACCTCCCCATAACCATATATTATTGGACTCCAGGGCACTTCCTCATTCAATCCTATTTTTATTTTCATTTTACCATTATATTGCAAGGCTACCCAAAGTTGAATGAACCTCTCCTCTGCCTGTGTGCTAGGCCTAAATATATGCCAATGGATTGTTGCAGTGGTGGCTGACGTGAAGCCTCATTCTCTGCTATGACATACAGACTGATTCTCTGGTGACATGAAGCCAGATTGTCTGTTACGGGACCTCTCTCCTCTGCCTGGGTGCTGGGCCTGAATTTATGACAATGGACTGTTGCAGTGGTGGGTGACGTGAAGCCTGATTCTCTGCTATGACATGCAGACTGATTCTCTGGTGACATGAAGCCAGATCCTCTGTTACGGGACCTCTCTCCTCTGCCTGGGTGCTGGGCCTAAATTTATGAAAATGGACTGTTGCAGTGGTGGGTGACGTGAAGCCTCATTCTCTGCTATGACATGCAGACTGATTCTCTGCTGACATGAAGCCAGATCGTCTGTTACGGGACCTCTCTCCTCTGCCTGGGTGCTGGGCCTAAATTTATGAAAATGGACTCTTACAGTGGTGGGTGACGTGAAGCCTGATTCTCTGCTATGACATGAAGACTGATTCTCTGCTGACATGAAGCCAGATCCTCTGTTACGGGACCTCTCTCCTCTGCCTGGGTGCTGGGCCTAAATATCTGACAATGGACTGTTGCATTGGTGGCTGACGTGAAGCCTGATTCTCTGCTATGATATGAAGACTGATTCTCTGCTGACATGAAGCCAGATTGTCTGTTACGGGACCTCTCTCCTCTGCCTGTGTGCTAGGCCTAAATATATGCCAATGGATTGTTGCAGTGGTGGCTGACGTGAAGCCTGATTCTCTGCTATGACATGCAGACTGATTCTCTGGTGACATGAAGCCAGATCCTCTGTTACGGGACCTCTCTCCTCTGCCTGGGTGCTGGGCCTAAATATATGAAAATGGACTGTTGCAGTGGTGGGTGACGTGAAGCCTGATTCTCTGCTATGACATGCAGACTGATTCTCTGGTGACATGAAGCCAGATCCTCTGTTACGGGACCTCTCTCCTCTGCCTGGGTGCTGGGCCTAAATTTATGAAAATGGACTGTTGCAGTGGTGGGTGACGTGAAGCCTCATTCTCTGCTATGACATGCAGACTGATTCTCTGCTGACATGAAGCCAGATTGTCTGTTACGGGACCTCTCTCCTCTGCCTGTGTGCTAGGCCTAAATATATGCCAATGGATTGTTGCAGTGGTGGCTGACGTGAAGCCTGATTCTCTGCTATGACATGCAGACTGATTCTCTGGTGACATGAAGCCAGATCCTCTGTTACGGGACCTCTCTCCTCTGCCTGGGTGCTGGGCCTAAATTTATGAAAATGGACTGTTGCAGTGGTGGGTGACGTGAAGCCTGATTCTCTGCTATGACATGCAGACTGATTCTCTGGTGACATGAAGCCAGATCCTCTGTTACGGGACCTCTCTCCTCTGCCTGGGTGCTGGGCCTAAATTTATGAAAATGGACTGTTGCAGTGGTGGGTGACGTGAAGCCTCATTCTCTGCTATGACATGCAGACTGATTCTCTGCTGACATGAAGCCAGATTGTCTGTTACGGGACCTCTCTCCTCTGCCTGTGTGCTAGGCCTAAATATATGCCAATGGATTGTTGCAGTGGTGGGTGACGTGAAGCCTGATTCTCTGCTATGACATGCAGACTGATTCTCTGGTGACATGAAGCCAGATCCTCTGTTACGGGACCTCTCTCCTCTGCCTGGGTGCTGGGCCTAATTTTATGAAAATGGACTGTTGCAGTGGTGGGTGACGTGAAGCCTCATTCTCTGCTATGACATGCAGACTGATTCTCTGCTGACATGAAGCCAGATCGTCTGTTACGGGACCTCTCTCCTCTGCCTGGGTGCTGGGCCTAAATTTATGAAAATGGACTCTTACAGTGGTGGGTGACGTGAAGCCTGATTCTCTGCTATGACATGAAGACTGATTCTCTGCTGACATGAAGCCAGATCCTCTGTTACGGGACCTCTCTCCTCTGCCTGGGTGCTGGGCCTAAATATCTGACAATGGACTGTTGCATTGGTGGCTGACGTGAAGCCTGATTCTCTGCTATGATATGAAGACTGATTCTCTGCTGACATGAAGCCAGATTGTCTGTTACGGGACCTCTCTCCTCTGCCTGTGTGCTAGGCCTAAATATATGCCAATGGATTGTTGCAGTGGTGGCTGACGTGAAGCCTGATTCTCTGCTATGACATGCAGACTGATTCTCTGGTGACATGAAGCCAGATCCTCTGTTACGGGACCTCTCTCCTCTGCCTGGGTGCTGGGCCTAAATATATGAAAATGGACTGTTGCAGTGGTGGGTGACGTGAAGCCTGATTCTCTGCTATGACATGCAGACTGATTCTCTGGTGACATGAAGCCAGATCCTCTGTTACGGGACCTCTCTCCTCTGCCTGGGTGCTGGGCCTAAATTTATGAAAATGGACTGTTGCAGTGGTGGGTGACGTGAAGCCTCATTCTCTGCTATGACATGCAGACTGATTCTCTGCTGACATGAAGCCAGATTGTCTGTTACGGGACCTCTCTCCTCTGCCTGTGTGCTAGGCCTAAATATATGCCAATGGATTGTTGCAGTGGTGGCTGACGTGAAGCCTGATTCTCTGCTATGACATGCAGACTGATTCTCTGGTGACATGAAGCCAGATCCTCTGTTACGGGACCTCTCTCCTCTGCCTGGGTGCTGGGCCTAAATTTATGAAAATGGACTGTTGCAGTGGTGGGTGACGTGAAGCCTGATTCTCTGCTATGACATGCAGACTGATTCTCTGGTGACATGAAGCCAGATCCTCTGTTACGGGACCTCTCTCCTCTGCCTGGGTGCTGGGCCTAAATTTATGAAAATGGACTGTTGCAGTGGTGGGTGACGTGAAGCCTCATTCTCTGCTATGACATGCAGACTGATTCTCTGCTGACATGAAGCCAGATTGTCTGTTACGGGACCTCTCTCCTCTGCCTGTGTGCTAGGCCTAAATATATGCCAATGGATTGTTGCAGTGGTGGCTGACGTGAAGCCTGATTCTCTGCTATGACATGCAGACTGATTCTCTGGTGACATGAAGCCAGATCCTCTGTTACGGGACCTCTCTCCTCTGCCTGGGTGCTGGGCCTAAATTTATGAAAATGGACTGTTGCAGTGGTGGGTGACGTGAAGCCTGATTCTCTGCTATGACATGCAGACTGATTCTCTGGTGACATGAAGCCAGATCCTCTGTTACGGGACCTCTCTCCTCTGCCTGGGTGCTGGGCCTAAATTTATGAAAATGGACTGTTGCAGTGGTGGGTGACGTGAAGCCTCATTCTCTGCTATGACATGCAGACTGATTCTCTGCTGACATGAAGCCAGATTGTCTGTTACGGGACCTCTCTCCTCTGCCTGGGTGCTGGGCCTGAATTTATGACAATGGACTGTTGCAGTGGTGGCTGACGTGAAGCCTGATTCTCTGCTATGACATGAAGACTGATTCTCTGCTGACATGAAGCCAGATTGTCTGTTACGGGACCTCTCTCCTCTGCCTGGGTGCCGGGGCCTAAATATCTGAGAATGGACTGTTCCAGTGGTGGGTGACGGGAAGCCAGATTCTCTGCTATGGAACCTCTCTCCAATTGATTTTGGTTAATTTTTATTTATTTAATTTTTATTTTAATTAATTTCCCTATCCACATTTGTTTGCAGGGGATTTACCTACATGTTGCTGCCTTTTGCAGCCCTCTAGCCCTTTCCTGGGCTGTTTTACAGCCGTTTTAGTGCCGAAAAGTTCGGGTCCCCATTGACTTCAATGGGGTTCGGGTTCGGGACGAAGTTCGGATCGGGTTCGGATCCCGAACCCGAACATTTCCGGGATGTTCGGCCGAACTTCTCGAACCCGAACATCCAGGTGTTCGCTCAACTCTATTTACTGCACATCCTCTCCAGTATCTTTTAACTGCTCACTCTGGAACGCACGGTCGGTTTGTAACAAATTACCCACAATCCACGATTTCTTCCTCTCATGCTCTCTGAACTTGCTAGCCCTTACAGAAAACTGGCTTCAACCCTCTGACACTGCTTCCCCTGCTGCCCTATCCTATGGTGGACTTCACTTCTGCCATACCCCCAGACCTGATGACAGGCATGGTGGAGGAGTAGGCATACTACTTTCTCCACAGTGCACATTTCAGGTCATTCCCCATGTACCCTCTCTCACATTCCTCTCTTTTGAGGTTCACACCATTAGACTCTTCCATCCATTCCCCCTGAGAGTTGCGGTTGTCTATCGTCAACCAGGCTCCCCTCATCAATTTCTGGATCACTTTGCAGCTTGGCTTCCTCACTTCCTCTCTTCTGAATCACCAACTCATCAGCTGCTCACTTTCTCTCTTTAAAACCATCTCTTGGTCTATCACAACTTACTTCCTCTGCCACACATGAACAGGGCAATATACTGTATCTAGTCTTCTTCCGTCACTGCTCAGTTACTGCTTTAGTAACTTATCCTTCCCACTTTCTGACCACAATCTTCTTTCATTTACCATAAAGACCTCTCACTTTTCTCATGGCAATCCTACTTTTCACACTTACAGAAACCTACACACCATTAACTGCCAGCAACTTATTAACACTCTACAACTAACTCTTACCCCAATCACTTTCCCCCCCTATCCTGACTTGGCTGCCAATCATTACAACCAGACCCTCAAAACCACCCCAGACGAAGTTGCTCCAATATCAATCCGACCCTCTCGACACAGAACACGACAACCCTGGCACACACCTGAAACAAGTTTTCTCCAGCGCTGCTCCAGATGTGCAGAACGCTTATGGAAAAAATCGCGAATATCAGCAGACTTCCTCCATTATAAATGTATGCTCAAAATGTATAATTCGGCTCTCAACATTGCCAAACAAAAGTACTTCACCTCTCTCATTTCCTCACTCTTAAATAACCCAAAACGACTCTTTGACACTTTTCATTCCCTTCTAAGCCCTAAAGTTCCAGAACCTGTCTGTCACGGACTGTGTACAGGAAACAAGACAATGCAACATGCATACATGACTCACTGGATCCAAAGCTAAGGAACCAAAAGGGCGACCCCTGCACAAGACCTGGCACTTTCCCTGGCTGCTCAGCCTATGCAAAAATCCCAAAGGTGGATGGTTGCATATCGACGTACCTCGACTATATAACCCCTGAACACCCTACAATAGTGAGGGGACACGACCACCGGCTCCCTACACCAGACACGGAGGGAGTCAGGGTCACCTGGGATCCAGCAAACAGAAAATAACAGATAAATGTACAGCACTTAACTTTGTAGCAGACTGGGAAACAGGATCAGCATGCACACACACTCCAGAAAGTAGTATAAGCTGCCCAGTAATGCATTATGGGGCGGAATTTAAAGGGATGCAATCAGTCCAACTACATGACAGCTGAGAGAGGCTAACGAGATGAGGAACTGAACACCACAACAAAGAAAACTCAAGGAGGAGGTTCTGAAAGGCTTCTGTCAGAGCTTCGCAGCTGTCTGGTTGTGACAGTACCCCTCCCTCTACGAGTGGACTCCGGACACTCAGAGCCCACCTTCTCAGGATGGGACCTATGGAAAGCCCTGATGAGATGAGAGGCCTTAATGTCCGTCACTGGGACCCACATCCTCTCCTCAGGACCATAACCCTCCCAATGAACAAGGTACTGGAGAGAACCGCGGACAAGACGAGAATCCACAATCCTAGAGACCTGAAATTCAAGATTTCCATCAACCATAATCGGAGGAGGGTAAAATGGGTTGAACATAAGGTTTCAATAAGGACTTATGAAAAACATTATGGATCTTCCAAGTCTGAGGAAGATCAAGACGGTAGGCAACAGGATTGATGACAGACAGAATTTTGTAAGGCCCAATAAACCTAGGACCCAACTTCCAGGAGGGAACCTTCAATTTGATATTCTTGGTAGACAACCACACCAGATCACCAACATTCAGGTCCGGACCAAGCACACGTCTCTTATCTGCCACACGCTTATATCTCTCACTCATGCTCTTTAGATTATCCTGAATCTTTTGCCAAATAGATGACAAAGACTAAGAGAATCTGTCCTCATCAGGTAAACCAGAAGACCCCTCTCCCGAGAAAGTCCCAAACTGCGGATGAAACCCATATGCACCAAAAAATGGTGACTTATCAGAGGACTCCTGACGACGGTTATTTAAAGCAAACTCAGCAAGGGACAAAAAAGAACACCAATCCTCCTGATTCTCCGCCACAAAACAGTGCAGATATGTCTCCAGATTCTGATTGACGCGCTCAGTCTGGCCATTCGACTGCGGGTGGAAAGCAGAAGAGAATGACAACCGAACCCCCAAGCGAGAACAGAAAGCCTTCCAGAATCTGGAAACAAACTGCGTGCCCCTATCAGAGACTATGTCTGAAGGAATACCGTGCAATTTGACAATGTGATCAATAAATGCCTGCGCCAGCGTCTTAGCATTGGGCAAACCAGGAAAAGGGATGAAATGAACCATCTTGCTAAAACGGTCCACCACCACCAGAATCACTGTCTTCCCCAAGGAACGAGGCAGGTCCGTTATGAAGTCCATGGACAGATGTGTCCAAGGATGGGAAGGAATGGGTAAGGGAAGGAGAGGACCTGATGGCCGTGAATGAGGGACTTTGGCACGAGCGCAAGTCTCGCAGGCTGCCACAAAACCCTCAACCGACTTACAAAGCGCAGGCCACCAGAATCTCCGAGCGATGAGATCCAGTGTGGCTCTTGCCCCCGGGTGCCCAGCAAGGACCGTATCGTGATGTTCCTTAAAAATCTTGTGTCTTAAAGCGAGAGGCACAAACAACCTCCCAGGAGGACAAAGATCAGGAGCCTCTGACTGGGCTGCCTGCACCTCTGCCTCCAATTCAGAAAAAAGAGCAGAGACCACCACACCTTCGGCCAAAATGGGACCCGGGTCTTCAAAATTCCCGCCTCTCGGAAAACAACGTGACAGGGCATCTGCCTTCACATTCTTAACCCCAGGGCGGAACGTGACAACAAAATTAAATCTTGAAAAGAACAAAGACCATCTGGCCTGTCTCGGGTTTAGACGCTTGGCTGACTCCAAGTAGGCCAGATTTTTATGGTCAGTAAACACGGTAATAGGGTGTCTGGCTCCCTCTAGCCAATGGCGCCATTCCTCAAAAGCCAACTTGATGGCCAACAATTCCCTATCTCCCACATCGTAGTTTCTCTCTGCGGAGGAGAGTTTTTTTGAGAAAAAGGCACATGGTCGCCATTTGGCAGGAGAGGAACCCTGCGACAAGACCGCACCCACACCCACCTCAGAAGCATCAACCTCAACTATGAAGCGTAAAGAAATATCAGGTTGCACCAAGATGGGAGCGGAAGCAAAACTCTCCTTGATATTAGAAAAGGCCTTACGCGCCTCTACCGACCAAGAAGAAAAATCTACCCCCTTTCTGGTCATATCAGTGAGTGGTTTAACAATAGAGGAATAATTCAAAATAAACTTCCTGTAATAATTGGCAAAGCCCAAAAAACGCATCAGCGCCTTCTGATTCTCAGGAAGCTCCCACTCAAGCACAGCGCGGACCTTCTCGGGGTCCATGCGAAAACCAGAAGCGGAGAGAAGAAACCCCAGAAATTGAATTTCTGGAACCGCAAAGACACATTTTTCCAGTTTTGCATATAATTTATTCTCCCGCAGGATGAGCAAGACCTGACGTAAATGTTCCTGATAAGTTTTGAAATCAGGAGAAAAAATCAAAATGTCATCCAAATACACTAATACAAATTTTCCCATCAAATGATAAAAAATGCTGTTCACGAAATGCTGAAAAACAGCTAGGGCATTCATCAAACCAAAAGGCATAACCAAATTTTCAAAATGGCCCTCAGGGGTATTGAAGGCCGTCTTCCATTCGTCTCCTTCTCTGACCCTGACCAGGTTGTATGCCCCTCTTAGATCTAATTTGGAAAAGACTTTAGCCCCAACAACCTGGTTAAACAGGTCCGGGATCAGAGGAAGCGGATAACGATCACGAATAGTGATACTGTTCAGCTCCCTGAAATCCAGACAAGGTCTTAAAGAACCATCTTTTTTCTTAACAAAGAAAAAACCAACGGCAACAGGTGACTTCGAGGGTCGTATGTGTCCTTTTCTCAGACTCTCAGAGATATAAGCACGCATAGCGATCATTTCAGGTTGGGAAAGATTGTATAAACGAGATTTAGGCAGCTTGGTGCCTGGGATGAGATTAATAGGGCAATCGTACTCCCTGTGCGGAGGCAAATCCTGAACTCCACTCTCAGAGAAGACATCCGAAAATTCAGAGAGAAAACATGGTACAGTCTTAGTAGCATCCTCAGAAACAGATGTTGTGAGGCAATTCTCTCTGCAAAAGTCACTCCAACCATTTATTTGCCTCGCTTGCCAATCAAGGGTGGGGTTATGTTTAGTGAGCCAGGGTAGCCCCAACACAAGAGGAGTAGGCAAACCGCTAAGGACGAAACATGACACATCCTCAACATGAGCATCACTCACAATTAAACGGATATTGTGAACTATGCCCTTTAATGATTTCTGAGAAAGTGGAGCCGAATCAATAGCAAAAACAGGAATATCCTTTCCCAAAGTGCGCACCTGGAAACCATGAGTTATTGCAAATTGATTATCAATGAGATTGACCGCTGCTCCACTATCCACAAAAATCTCACAAAAAATGCTCTTGCTCTCTAGTGCCACCCTAGCAGGCAGGACAAAATGGGAACTACAAGCAAACGGAAATTTCCACCTCAACCCTGCCAATAGTAACAGACGGAACATTTTTTAAAGATTTTTTCCTCTTTGTTTCTTTATTACTCCCAGAGAACTGCCTGAATCTCCTAGAGGGACAAACATTTGCCAAATGATTTATACCTCCACAACAAAAACAAACCCTCCCATGCGGGCTGAATCTTCTATTGTCAGAAGCAATCAACCCCAGCTGCATGGGCTCCTGCTCAGAAGGGGCTGACAGCGACTGAGACCCCTGCGCACAGAATGGGACCGCTGCACTGTCCTGGGACTGAATATGACAGGAAGGAGAGATCTCTTCTCTCTCTCTAAGACGCCTGTCAAAACGAACGGCCTGAGACATAGCAGAGTCCAAGGAAATAGACCTTTCATGAAAGGCAAATGCATCTTTCAATCCCTCTGAAAGACCATGGCAAAATTGACTTCGGAGTGCAGCATCATTCCAACCAGTATCAGCTGCCCATCTCCGAAATTCTGAGCAGTATATCTCTGCGGATTGTTTACCGTGGCATAATAGACGTAGTCTAGACTCAGCCAGAGCAATACGATCCGGATCATCATATATCTGACCCAGGGCTAAAAAGAATTCATCCACTGAACGGAGGGGCCATGCCCCCTCCGGCAGCGAAAAGGCCCAGGACTGAGCGTTACCCCTGAGCAGCGATATAATGATCCCCACCCTCCGTTCCTCATCACCAGAGGAATGGGGAAGAAGACGAAAATGGAGTTTGCAAGCCTCTCTAAAACGCACAAAATTCTCACTACCCCCGGAAAACGTATCCGGGAGCGAGATCTTAGGCTCAGAACAAACTCCATGAACGCCAGCTGAACCGGTCACTTGAAGCTGAGAAAAAGTCCTGCGGAGATCAGCTACCTCCAATGAAAGACCCTGAAGGCGTTCAGCCAAAAGTGAAACCGGATCCATGCTTGAGACGGTTTTGGCGGCTTATAATGTCACGGAAGGTGTACAGGAAACAAGACAATGCAACATGCATACATGACTCACTGGATCCAAAGCTAAGGAACCAAAAGGGCGACCCCTGCACAAGACCTGGCACTTTCCCTGGCTGCTCAGCCTATGCAAAAATCCCAAAGGTGGATGGTTGCATATCCACGTACCTCGACTATATAACCCCTGAACACCCTACAATAGTGAGGGGACACGACCACCGGCTCCCTACACCAGACACGGAGGGAGTCAGGGTCACCTGGGATCCAGCAAACAGAAAATAACAGATAAATGTACAGCACTTAACTTTGTAGCAGACTGGGAAACAGGATCAGCATGCACACACACTCCAGGAAGTAGTATAAGCCGCCCAGTAATGCATTATGGGGCGGAATTTAAAGGGATGCAATCAGTCCAACTACATGACAGCTGAGAGAAGCTAACGAGATGAGGAACTGAACACCACAACAAAGAAAACTCAAGGAGGAGGTTCTGAAAGGCTTCTGTCAGAGCTTCTCAGCTGTCTGGTTGTGACACTGTCTCTGACCTCAGCTCTGATGGCATTGCCACTTACTTCAGAGACAAGATTGGCAGTATCCGGCAGGAAATAAAATAATCTCCCAGTCCCCAAATAATTTCAATCCTCCTCCCTCCAATTCCTCCACATGCTGTCTCTCCTTTTTTGACCCTATAACAGAGGGAGAAGTTTCCAGGCTTCTCACTTCTTCTCGACCCACATTTCCTCCAGTCCCTCTCCCCGGCTGTCATCACTCACCTAACTACAATTTTTTACCTCTCTCACTCTTCTGGTATCTTTCCCTCCTCTTTCAAACACTCTATTATAACCCCACTACTAAAGAAACCATCTCTTGACCCGACCTGTGCTGCTAACTACCGACCTGTTTCTAACCTCCCCTTCATCTCTAAACTCCTTGAACGTCTTGTCTACTCTCGCTTAATAAGCCATCTCTCTGAAAACTCTCTTTTTGACCCATTACAATCTGCCTTCCGCCCTCTTCACTCTACAGAAACTGCCCTTACTAAAGTGTCTAACAATCTCCTAACAGCAAAAAGAAATGGTGACTATTTTCTACTGATTCTGTTGGATCTCTCTGCAGCGTTCGATACTGTAGACCATAAACTCCTCCTCACCATGCTCCACTCAATTGGCCTTAAGGACACTGCTCTCTCTTTGTTCTCTTCCTATCTCTCTGGCCGCTCCTTTAGTCTATCATTCACTGGCTCTTCTTCTCCTCTTCCTCTTGATGTTGGAGTTCCTCAGGGCTCAGTACTAGGTCCTCTGCTCTTCTCCATTTATACAGCCCCCATCGGACAGACTATCAGTAGATATGGCTTTCGATACCATCTCTATGCTGACAACACCCAACTATACACTTTGTCCCCTGACATCACCCCTGCTTTACTCCAAAACACCAGTAATTGTCTGGCAGCTGTCTCTAACATCATGTCCTCTCTGTATCTAAAACTGAACCTCTCAAAAACGGAACTTCTTGTCTTTCCCCTATCTACTAACTCACCTAAACTTGATATTTCAATTTCGGTCTGCAGCACTATCATAACTCCTGTGCAACATGCCCGCTGTCTTGGGTCCACATTTGACTCCAATCTCTCCTTTGTTCCCCATATTCAATCACTTACATGCTCTTGTCGTCTGCACCTCAAGTATATCGCCAGAATCCGCCCTTTACTTACGGTGGAAACTGCAAAAACTCTTGTTGTTGCTTTGATTCATTCTTGTCTTGACTACTGCAACGCATTACTAATCGGTCGCCCTCTCACTAAACTCTCCCCCTTCAGTCTGTCCTAAATGCTGCAGCCAGGCTTATCTATCCATCCAACCGCTACACTGATGCTACTAGTCTGTGCCAGTCACTTCACTGGTTGCCCATCCACCACAGAATACAGTTCAAACTTCTCACCCACAAAGCTCTCCACAGTCCTGCACCTCCATTCATCTCCTCCCTTATCTCCATCTACCACCCTACTTGTGCTCTCCATTCTGTTAGCGACCTAAGATTAATAACCTCCATAATTCGTACCTCTCACTCCCATCTTCAAGACTTTTCTCGAGCTGCACCTACTCTTTGGAATACTCTTCCCTGGAATACTAGGTCAATCCACAACTTCTCCACCTTCAAACGTGCCTTAAAAACACATCTTTTCAGGCAGGCTTATCAAGCTACATAAAATGACTATTCCCCGACTGAACCTCCCCCCACCAACTCCTCTGGCCTAAACTCGATCCTCTAGTAGTCCCAAACCCTAAGCAGATCGGCACCACTCTTGTCAGTTCAATAATAGCACAAATCCTACTTATCACAATCAACTACCTTATGTGTCACCCCCAATTCCTCATAGATTGTAAGCTCTTGCGAGCAGGGCCCTGACTCCTAGTGTTTCAGTTGCATATTATACAGTTATTTTTGTTTTGTATATGAACCCTATGAACTTGTAAAGCGCTGCGGAATATGGTGGCGCTATATAAATAAATGTTATTATTATTATTATAATAATATACGGTAATTTATGAAGAATACATTGCATGGCATACAGTGAAATTTAATTTGTATCTCTTGTCCTTGCTTCCCTTCTTTTCGATAAATAGTTTGGGAGGAAAATGAAGTGTTAATAATAATTCCATAGTCAAGATTAGTGGAAACATCTGGTTAAAATGACACTTTTATCTAAATCCTTATCATTTGTCATGCTTTCCAGGGAAATGTCTCAAGATCAGTAAGAGCCTAAATTATTTTGGGATTTGGAAGAGATTAACCCAGCTTCCCGGGGATGACAGCAGCATAATGTACTACAGGGCTGCACACACCAGCGTATTGTTTAATGGGGCTCTCTGTCTTCCACAGCAGTGTCTCGCCATATCTGCAGAGATTATGTCAAGCACTGTTTACACACATGCATTTTTACAGGTTTGTCTCCTTGCTGTAATTGGAAAGATTTCTATGAGAAAATACCGAAGGAGGACATTTAAGGTAATGGATTGCCATTGTCAACATTTAGGGTTCATGCACATGACCGTCTGAAACACAGTCCATGTGTCAGCCACTTGTCCTGGACCGACAGAGGCTCATCTGACCCGAACTTACTGCATCATAGTGATTTCTGAAGCAGGGAGTTCCTATCTGATGGTGAGTCTACTGTACTGTACTCACACACTTAGCATAAATTGGTCAGGAAAAAAAAAAAGCTGTTTGCTGTGGAATCTGCACGTTTGTCTCAGATCTGACCCTATGCAGGGGATATAACCGCTGTGAAAACTCACTGAACCAATTGACATGCTGTGGATTTAAAGGGCTTTCACCAGCTTAACATTTGTGGCATATGTTATGCCATCAATGTCAAACAGGTGCAGGTTCCACCTCTGGGACCCACTTCTACCTCTAGGTACCCATATGCGTGGTGTCATCTCCATTCACTGCTATGGGACTTCAGAACTTAGTCAAGTGGGTGTGCTCAACTATTTTCGTATGCTCTATATCACCTCGCTATTCTCCTCTTTGGGACAATTGGAAATAGCCAAGCCAGAGCTCTGCTATTTTCAGAAGTCCCATAGAGGTGAATGGAGGGTGGCTGTGTATGCCGTCCCTTCATTTTGGGGGTCCTGTTCGGGAGACAAGAGCAGATCTCAGATGTGGGTCCTGCATCTATATGACATTTGTGGCACATCCCAGTGATATGTCACAAATGTTGAGCTAGGATGGCCACTTTATAGGTAACCTGTCACCATGAAAATGCAATGCGAGCTGCAGGTGCCCTGCTCAGCTGGAGGAGATGGATCCTTCTCCTCTGAGTCAGAAACTTGGTAGTTAGTTCAGGCAGTCTAAGAACGTAACGTGAGGTTATCTAGAATTGTGACCAACTGCAAGGAACTCTCATCCTTGCATCCCAACAACTACCACCATCCTCTGAGAGAGAAAGACGAAGGACAAACAGTAAGTGGAATCTCTCTTAGATAGCCACAAGCATTACTAATAGTAGAAAGGGCACATCGCCTTAGACATCCACATGCTTTTACCATGGATTTGCTACTCATTGGGGGGATCTTCACACCTCTGTGGCAACTGTAGTACGTATTGTGAATGTGCACATCTTTGGTTGACTTGGAAAGTAGTTTGGATCTGCCAGAAAGAGAGACTCAGAGTGTCTGAACTGAAAGCTACCAGTGTCGCTGTATATGAACCTCCTAAACTACCTTGGTAAAGAACACTGGATTTGTGGCCTCTACACTGGCCTGATGATTGCCTTGCACCACAATTGCACCAGCCTATCACATGAGGGATCCCTGCATAGCACCTCCAAATCCCACAAGATCATGGGCATCCCACCTAAGATCAAACAGGATCCCCAGAATGGTGCACTCTCCATTCACTGCGTGGACTCTGGCAGTGCCAGAGTAAGGACAGCTAGCGTGAACCACTACTACTACTATCAGTGCTACCACTACCACTCCTCCTATCCTTGCCCCCCCTCTGGGTCTCTGCACAGGTAGCATGCTATGGAGCAGAAGCAGCTGAGCAGATTGATACATCGTTTTGGGGGAAATTACTCAGACATACTAAAGTATTTTCTTTAAAATCTGCACTGCATGCTAATCTTTGTGGATGAGGTTTAATAAAATCAACTTTGCTGCTATGATATGATGCAGATTCTCTGCCTGAAAATCTGGGTGGAAAATATAGAGCACTATTTGGAGGATACCCTTTTATACCACTCTCATCCTTCTTGGGTAGTGTGCAATGCTGGCATAAATATTTCTGAAAATCTATCTCCGCTCATAGCTGGAGTAGATTTGATTTCCTGGTGCAATGCCTGCCCGAAGGTGCACTAAATTTATGAAACGGGCTGTCCCTGGTGTCCAAATGTTCCTTTTCCACACAAGAAGACACCAGTATAGGTACCGTAATGGAACATGGTGGTGGCTGGGTTCCTGTTTTGTACTGGGAGAAAGGAGTTCAAAGTTATATCTGCACCCTGGCATCTGTGCCAAAGGGGCTCACGAGCGCCCCTGTCTGACACACAGGTACATATCATATAATGATGCAGTTATGTGACAGGACTGGAATAATCTTCCATACAATGTGATGTCACAGTATAGAGTAGGGGATAAAGGCATCTACAGCTACAGTACACGACAAATCCAGGTATTAGTCTATCACTAAGGCCAGATAGCCTCCAGCTACACTACTGCTGTATTATTATAGTGGCCTCATAATGCTTGTATACCATACAACTAGAACATAATAAAAGAAGCTTTTCGAACTGAACCTCAATGATAAAAAAATAACCTGATATAAAATAATTATTCAAAATCCCATATGTGAATTTATCTGAAATACAACATACAAGCGTAAAGTACCGGCTATGCAGTTTAGCAACAGAGCTACAATTTATTGTACTTATTATAATGCATTCTGGACCACCCATTGAGCAGAGCACAGCACACTCATCAGTGTCAAAACATCAGGGGACATAAGTATAGTACTTCAATTCTCTAATCATTTATTCTGCTTGTTATCTATTTCAACTGAATTACGTGTCCCTCACTACAAGGAAATTGCCTTAGACTGAAATGACATATGTCTCTTTTTCATGAAGCACAGCAATTTAGTATGATATTTTATATCCTTGATCAAAATAAGCAGCATGGAAGCCAGATCCAAACTGAACATGTGCAGAAGGAAAAGGTATAAATAATAATAATAACAACACTCTACCATAGTGGGAAATATATATATCGTGCTTAAAATAAAACGGCCACAGATTTGGGCCAAAACTGTAAAGTAATGTTAGCTCAGCTGGAAAAGTAATTCAACGGTAATGTGCAATACTATGCACAAACATATCAAAACTACATTCAATATAACAATGGTCTAGAGCAGGGATGCTCAACCTATGGCCCTCCAGCTGTTGTAAAACTACAACTCCCACCATGCCCTGCTGTAGGCTGTAGGCTATCCAGGCATGCTGGGAGTTGGAGATTTGCAACAGCTGGAGGGCTGCAGGTTGGGCATCCCTGGTCTAGAGCCTCCACCTTATAATACACATATCTCTAAAAGTATGACATCCAAGGAAAGCACACTGTCAAGTATAATAATGATAACCAATCACGCAAATTCCCCAAAAAATACATATAATAAGCCATTATGAGAATGCGTTAAAGGGGTTCTCCGGGAATTAAGAAAATAACATTTCTGAAAATACTTAAATATTAATTTATTATAAACATATTCCAAAATACCTTTCATTAGTTATAATGGCTCATTTTGTCTGGAGAGCAATCATTAGGAGAAATAAAATGGCCGCTCTCCTATTAGTACACACAAAACCTGTCATAATCACACAGGAGGTCCTGAAGTTACTTCATGACACTGAGCTAAAGAGCTGCCTCATCTTCCTATCCTACCTGTCAGGAATTATTATTCTAAATACAGCTCATAATAACTTTAGCCGAATCTCTGTGGGAATGGAGTTCATGAGGAAACAAGAGGATGGGCAGGACAGACTGTGGTAAAGGAGACTCCATACTAGAGCTGCTGCTCATCAGCCACATCCCCACCTCCTCTCTGTACTTCATGTCTCCTCACGAACTCCATTCCTATAGAATTTCAGCTGAAGATCATATTAACCTGTATTGAGGACCATAATCCTTCAAAAGTAGGAGAAGAGGATGAGGCAGCTCTTCAGCTCAGTGTTTTGAAGTAACTTGTCCTGCTGTGTGATTAGGACATGTTTTGTGTGTACTAATAGGATGGCAGCCATTTTATTTCTCCGATTGACTGCTCCCTAGACAAAAGGAGTCATTATTACTTATAAAAGGTATTTGGGAACATGCTTATAATAAAGTAATATTTAAAGCAGGCATTCTCAAACTGCAGCCCTCCAGGTGTTGTAAAACTACAACTCCCAGCATGCCCGAACAGCCTACAGGTTTTAGCCTACAGCAGGGCATTGTGGGAGTTGTAGTTTTACAACAGCTGGAGGGCCGCAGTTTGAGGATGCCTGATTTAAAGGGTTTCTGTCATCAGAAGTAATCCTATTAAACTAGTTGACATTAGCGATGTGCTAATGTCAGCTGAATCTAACTAGCCTATTCCTACTTGTATATATGCCCCCGTTACACTAGAAATCAAACTTTTAGAATATGCCAATTAGCCTTTAGGAGCCCCTGCTCCTAGAAGCTCTGTTCTCCCACCTCTAAACGCGCCCCGTTGCACTTGATTGACAGGGCCAGGCAGCCTCGGTCTCCTCCTGCTGGCCCTGTCTGCCATGTATCTTGCGCCTGCGCCATCCCGTTCAGTGTTCAGCACAGGAGCAGTGAGTGAAGGACGAGAGTCATTGGGAAAGTACAGTGACTCTTTAAAAATTCACAAAACTCCAGCAAAACTGAATTTTAAGATTTTCCTCATGATAAATATCCCCCTATGTTACTTCAGCTGTCAGGGTAGAAGCAATGAAGAATGCAGAAACCCTTTAGAGAATGTTCACACTTGGCAGATTTATTGCAGAAATGTCTTGCATTCATTTAAATAGATGTCTAAGAATCAATGTATACCCTTGCAGAATAGCCTCATTCAGATGTATGGAACAGATTTTTAGTTGTAGGAATTTCTGCAAGAAATCTGCAAAGTGTGAATAAAAAAAGAAGTCTGGAAGAACAGACGTATCCAGACTATTCAGATATTGTTAATGACAGATAATGTAACCGTATCACAGTAAACACAGCAGAACACTAATTGCTATCTTAGTGTCAACAGGAATATCTCATTATTACCGACATTGCAGAAAATACATGAAACCTTAAAGGGATTGTCCCACAAAAAACATTCTGCAGTTTTCAAACCAGCACCTGCATCTAAACACTTTTGTAATTGCATGTCACAAAAAAATTTAGCATAGCCACTGAGTTATTAAATAAAATGTATCTCTATGATGCCACATGCTGTTTGTTCTTTTCCTTATTTCTTTGTCCTGCTCATTGAGAAGGTCGCACATGCTCAGTTTCATACTTTATCTGCCTCCTGAGCTGTGATAGGGAGAGCATGGACACGCCCCCTTAGCTGCAGCAGAAAAGACCCTCCCCTTGAGCTACCAGCTTGATATAAATCTAGCAGAGCAATGAATGGGGAGATCTCTGGATCCATGTGAGGTACAGGGCTGGTTCTAGCTTTGTTAGAAAGAGGTTGTCATATACTATATGATGTCTGATTCTCATGTTTGAGATATCCCCTTTAAAGATGACCTGTCAGCAATGCAATTACTATATTTTATTTACCTTATAAATGGTGTAATAAAACATTACATATATGTACAAAAATAAAACTACAGTGACTCTTCTGCATTTCAACTCTTCCAGTACTTGTTAGTCCCTTTCTATTAACCATAACACCATAATGATACCTGCAAATTTATCACAATGAGTGGCCATTGGCCACAACTATGAAAAACAATCTATTAAAGGGCTGTCTTATGAAGATACGAGAGAGAGTCTTCAAATCTGGATCCAACCCTATTAAGATAAGAGAGCCTCTAGTTAAAAGCAGACCCCACTTTGGAAGATCCAGCCATCCATGTATTAAATGAATTGGCCGGCATGTAAATACTATATCCCCTGTGCAGTCAGACTCTCGACCATCAACTTCAATTTAAAAAAGGGTTGTTCAGATGAGATAACCCCTTTAAACAAGATGACAAATAGAGAGTGATGGGATGAAGAAAAATTGTTAGTGTGCTTAAAAGTGCTTTTTATTATTATTTTACCATTTTACAGCGATACATCCCTTTTAGAAATCCAACGTAAGTATGCATTTTTTAATTAATGCTCAATATTATAATTATACAATTATAAGCATAATGGCGATAAATAGTACAGTTTGACATAAAGCAATCTTTACTTTCTTTACATACTACTGTTTCCCCCTTGAGTTTTTAGCTATGGCTGTTTTAATCACTACAAGATGAGGATCTTCTCAAGATGGCTCCTCTGCCAGTTCTCTGAGGTCAAAACTGCCTTCCCTCACTTCACATACACACTTACTGTAGCCATCAGCTTCCTGACAGCCAATCAGATTGGATTACTGAGAGACACGCCTCCTCACTCTGAAGCCTAATGCAGGCATGCAGTGTGGAGGACCGCCCTTCTGTCTTCTGTTTATACTAAAAGGAAGACAGACAAGCCCTAGCAACAGTCTTTTAAGGGGCCAGTGGAAAGGGACAGAGGACGTTAATGAAAGCTGTTATTATAAGGTCATTACAGATCTTTTGACAATCATTGACAGACTAACTCAGGTATACATGCCTAGCTCTAATAAACTAGCAAATAAAAAAATATGACTCGTACACTTTAAAGCAGCTCAAATTCCAGCATGTCTCCTATAAACCAATTCATGATAACTTTGGTGGTCAAACATCACATTATAATCTATGATTCAGTAAAAACCACAGATACTACATGGATGCCATCTGTGTTAGGGTAAGTTATTTCCATGGACCATTGGTTGGAGATGCTTCTGGAAATTAAATTTCAGCCTAGCAGTGTCCATGGAATACAGATGACACACGGGAGTAAGAAATAAACACACGGACCAAACAAGGATCATTCACGGACATCTTCAAGGATGAACCACTGACCATCTTGTCACGAATGTCATCATGGACGTGTAGAAAGTCCTAAATAGGTAAACTTTTCAGTGACCAGTTCTGATTGTGAACATTCACAAAACAGATGTTCATTTTCTATCCGCTTCCTTTTTTACCTCTTCTTTACGAAATGGCAAGCCATTTTAAAGCATTTAGGCGCTTCTAAGAAAACAGCTGAGGCTACCTATACTCCTAAAAGGAGGATTAATAACCTTTATAATCAAGCAGATTTTACCATAGCAGCAGAAAATTGCTAAAGAAATCCAATAAAGCAGGATTAGACCGCAGGGCACTAACCTCCTGTAGAATCTGTCCTTTAAAATATGCTAACTGAACATTTTTCCTTTGGCAATTTTCCCATATGTTAAAAAAGGCCCAGTGGCTCTTGTATTGTAATATTTCATCTTGCTGTCTGAGGCAGCATGGGCCGTTTAAAGAGCCACTGTACATTTCTTTAATCAAACCGTTTATGAGTCCCATTACACGGGGAAAATGAGTTGTTCCTTCATCCTGTGAAACATGTATGGCACTGTGAAATAAAATCTATTAAATTAAGGAAAATCAATGAGGTTGCTCTTGTATGTGAGGATCAGACATGGTCATGGATCCTACAGTATAGAAAGATCTAAGGCCGATTACATGCCAAATGCAGTTTAAATGATATCAATTTATAGCTCTCTGTTGTTTCCTTTATAGAGTCCAAGGCATAGACGTCCTTTCATCTCAAATACCCAATTAATATTGTGCATTGATAGCAGCTTATGCATTTATTTTTCCTAAACATTACTGCAATCAGAAAGAATGAGGTTATACATTATTTTCATTGCCAGTGTATGGGATGAATAATAAAGCCAATATTCCACAATTTTTCAATTTAAGGAGAATGTTGTCTTTTAAAGGAAATGTGTCAGTAGAAAATTGCCTATTGTATAAATCAGGTTTTTATGTTAAACATATTTGCTAAGAATTTTTGTAGATTCTTTTAAAATTTTCATGTCACGACTTATAGTTTTCCCCCTGAACCTCATAATAGGCTGATACTGCCACCTCTGTAGACATCACTTCTCAGTAGTCATCTGATTGTAATCACATATAGGATTACAATCAAATATAGCACCTATTAGCACCATAGATAACACAGAATCCATCACTCTCAACAAGTGATGGTCACTGCTTATCTTCTCCCCCTCCCTGTACAATGACCTCTGCAGAGGTAAGAAAGCAAGCCCACAACACGCTCTCATAGAAGTCAATAAACATCTCCTGTCTATTCTTTATGGTCCATGTGACTGCTGTAAAGCAAATCTATGAACGTTGTTTATCAGGTGCTCAGACAAATTGGCTGCCCCCATTTTATTGCAAACAATACAAAATAGAAAAATCAACCATAAGAAAATAAAAACAGAAAAAAATCAGTATTCAGTTTTAAAAAGCAAAAAATATAGGCTTAACTGAAAAAAAACTTTTAATAAAAACAACTACTAGTAAGATAGGAAAAAAAAACTTTTCAGTAGGCATACCAAAGCAATTATTTCCCACCCCCACTGCTTGCTATTACATGACTTCTGCTACAGTGTAAAATTCTATTCATTTCTTTTTGCATCTATTCCTGAGAAAGGTATGTGACAACAAGTATGGCCGCCTGTTTAGCTCCACAGGAGTTGTTATTCAAGTTTTTGGTCTTTAATGGAACATTTTCCTAGTTAAGCAGTAAGCGTACAGGGACATCACAGAGAAAAATGACTTTTCATATAAAACATAACTTTTACTGTTGTTAGTTAAAATAATACCCCTTCTTAGTATATATATTAGGCTACGTCAAATAATTAAACAAGGCCTTACTTGGACATATCAGGATAATGTAGTCCGATGTATAGAAAAATTTGCGGCAACTTACAGTTAGATGACTGTGGACCTGGCCAAACGGTAGAAAGAGAGGTGGTGGATAAGGGGAGGGAACAATATCCCTAATACAACCCTCAATGTACCCCTGCCTACAGGCGGAGCACCCGCCCCGAAAGGGGCGACCCCACCTCTCGGTGGCTAAACCCTCACTGTCGCCTATTGATACCCTGCCTAAACGGATCAATGATGTTCGTCCCTTCTTTGGCAATATGTCCCGACGCGTTTCCCCAGACGTAGTCAAGGCTGGTTCATCAGGGGACTCAGGATAGTTGGTAAATTCTTGCAGGTTTCAATAGATAGATGCCCAACTGATAATAGTGGGAAAAGCTCTGATAGTTGCATAGCAGACCTCCTGGTGTAGTAAGGCGTACAGGGGCAGAGAAATTCATCACTACATAGTGGAGGTAATTTGCCTTTTAAGATTTAGAAAAGGCTGGGTAACAACCCAGTGGATATAGATAACATAAACTAAAGGGTGCATTAGACACCGCAATCAGGTAGACAATTGTCAGGAGGGAAGCGTTCCCTCCCCGCAATAACCTGCTGAGGAGACCGCTGCTATTACATGCGGCGATCTCCTCAGCAACATGGGGAGGAGTGATCGCCGTGTCATCACTTGTCCCCCATGCTGTACAGTGGTTTGCATACTGAAAGATCTGGATTGCCTGATTAACGAGCATTTGCTCATTCAGTGTGCAATCAACGGCAGTATTAGGCCCCTTTCAAACTAGCGAGTTTTCCACGTGGGTGCAATGCGTGATGTGAACGCATGGAGCCCGCACTGAATCCGGACCCATTCACTTCAATGGGTCTATGTACAAGAGCGCTGTTTTTCACGCATCACTTGTGCGTTGCGTAAAAATCGCATCATGTTCTATATTTTATAGTAGTGAATGAGGCTGTGTGAAAAACGCATCGCATCGGCAAGTGTATCTGCAGTGTAAAGTGTGCGCCTAACATTTTTATCTGTGACATACAGTGTACTTTTTACGCAGGCGCTTTGGACAGTGACATTACCGGTGATACCTCTCCTGTATAACATTTCCTCATCCCAAATACCTGTGAAATTCCCTGTAATTCTTTATTAGCCACTAGTGACAGCATTGACATTATCTGTGGAATATCTCCTGTGTGACGTTTCCACATCCCAAATACCTTTTTACATTTTTTGGCGCATACACTTCCAAATCCTACCCTACTGTACGTGTAACATACTTTCAAGCATATATCACATTTAAAATGAAGAAGGCGAGCAGTAAGGGATGGTGAAGTGGCTGTGATGCTGATGGTGCACGCAAAGGCCATGGACCTGTGTGCGTTGAAACTGTGCCTGCTGCCAGAGCACAAGAAAAACTGTCATCCACAATACCTAGCTTCATGTCCCAGTTTGCAGGGCGGCGCAGGACACCACTCTTGAAGTCAGACCAGTGCGACCAGGTGGTCGGTTGGATTGCAGCAGATAATGCATGCAGTCAGGTAAGCACCACCATGTCTTCCACCAAGTCCAGTCTTGATACTCCTTCCTCCCACCATGGAGAGTCTGGCCAAACAAGTGATCCCACACTCGGATATTCCAAGGACCTCTTTTCCTCGCCATTCCTTGATTTGGCCCTCTCGCCAAGCACGCTTGAAGAGGGACAGATCTTGTGCCCTGATTCCTAAACTCTTGAGCATCCACAGTCACAAGAAGATGACGGTGGGGAACAGCAATTACTGTTTAATGAGGTGGATGATAATGAGACACAGTTGTCAATAACTCAACAGCAATTACTGTCTCAAGAGGTTGAGGAAGAGGATGAGAGTTGTCAATCACTGAGGTTGTGGTTAGGTCAACAAGTCAGGATGATGAGCAGAGTGAGGAAGTGGAAGAGGAGGTGGTGGACGATGAAGTCACTGACCCAACCTAGGAAGGTGGAAAGCCGAGCGAGGACAGCAGTACAGAGGGGGAGGGATCTGAAGCACCGCAACAGGCTGGAGGAGGCAGTGGGGTGGCAAAAGGGAGAAGGCGGGCCACACCAAACAGGCCCCTTCAGGAAATCTCTCTTGCCAAGAGTTATGTGTTACGCAGTCTGGTGCTATTTTGAGGAAAGTGCAGATGACAAAAAAAAAACAGTTCCACACAAAAATAAGCAGGGGTGTGAACACTAGCAACCTCACCACCACTAGCATGATCCGCCACATGGCATCAAAGCACCGTAATAAGTGGGCCAAATGCCTGGGTCCACAATCTGTGTCTGTGGGTCACACCACTGCCTCCTCTTACCCGGTGTTACATGCTGGCCAATCCCCTGTCGAAGGTGCAGGCCCAGATGCCTCCCGCCCTGCACCTCGACCTTCACAAGCACAATCAGCGAACAGATCCTCTTCTGTGTCCCAGCGCAGAGTACAAATGTTCTTACCCCAGGCATTTGAACGCAAGCACAAAAACCCAGCCACCCACCCACAGGCCATAGCAATAAATGTGCAGCTTTCCAATTTACTGTCCCTGGAAATGTTGCCATTTAGGCTTGTGGACACTGAGGCCTTCCGCAGCCTGATGTTGGCAGCTGTCACGCATTACGCAGTACCCAGCCGCCACTATTTTTCAAGGTGCCCCGTGCCCGCCTTACACCAAAATGTGTCCCGTAACATCACACGTGCCCTGACCAACGCAGTCCACTTAACCACGGACACATGGACAAGTGCATTCAGCCAGGGACGCTACATTTCCCTGACAGCATACTGAGTGAATGTTGTGGAGGCCGTGGACGAGTCATACCCTGGGATGCACTGGTGCTACCGACGCCAAGGATTGCGGGCCCTATGTCGATCAGGTTTTCAGCCAGCTCCTACGTTAGTGGCTCCAACCCCCACTTCTCCTCCTCCGCCTCCTCTTCCACTTCCACCTCTAAATTATCCACATGCAGCACCAGTCAGCCATCAGTCAGTAGCTGGAAGCAGTGTAGAACTGCAGTGTGGAAGCATCAACAGGACGTACTGAAGCTTTTATGCTTAGGGGACAAAGAGCACACTGCCGCAGAGCTGTGGCAGGGGATAAGGGACAAGACTGAGCTGTGGCTCTCGCCACTCAACCTACAACCAGGCATGGTTGTGTCTGATAATGGCTGTAACTTAGTGGTGGCTTTGGAGCTCAGCAAGCTCAGACACATCCCATGCCTAGCCCACGTCTTAAACTTAGTGGTTTAGCAGTTTCTCTACTCCACCAGAGGAAAGCGGCTGAACAGAAAGGCACTTTAAATGTGTATTTTATGGTGTATTGAATACACTGTATTCCCATGCACCCCTTCCACCACAAAAAAGGGTATATGTTTGAATCTTTCTTTTCTCATCCTTCTCCTCCTCCTCTTCCAACATATCAACATGCTGATTGGTCACATATAATGCCCTCGCATATATTCTCTTTGCATATAATGTTTTACAGGGTCAGATCAGCTGCAGCCCCTCGCATATAATTTTTTAGAGGGTCAGCTCACCAGCAGGCCCTCACCTACAATGTTTTACAGGGTCAGCTCACCAGGAGACCCTCGCATATAATGTTTTACAGGGTCAGCTCACCAGGAGACCCTCGCATATAATGTTTTACAGGGTCAGCTCACCAGCAGGCCTGCACCTAAAATCTTTTGCAGGGTCAGCTCACCAGCAGGCCTGCACCTAAAATCTTTTACAGGGTCAGCTCACCTGCAGACCCTCTCATATAATGTTTTTACAGGGTCAGCTCACCGGCAGGCTCTCGCATATAATCTTTTAGAGGGTCACATCACCAGCAGGCCCTCACCTACAATCTTTTACAGGGTCAGCTCACCTGTAGTCTCTCACCCAATTATACCTACTAGGTATTTTGCGTGCATGCTGCCTTGCATGGAAGTGGTAAAGTGGTAGCCGTAGCTGTTTCTCAGGCTCCCTCTCCGGAATCAAACCCTGATTCCCAGTAACCCATGGTCACCGTGGTTCATGCTGAAAATAACATTGAAAGTTGATAGGGCAGACGTCCGAATGGATCATTGCCGTCACGGGGACGTGCGATCGGGCGCAGGTTACCTAGAGTCACCAAAGCGGCAGCAGGCCCTCTCCCATAATGTTTTAGATGGTCAGATCAGCAGGCCCTTGCTCCAAATGTTTTTGAGGGTTACCAGCAGGCCATCTAATATAATTTTTCAAAGCTGTGCATGATGTCCTCCTTTCTGGGTAACAAAGGGTGTATCGTAGGGCCGGTTCCTTGTAATTTTTGGCAGCCCTTTCACTTAGTACATAGGCTTAAGAGTGTAGGAGTCCCACTACATGAACAATTGTACCACAATGTGAATGAGGCCCTCTTTTATGTGATATACAGGGTGTATCGGAGTGCCTCTTCCTTCTAATTTTTGGCAGCACTTGCACTTTATATACAAGTAAATATACAGGAAACAATTTTTCCTCTAAAATCGATTTTATCTTCGGTTTTGTCCGTATTATTGTCAGTCTGTAAAAGTGGCGTACTACCCGGACATCGTTCCCAGCAGCGACCTGGGAGTCCAAGATGCATCCAGACATCCTCCCCATGCTGTTCCCGAATCATTTCGGTGGTGTTTCCATCAATTTCTGACCTTTTCCTATGAACCAGGCACTCTCCCCTCTTCAGAGCAGGGGGTGCCTGGTTTAATGTTCGGGTTCTACCATTGACTTCCATTATACTCGGGTGCTCGGTAGCGCACCCGAGCATCCTGATGTGTTCCGCCTGAGCTCCCGGGCACCTGAGCACTATGTTTCTCGATCAACACTATCGGAGAGCTCTATAATAAATGATGTTAGACATTATTCTGTGTCACAAATGTAGAAAAATGGCATGTGACATTTTGTAAATTTGTTGCAGAAAAACCCATGACAGACGCTCAAAAAAATAAAAGAGCAAAAAGCTGCATGTTAACACATTTGTTGGCTTAGTGTACCCCCATGCACCAAATGCATTGCATTTAAGCCATTTGCCTACTAAGCCATACCCCTTTCTGATAAGCTACCCCTTGACGAAAGAGTCACAAAAAGTGTCTAACTCACATAAAATGTGGTGCAAGGCATGTATTCCAGTTGTTTTACTGCAAATTGCACCAGAATTCAAGCACATCTTGATTTGTATTTCTTCCCCAATGAGTTCTGTTTGGTGTTATTGGTGTCTTTGGTGCAGCTGATCTAGTAGAGTGCTGTGGATTCTGTTAGAAATGTCTGTGTTTACAGAACGCATTAGAGTAGCATTAGAGCTATGCAACCAACCAATGGATTATGCAGTCTTGTGCCATATACCACAGAGGCAAGTGATCAGCTCCAGTGGTAATGTGTCATATACAGCAGACTGTAAACACAGACCAGAAGTGAGGACTGGAGCAGAACCATTGGAAATAGAAGGCTAGTAACTGGTGAGTATACAACCTCCTTCGCAGGAGGACTGGAGAGTGCCTACTGCCATCATGCATAGTACAGAGACACACAGGACCAACACCAGCTGTCATGGTTTGGACCACCATTAGTTACCAGGCCTATTACTATCTGGCATTCATGGAGGAAACATTCACCAGCCTTTGGTATGTCCAGGACATTGTGGAACCAGCCCTACTACCTTTTTTTACTCAGGTAATGTGGTGTATCAACAAGATTACAGTCGATCACACACTGTTTGCACTACACAACATGCTCTTCAGGGTCTCCAACAGCTCATTTGCCCAGCTCAATTGACAGATCTCTCCCCTATCAAGAATGTCTGGGATTGGATGGAGTGACGGGCCTCCAATGCACAGCAGTCAACAACCACCTTGGTTGAACTAAAGGTCCAAGTTGAAAGAGCTGTATGACTGTTACCATAACAGAACGGCAGCTTGTGTCACATCAAGAGGAGATGTCACCCAGTATTACTTTAATGTGACACCGCCTCAACATATACCCAAAATACAGAGTGCATCACCTTGGTTGCTGTGATCATTGACAAGCACCACTGGTCAATCACGTTAAGTTTTCTAGGTGTTCTTTTTTCATTTTACGGTAGTGTACATTAGAAAGTTGAAGAACTTTTCATGATATCATAATTGAGATTTATTAACATAAAATACAACTCCATAGTTAACAACATTGCTGTTGGTAAATTAGAGGCAGGTAGGCCCTGACTGGGAATGCCCTACCCACATAAGACTGACCATTTATGGGTGGGACTTAAATAAGCCCCACATATTTTCTGCCTGGGACAGCCTGGATTTGCCAGGGCTGTCACTGCAAATATTGGACTGTTGACAATTACCATATTTTTCAGACTATAAGACACACTTTCCCCTCTCAAAAGTGAGGGGAAAATGTCAGTGCGTTTTATAGTCAATGCTAATGACAGCTTCCATTATGGAAGTGGTCATTAATATGCAGGAGGTGGGAAGCGGTGAGGGAAGTGCTATGTGGGCTATATTCACCCTCCCTGGTCGTCTTCCGGGCCCCGCTCTGCACTGTGTCCTGACTGCGTACAGCATCATGATGTAGCGCATGTAGGAGTGCATTATGACCTATCGCTTTCCGATGTCAGGTCACAGTGCAGCACAGGCCAGAAGAAGACCACAGAGTGGTGAGTCCTACATCTGCAGAGTGGCAGCACACAAATAGAGTCTGATCTGAGACTGATGATGGTCTGATATGAGGTTGATGGAGGACAAATCTGAGGCAGATGGAGGTTGGGTGATCTTATCTAAGTCTGATGGAGCTTGGGGGTCCGATGAGGGTCTGATCGGAGGTCTGATGGAGTTGGGGGTCTAATTTGGGGGTCTGATCTGAGGTATGATTGATGAAGCACAGGGGTTTGTTTGGGGGTCTAATGAGGATTGGGGGTCTGATCTGAGGTCTGATGAAAATGTTTTTTTCTTATTTTGCTCCTCTTTATCCTAGTTATGACCTACACTCTCAAAAACATGGTACATAACTCTTTGGAAAAGGACATGCCAATGTGAAATAATATATAGAACCTAAAATAATGTTGACTGCATTCAGTACACAGAAAAAAATGTAATACCGAAGTCATAGAATTTCCCTCGATATTAGGGACACATGGAGATGATACAACAAGCATTCCACTCATGTACTGACCTGCAGGTCCAACCTTTATTTACAAGGTTCACAAGATAGGTCAACATATAAAATAAACAAACAGAAGGCTGTATATGCCCAGTATATGTGCTGTCACATTGAGTAATGTTACCATAGCAACACACAACAAGATTGACTCAGATCAACAGTAACCTCATAGATATCACGGCAGTGAATGCGTAAACTGTAACAGACCATATGAGGAAGGGTCTGAGGGCTTGAAGGAGATGTGAACATCTCCATGTCATGTTTTCATTTACCACCATTTATCGCCCATAACATTGTATCCTTATGTTAACGCAGTCTATTCAGTGACATGAACACCTACACAAGAACATATAGAAAAGGATCCACCTTTTGACTATTAGATGCATGGAGCTTCCCCAAACCATGGTAAATTTAGGAGGGTCTAGGCTGATTGAACAGGCCTAAATTTTTAGCTCTGTAATATAAGATTACAAATTGACACATAACTAAAATGCATTAATATTAAAGTAATTGATCATTAGGTGAAACTTATATACAATTTATTTCCCATTGCGTATATACAGCCAACATATTCCATAGCCATATACCAAAAATGTCACCATTCAAAATCTATATATCTAGACCCACTCAAGACCTATCAGTAGGTCTGTGGGAGAAACATATAAACTCCATGTAGATGTGGCAACTCTAACTATTACTAATATCTTGTGGACCCCAAACTCCTGTAGGTTGACCACTGACCAGTAATCAGACAAGAGGACCTTAATTCGGATATAGCCTGTGCTTCATTGTAAGACCTCGGAAGCCCCATTTTGTGGGTTCTGCTATAGATTTGTGCTGAAATGTAAATAGTATGCTCCTCCTGAATAACTGGCTGTGAGGGACACACTATTCAACATACATCTTCTTGCACGCTTGTTCCCCTAGTTTAGAGGGATCTACCAGCTTACTGTTCAAAGGTAGAGGGGATCAAAGCTTCTTGTATCTACATACATTGCAGCTACTTCTCATCGAAAGTACTTGAGTGGCTTTAAATTCCAGGTAAACATGAGGAGCGAGGCGTTTTCTGAAGTCACATGCCCTGTCACACCTTTCGTATGCACCTCTTTACGAGGAATTCCTCTCTGGAGCACTTCTGGTTGAAGATTTACAGACTCAGTGATATGTGAGCATAAACTTACATAACCGGCTGACAGGACTGACTGAAGAAGCCAGTTTTCAATGTCATTCTCTACATTGCAATGATATGAATCACTCCCTGTGGCTATTGAGTACTATTCTTACCTGTAGATAACACACCACTGACATATGCAAACTTCTTCACATACATTTGCAATTTCTCTCAGTAGAGTGCTGATTTAGTGATGCCTGAAAGTAATCTTGAGGCAAAATCATTATAGCCTCTTTCACACAACAGTTTTTTTTTCCGTTTACGGGCCGTTTTGTGAATTCCGTAACCATTCATTTCAATGTTTCCGCAAAAAAAATAGAATGTACTCAGGATGCATTCCGTTTTTCGTATTTCCATTTTTACGTTCCGTTGAAGGATAGAACATGTCCTATTATTGCCTGAAAATCACGTTCCGTGGCTCCATTCAAGTCAATGGGTCCGAAATGCATCCGTATGTCTTCCGTATCCGTTCCGTTTTTGCGGAACCATCTATTGAAAATGTAATGCCTAGCCCAATTTTTCCTATGTAATTACTATATACTGTATATGCCATACGGAAAAACGGAAACAGAAACACAACGGAAACAAATAACAGAACAACAGATCCAAAAAAAACGGACCGCAAAACACCGAAAAAGCCATACGGCCGTGTGAAAGAGGCCTAAAGGGTATCTATTACCCAACAAAGTGGCATGTCCCTAATAAAGTCAGTGTAAGCACCAAAAGTAGACAGTCAGCAATTGTAGGGCTGTTATATTTATTGCCAGTACACTAAAGCTGTAATATAATATAAAAAATACCAACATGTCAACTAGTAGATGAGCAATGTAAGTCCAAACAGCAGAATCCTGTACTGTACCCATTTCACCTATTACATCATAAAATAAATGAACTTATTCATAAAGCATAAAGCCGATAGCAACCAATCAGATTCCATCTTTCATTTTCTAAAGTAGCTCTGAAAAATGAAAGGTGGAATCTGATTGGTTGTTATGGACAACTAAGCCAGCTTTCCTTTACACCAGTTTTGATAAATGTCCCCTATTAACTTTACCCCGGGTGCTGCTTGTTTTATCCCTTTTTCTTGACTCCTAGTGCTCTTTAGGGTTCGTTCTGGTGAGGGATCAGGTATCCTTGCCTTTCAAAAAGTCTGCTAGATGGTACAACAGACCCATATGGGGTGCGCCTCATTCCCATTTGCTGGGTCACTGGCTGGCGACATGCCTTACGCCCCACCTGACAAATTGCATACCACATTCCTGCAAAGCGGTACAATTATTTTTAAAAAAACACCCGACCTTAAAACTAAACACTTAGTAGGGACTGGACCTAACCAGCTTATATACTGTATGCAAACCAGAGCCTTAGCAGGGGAAATGGCATCGACCATTTAGTCTCTACGATAATAATGGATGACTGAACAGCTTTCTTTCCAAGCCATTGTCCTAAGGCATTGGATAGAATCAGATTACAGTCCTGAGTCCTGATTTCACAAAGGAAGGTTAGTATGGCAGGCCCAAGATGAGGAGTAGCCGGTGTAGGCAACTGTATAGGGCGGCAATGAAAAATGGGGCTCAATATATAGTTCAAAGAAGGAAGACAGTAAATAGTGTATCAGGCATTGTGTTCTGTGTGGCTGATCATGCTGGATGATACAGTATGTGCAAACATTACATGTACCTACATAAGATCCATAAAAAGTGCATGTTTCTGGTGGAATCAGGGCTGATAGCTGTCAGCGACACCATTGTGGATTGGACAGTTCACATTGAACTTTTAACCCCACTGCTGCCATCGACTGTCTGGTTTTATTTCCTCAATCTCTCTTCTATAAGAGCAAATTGCTTATATGCAGTAGGGAGCCCCACTACAAGGATAACCAGAGGATACCCGGCAACACAAAGGAATTTGTCCAGACAAGTACTGCATAAATGAAGCACAAATCAGACATCTACACGTGACAGTTGCGTCCAGGTTGAAAACCGTCCTACAAAAGTATAAAAAATGCATTGGACTTAGGTGTGCGTCAGGATAAACACATCAAAAGCGTCATCTGAGTATTGAAGAAAATCTCTGCGTATACTTCATGTGCCATACAACATAGTCTCCTCCGCAGAGTGAAAAGTAGATAACCATGGATGATATCACATAAATCAAGTGGAAAGTTATTGTATAGAAACCAGAAAAGGACAAGGCGGATACATCATACATATCACATAAAAGTCATTTGTCACAGATTAGTTTTGCAGGAAGTTCCTTTCATCAGTGCCAAGCACTGATTGACTTATACTGTACACAGCGCTCCCTCGTTATTGAAAGGGATGTCCCATTAAAACATATTCTACAGTTTACAAACCAGCACCTGGATCTCAATACTGATGTAACTGCATGGAATTAAAAACAATGAAATCTATCTGTAGCGCCACCTGCTGTTTCCTTGTGTACCTCACTGAGAAGGACATACATGTTGCGTTCCTTCCTTTGCAGCAGACAGGACACGCCCCCTAAGCTGCCAGTTTGACATCTAGCAGAGCAACCAATAGGGAGATAGCTGGATCCAGGTGAGGTACAGGGCTGGTTCTAGCCTGGTTAGCAAGAAGTTGTCATGTACTAGATGATGTCTGATTTTTTTACATTGATCATGGAATAACCCTTTAAGAAGATGTTCTTCATCAGCTATATTTGTATCATACAGTACTGTGCCTTCAGCTGATGATGATGATGATGTTTTTTTATGAAAAGGATGAGGGTGCCTCAGTCCAATCAATGGTGGAAAGTTAGTTCACCCTTACAATTCAAAAAGAAAGATGCAGGTTGTAAGGAATAATGTCCCCCTGCAAAAAAGAATATTAGAAGTGGAGTTCTCCAACCTATATTCCATCTGTGACTACTAATATTCATTACCATGGGGGAGTTATAATTCCATATATCAGGCATGCTCAACCTGTGCCCCCCCAGCTGTTGCAAAACTACAACTCCCATCATTCCCGGACAGCCTACAGCTATCAGCCTACAGAAAAGCATGGTGGGAGTAGCAGTTTTATAACAGCTGGAGGGCCACAGGTTGAGCATGCCTGCCATATATCATATAGATCTAAATCAATAGCATACTCCTTTACTCCAGTTCCTAATCCACAATACTTCTCTATGTTCTTCTACCAAATCACAAGTAGGGGAGCAATAGTCCTCCATCTCAGACAATGCCAGCGGGTACATGCAACTTATCGCTTTATAACTCCAGCCATCATCACAATAGGAAGCGTATACATCAGAACATTTCTACCAAATCACAAGTAGGGGAGCAATAGTCCTCCATCTCAGACAATGCCAGCGGGTACATGCAACTTATCGCTTTATAACTCCAGCCATCATCACAATAGGAAGCGTATACATCAGAACATTTCTACCAAATCACAAGTAGGGGAGCAATAGTCCTCCATCTCAGACAATGCCAGCGGGTACATGCAACTTATCGCTTTATAACTCCAGACATCCCCACAATAGGAAGCGTATACATCAAAACATTACTACCAAATCACAAGTAGGGGAGCAATAGTCCTCCATCTCAGACAATGCCAGCGGGTACATGCAACTTATCGCTTTATAACTCCAGCCATCATCACAATAGGAAGCGTATACATCAAAACATTTCAAGACTTCCCTGTCCTGACAAAGCTTTTGAAATAATATTACCAGAAAGACAATCTGGTCCCTGGTCAATGTATTCTGGTATTTTGAGACAATATGAATCCCACATGAACACCTTTTCTATTCTAATGAAGCAAATAAATAAATAAACAAATAATGACATAAATAAATAAATAATGACATAAATAAATAAACAAATGCAAATAAACACAATATATGGTAAATAACTTCAAAATATTAACAAGTCGTGAATGGAAAGCTACCCCTGAGCTCCTGCTGGGAAGCGCGCACATGTAAAAGTTTGCAGAAGGTGTTTAAATATGTATAGGGCTAAATGGTGCCGGACAGCGTCTGCATTTCTAATGGGATAGACCTACCTACCATGATGGAATTTAGTCATTGGGATGGATCATCAGTGAGTAAGTGTAGGAGTGAGCGCTGTTAAATATAGAAGCCATTACTGCATCCTATGTGCTGTGCAGAACTAGTAAGACTTGTATAGGCGTACTAGTTGTCGCCCCTGATGATTTGTCTATAGAAGTCTGGCGCACAATTACTGGAGCAGAGACCCTAAGGATGTGGCTGACAGCTCCAATGTGTGACTTACTTTCTCGTCAGACCCCACACAAGGCTTAAACAAGCAGAACAAAGCAATTTGTTCAGTACAATTCCCTGATTGCCAAAGTGTGCTTGAGCCCATCAAATGGGGAAGCGAGCAGTATTTACTCTGAGAGAGCACGTCTCGTGGTCAATGCCTTGTTTGAAAGGACTGCGGTTTTTTTATCCGGGATCTCTGCAGCCAGCTCACATGCTGCAGTACAGACACAAACATGATCACGCCGCACATGACAGCACAGGAGGATCAGGTTACTGGCACTGCAGATCATGCCAATGACAACAGCTCCGGTGCCATCCACCTGCCTGATGATCATCATTATCCACAGCACTGGTGACCCTGCGTCACCCCACGCAGGCACCTGCCACCTAATCCCCTGTGTAGCACACAGGCCCGGAGCACACCTGAACGGAGAATGAGGGGTCATCCTTCTGCACGGCGAGAACTCCGCATCTGTTCCGACAAGTCAAACGCTGAGGGAAGGAGAGACGAGGTTAGGGGAACATCTGCATTGGCGGTGACAAGCTACCTTTCTGTGGGTGTCAGCTCGCTTCCTTCTCCTTTAAATGCTCTTTCTGCTGATGTGCTGGAAAGCGCTTCCCCGTTCCTAGTTGATCATAGTAAGAATCCTCATGCCAGGGCACTCCATGCCAAGTCCTCCCAGCCTGGTAAGACAGAATAGTTGTGAAGTGGATTGGTAGCCTCTCAGGCAGCTGATTGTGAAGGGGAAGAAGAAGAGAGGAGGGGGAGGAGCAGAAGGGAGGGCTCAGTCACTCAGATTAGGAACAAGTCAGTGTGTACAGAGTGTGGATCCAGCACTGCCACCTCATAAGAAAAGCAGCTCAACCTCTCGTCTTCTCTCTCCTCCCTTAGCTCTTACGTTGGATTGGCGTCCAGCCTTCTTCCCTCACAGCTTTATTGAACGGACACTGAGAGGAATGCAGCTGGGATCATGGAAAATACTCGCATGCTTCTGGTCAACCACCGCAGGCTACCTGCACACGATGCGGAATGCACGCAGCTTTTCTACGCGGATTCTCATGCGGAAAAAAACGCAGCGTAATACAGCACCAGCAAAGGGAATGAGATGAGAGAAATCCCATGCACGCTTTGCTTTTTTTTTATTCCGTGCAGAACTTGACCTGTTGTGCAGATTTTGGGAATGGTTTGTGCACCTTCTAGAGAGCGGTTTGGCCCATAGAGTTCTACGGGGTTGTTATCATAAGCAGAGATCGGCATCAAAATGTGCAGAAAAAAAACCCGGAAAAAACACACCACAATAAATAGCGTGGATTTATGTGTGTTTTTTGTGAAGTTACTGGGCGGATTTTTTGTGGATTTACCCTAAGGCTACTTTCACACTCGCGTTTTGTGCTGATCCGCACGAATAATGCAAATGCTTGTATCCATTAATAACAGATCCGTTTGCATTATTTATTTAAAAAAAAGTCTAAGTCAAAACGGATCCGTCTGAGACTTACATTGAAAGTCAATGGGGGACGGATCCGTTTTCAATTGCACCATATTGTGTCAGTGAAAAACAGATCCGTCCCCATTGACTTACATTGTAAGTCAGGACGGATCCGTTTGGCTGCGCATAGTCAGGCGGACGCCAAAACGCTGCAAGCTGCGTTTTAGTGACCATCTAAAAAACGTAACTGAGACCAAATGCAGCCAAACTGATGCATTCTGAACTGATCCTTATCCATTCAGACTGCATTGGGGCTGAACTGATCTGTTTTGGGCCGCTTGTAAGATCCCTGAAACGGATCTCAAAAACGCCAGTGTGAAAGTAGCCTAAGACTACCTGCAGACGAGTGCGGTTGAACATATATACAGTAAGGTCTGCATGAAGTTTTTGCATCATAACCGCACCAAAATCCGCAATTTCTAATAGCGTTTTTTTGGTGCGGATTAGATACAAATCCGCAGCAAAAACAGCAAACATAATTGACATGCTGCAGATTTGGAAACCCGCAAGGCAGGTGAATTTCCATATGGAAAAAATCTGCAAAGTGTACACGAGATTTGCGTAATCTCATACACTGTGCTGCTACTGTATTACGCTGGAGTTTTACCGCACGGGAATTCAATGAAAAAACTGCACGTGTTCCTCAATGTGTGTCGGTGCCTTTAGGTCACCTGCACATGTTGTGGATTATTAAGGACGTAATACACTTTGGGGCACATTTATTAAGACCGGTGGTTTAGACGCCGGTATTAATAAGCCCCATAGCTGACGGAGGATCCGTAGAAGTTATGAAGAGACGCCGGCCATAACCATTTTCTAGGCCTAAAACAGGTGTAGAAAATGGTAGATGAGACCCATTTTAGACCTGGCGTGAGCGGGGAAAAGTCGCAGATAGCCATCTGTGCCCTAAATGCGCCTAATATAGGTATATTTCAGTATAATGAATGACCCCTTTGTTTTTTTCTTCTATGCGATAATTGACCTGTTGTGCATATTTTAAAATCAGCAGCATGTCAATGGTTTGTGCGATTCCGCACCTGTACCGTAAGCAGCACGACGATAGATAGTGCAGAGTTATGTGCGTTTTTTGTGCGGTTTTGTTGCAGATTTTTTGCATACAAGTCTGCACTGTGTGCAGGTGCCTTAGGCTACGTGCACATGAACGTTGCTTGTTTCCGTGTCCTTTCAGTTTTTTTTGCGGATAGGATGCGGACCCATTCATTTCAATGGGTCCACAAAAAACATGGACAGCACACCGCGTGCTGTCCGCATCAGAAGGTCCGTTCCGTTGCCCTGCAAAAAAAATAGTGCATGTCCTATTTTTTTCTAGTTTGCGGACAAGGATGGGCATTATTACAATGGATCCGCAAAAAAAAAACGGATTCCATACGGAACGTCATCCTTTTTTTTGCCGATCTGCAATTTGCAGACCGCAAATCACATACAGTCATGTGCATGTAGCCTTAAGACGGATTCTTATGCGGAAAAAACACAGCGTAAGGGTCCATTCACACATCCGTATGTGTTTTGCTCTAAACACGGACACCGGCAATGTGCATTCCGCATTTTGCGGACCGCACATCACTGGCACTATAATAGAATATGCCTAATCTTTTCCGCAATTGTGGAGAAGAATAGGACATGTTCTATTTCTTTCAGGAACGGAAATGCGGACTCGGAAGTGCAGGTCTGCATTTCCGGATCCGGGCCGCACATCGTGCGGTCCTATAGAAACAAATAGGTCCGCAATTCCATTCCGCAAAATTCAGAACAGAATTGCGGATGTGTGAATGGACCCTAAGTGCTCGTTCACACGACCATGCAGTTTTTTTGCGGTCCGCACATTGCGGATCCGCAAAACATGGATGGTGCCCGTGTGCCTTATGCAGAACAGAACAGGAGGCCTATTAAAGAAATGCCTATTCTTGTCCGCAAAACTTATAATTTTTGCGGGGCCACGGAACAGAGCATCGGATTCGGACAGCACACAGAGTGCTGTCTGCATCTTTTGCGGACCCATTGAAATGAATTGTTTCGCATGCGGAACTCAGAAAACGGCCCGTATACTGAACGCTAAATACGTTAGTGTGAACGAGCCCTAGGGGTATGACCATGCGGTGTGGTCGTGATGCGGATAGGAACCGTAGCATCTCATTTCCCAAGTCAATGGGTTAATAGCGATTTCAAAGCTGTGATGACTGCACCTGATTTACCGCACGTAAAACGTCCTGCAGCTGGCGGCTGATGACCGCATGGGATATTCACTTGAGCAGTCACTTGCGGAACATGTTAATCAGAATGCTAAAGAACCATGAAAATTCACAACAGTTTAAACAACAGGACACAAACAATTGCGGCCGAAAAACGCATCATGACCGCAACATAACGGCATTGTGTGGTCATCCCCTAATACAGTACCAGCAAAGTGTATGGTATTAGACAAATCTCACATAAACGTTGCTTTTTCATTCTTTGCAGAAACTAACTTGCTGTGTGGATTTTGAAATCTGTGGCATGTTAATTGTGCGAATTTCACCTTTTTCAATGCAAGGGTGAGATCAGCGACAAAACTGCCTCAAATCCGGAAAATACACAGAAATCACCACAGTGGAAAATCTGCAAGACAACCGCATCTGTGTGCAGGTAGCCTTAGACAGCTATTGGCGTGCCGGAGACACTGCAGCCACATCTGTGTGCAGGTAGCCTTAGACAGCTATTGGCGTGCCGGAGACACTGCAGCCGCATCTGTGTGCAGGTAACCTTAGACAGCTATTGGCGTGCCGGAGACACTGCTGCCACATCTGTGTGCAGGTAGCCTTAGACAGCTATTGGCGTGCCGGAGACACTGCTGCCACATCTGTGTGCAGGTAGCCTTAGACAGCTATTGGCGTGCCGGAGACACTGCTGCCACATCTGTGTGCAGGTAGCCTTAGACAGCTATTGGCGTGCCGGAGACACTGCTGCCACATCTGTGTGCAGGTAGCCTTAGACAGCTATTGGCGTGCCGGAGACACTGCTGCCACATCTGTGTGCAGGTAGCCTTAGACAGCTATTGGTGTGCCGGAGACACTGCTGCCACATCTGTGTGCAGGTAGCCTTAGACAGCTATTGGTGTGCCGGAGACACTGCAGCCACATCTGTGTGCAGGTAGCCTTAGACAGCTATTGGCGTGCCGGAGACACTGCTGCCACATCTGTGTGCAGGTAGCCTTAGACAGCTATTGGTGTGCCGGAGACACTGCTGCCACATCTGTGTGCAGGTAGCCTTAGACAGCTATTGGCGTGCCGGAGACACTGCAGCCGCATCTGTGTGCAGGTAGCCTTAGACAGCTATTGGCGTGCCAGAGACACTGCAACCGCATCTGTGTGCAGGTAGCCTTAGACAGCTATTGGCGTGCCGGAGACACTGCAGCCGCATCTGTGTGCAGGTAGCATTAGACAGCTATTGGCGTGCCGGAGACACTGCTGCCACATCTGTGTGCAGGTAGCCTTAGACAGCTATTGGCGTGCCGGAGACACTGCAACCGCATCTGTGTGCAGGTAGCCTTAGACAGCTATTGGCGTGCCGGAGACACTGCTGCCACATCTGTGTGCAGGTAGCCTTAGACAGCTATTGGCGTGCCGGAGACACTGCTGCCTCATCTGTGTGCAGGTAGCCTTAGACAGCTATTGGCGTGCCGGAGACACTGCAGCCGCATCTGTGTGCAGGTAGCCTTAGACACTGCAGCCACTGCAGCCACCTTTCTAGCAGGATCAGTGATAGATCTCCAGAAAGTATTCACGATAGCATATACTTTATGGTGTGTACATTTACAAATTACTATCTGGCATTTACATGGTTACAGGAAAGCACTTGAATATGAATTATTGATTAGAAGAGCATTTTCCCAGAAATCCAGGGTCTATAAGCAGGAAGCAGATAATCCACCGATGCATCGGAGTGCTGTAAGCTGATATATAGGGGAGTAGCCTATGTGACCATAACCATTTCTCCATATGACTGAGACCCACAAATACAACTATAGAAGTAACCAGTGATGGTCAGTTCGTAGTATTCGCCAGCGAACACATGCGGGCCGCCATCTTTAGTAAGGTAGACTCACCCGTCCAGCGATGCACAGGTAAGCCCTTACCTGTGCCGGGAGCCGGTCTGAAATCAAATGCAGTCACCGGGAGCAGACAGCCGGAGGCCTTCATCGGTGACTGCATTTGATTTCAGACCGGCTCCCGGCACAGGCATAGGTAAGGGCTTACCTGTGCATCGCCGGACGGGTGAGTCTACCTTACTAAAGATGGCAGCCTGCATGTGTTCGCTGGCGAATACTGCGAACTGACCATCACTGCAAGTAAGTATACATGCATTTAGTCACCAATATAAAAGAAATATAATCTATAGACCAGGTAAGTAAAAAAATTTTTTTATTTTTTTACTATTTAAATGCATTATGCCCAAACGTTGTTTTTTTATTAGTTTTTTTTCTTCAAAATACCCTGAATTGAAATACGACATCAGGGTCCATATTATTCTATTAAAGGGGTTGTGTCGCTTCAGCAAATGGCATTCATCATGTAGAGAAAGGTAATACAAGTCACGTACTAATGTGTTGTGATTGTCCATATTGTCTCCGTTGCTGGTTCATTTCATTTGTTCCATTGCATCATACACTGCTATTTCCAGGGGTTATGGCCATGGCTGCAGTGCATACATACTGTATTAGGGGTCTATGCATGCTGCACCTTTTCCTTTAGTGTTCAAGCATGACCACCAATGCTGAATTGTAGGGTGGTCGTAACCATGGAAACGAGCAGTGTATAATGTGATGGAAAGATGAATCAGGCCAGCAAAGGACGCAATATGGACAGTCTTGTATTAACTTTCTCTACATCAGGAATCAGCAGCCTTTGGCACTCCAGCTGCTGTGAAACTACAAATCCCAGCATGCACACTTTCTTGGCTGTTCTTGTAAAGCCCACCGAAGTGAAAGGAGGATTCTGGAAGTTGTAGTTTTAGAATGGCTGGAGCGCCAGAGGTTGCTGATCCCTACTCTACATGATAAATGGCATTTGCCGAAAGTGAGACAACCCGTTTAAAGTATCAGGAATTAGTGTCTCGGTTGAAGGGTATTTATATGGTAAGCGGCCATTTATACTCTGCTTTATATTGACAACAGTGTATGAAGCTTGGATGGTGTTCTACTTGGACAGTCTTAGCACTGAAAGAGTTAAATGCTTGTAAAAGAATTAGTGAAGAGCAGCACTTATCTAAGTGCTGCGAAAGGGTTTCCATGCCGGTGTCCTCAATGTTGGATTTCCGTCCAAGCTGGTGGTGCTGCCCTATCCTAGAAAAAGGGTCTGGGGTAGAAAGAGAACAAGACATAGTTCCTTCTAAGGAGTGGATGGAGCAGAAGCTGGAAATCTCTTGAGGAAGCATCCAAATGTCTTGTGATGTGGAGAGGCAGAATGCTGAAGAACAGCAGCTGTTGCCTCAGAAGAATAAAGGACTCCTAAAAGCTGCTCTGAGAATGCAATCACACCTAGGAGAGATAATTGGCTTCCTAGAAATATAATAAATAGCTTTCATTAAAATGGCGTCAATGGCGTAACTAGTTTGTTCTGATAAAGCCGATATGCTGTTTGTCTCTACACCATGGAGATGTTTGGAGTTCTGGTTAGCACTGGTGCCTTGCAGTGCTGGGGTCTTAGGTTCGAATCCGACCAAGGACAATATCTGCATGGAGTTTGTATGTTCTCTCTGTGTTCGCTTGGGTTTCCTCCAGGTACTCCGGTTTCCTCCCACACTCCAAAGACGTACTGATATGACAGGGACCTTAGATTGTGAGCCCCATTGGGGACAGCTTGATGCTAATGTCTGTAAAGTGCTGCGGAATATAGTGGTGCTATATAAGTGCATAAAATAAATAATATGCTATGTTGGTACTCTATGTAAAGGACGTCCAGCGTTTCTGTGCATTTTCCATGTAGTGTTCTGTCATGCCTAGTTCTAGTAAAGCCGGCACGCCTCTTAGGGCTCTTTCACACTTGCGTTCTTGTCTTCCGGCATAGAGTTCCGTCGTCGGGGCTCTATGCCGGAAGAATCCTGATCAGGATTATCCTAATGCATTCTGAATGGAGTGAAATCCGTTCAGGATGTCTTCAGTTCCGGAACGGAACGTTTTTTGGCCGGAGAAAATACCGCAGCATGCTGCGCTTTTTGCTCCGGCCAAAAATCCTGAACACTTGCCGCAAGGTCGGATCCGGAATTAATGCCCATTGAAAGGCATTGATCCGGATCCGGCCTTAAGCTAAACGTCGTTTCGGCGCATTGCCGGATACGACGTTTAGCTTTTTCTCAATGGTTACCATGGCTGCCGGGACGCTAAAGTCCTGGCAGCCATGGTAAAGTGTAGTGGGGAGCGGGGGAGCAGTATACTTACCGTCCGTGCGGCTCCCGTGGCGCTCCAGAGTGACGTCAGGGCGCCCCAGGCGCATGGATGACGTGATCACATGGCACGTCATCCATGCGCATGGGGCGCTCTGACGTCATTCTGGAGCGCCCCGGGAGCCGCACGGACTGTAAGTATGCCGCTCCCCCGCTCCCCGCTCCTACTATGGCAACCAGGACTTTAACCACCTCCGGACCGCCTAACGCAGATGTGCGGTCCGGAGGTGGCAGCCCTGCGCACGACGACGCATATACGCGTCATCTCGCGAGGGCCGGGATTTCCTGTGAACGCGCGCATGCCAGCGGCGATCGCTCGCTGGCAGGCTGGAGATCCGAATTTTTTAACCCCTAACAGGTATATTAGACTCTGTTTTGATAACAGCGTCTAATATGCCTCCTACCTGGTCCTTTGGTGGTCCCTTTTGTTAGGATCGACCACCAGAGGACTCAGGTAGCTCAGTACAGTCGCAGCAAACACCACACTACACTACACCCCCCCCCCCCCGTCACTTATTAACCCCTTATAAACCCCTGATCACCCATGATAACCCCATATAAACTCCCTGATCACCCCCTGTCATTGATCACCGCCCTGTCATTGATCACCCCCCTGTCAGGCTCCGTTCAGACGTCCGTATGATTTTTACGGATCCACGGATACATGGATCGGATCCGCAAAAAGCATACGGACGTCTGAATGGAGCCTTACAGGGGGGTGATCAATGACAGGCGGGTGATCACCCATATACACTCCCTGATTACCCCCTGTCATTGATCACCCCCCTGTCATTGATCACCCCCCTGTAAGGCTCCATTCAGACGTCCGCATGATTTTTACGGATCCATGGATACATGGATCGGATCCGCAAAACACATGCGGACGTCTGAATGGAGCCTTACAGGGGGTGATCAATGACAGGCGGGTGATCACCCATATACACTCCCTGATCACCCCCCTGTCATTGATAACCCCCCTGTAAGGCTCCATTCAGACGTCCGCATGTGTTTTGTGGATCCGATCCATGTATCCATGGATCCGTAAAAATCATGCGGACGTCTGAATGGAGCCTTACAGGGGGGTGATCAATGACAGGCGGGTGATCACCCACATACACTCCCTGATCACCCCTGTCATTGATCACCCCCCTGTCATTGATCACCCCCCTGTAAGGCTCCATTCAGACGTCCGCATGATTTTTACGGATCCATGGATACATGGATCGGATCCGCAAAACACATGCGGACGTCTAAATGGAGCCTTACAGGGGGTGATCAATGACAGGCGGGTGATCACCCATATACACTCCCTGATCACCCCCTGTCATTGATCACCCCCCTGTCATTGATCACCCACCCTGTAAGGCTCCATTCAGACGTCCGCATGATTTTTGCGGATCCATGGATACATGGATCGGATCCGCAAAACACATGCGGACGTCTGAATGGAGCCTTACAGGGGGTGATCAATGACAGGCGGGTGTCATGGAACCATGAACCAGACGTACAACAAGAGATAAGTGGAAAATAAGAAGGTTTTATTGAAGAGCAAGCCGTAGCAAAGTCCGAACGGATGGCTAAACCGAAGCAGGGTCTTGCGGAGACAGAGGTCAGGAACCAGAAGGGTAGTCAGACGAAGCCAGGAACAGGAACCAACGGGGTAGTCAGACGAAGCCGGAATCAGGAACCAACGGGGTAGTCAGACGAAGCCGGAATCAGGAACCAACGGGGTAGTCAGACGAAGCCGGAATCAGGAACCAACGGGGTAGTCAGACGAGGCCAGGATCAGGAACCAGAAGCAGCAGCAGTCTTGGAAGCATGTGAACACAGGAGGACCAAGCAAGGAACTGAAGCCACAGACCTCCTATATATATGAGCTAGGCATCCAGCTCCTCCCAGTGGGAAGGAGGAGCCGCAGGGTGGGAGGCTACAAGAAAACCCAGAAACCAAGATGGCCGCCAGCACATGTCAAACGAAGGGAACAGCAAGGAGGTAAGACCATGACAGTACCTCCCCCTCAAGGGCCCCTCCTCCGCGGAGTAAGGAACGGTTTCTGAGGGAAGCGTGCGTGGAAGGCTCGGAGCAAGACAGGAGCATGGACATCTGCGGAGGGAACCCAGGAACACTCCTCTGGACCATAACCACGCCAATGGACCAAAAACTGCACCCGGCCGCGGACCAGGCGTGAGTCCAGGATATTGCTCACCTCATACTCCTCACGATTGCCCACTTGGACCGGACGAGGCCGAGGAATCGAGGAAGTGAAACGATTACACACCAGTGGCTTCAACAGGGAGACATGAAACACGTTGGAGATCCGCATGCCAGGAGGAAGCGCAAGGGCATAGGCTACCGGGTTTACCCTGCGAAGCACTCGGAAGGGACCAACAAAGCGAGGCGCCAGCTTGGGAGTGGGCACTCGAAGGTTGAGGTTGCGGGTGGACAACCATACGCGGTCTCCGACCTGGTAGGAAGGAGCGGGCGCTCGTCTGCGATCAGCCTGGAGTTTCTGGCGCTGCGCAGAGACCTCAAGGGACCTCTGGATCTGTACCCAAGAAGCACGTAGGACGGAAAGGTGATCCTCCACAGCCGGAATATCCTGGGGAGAGAATACCTCCGGTAACACGGCAGGTTGGAACCCATAATTGGCCATGAAGGGAGACGTCCCAGAGGAAGAGTTCACCGCCGTGTTCCTGGCAAACTCAGCCCAAGGCAGGAGGTCAACCCAATTGTCTTGGTGATCGGAGACATAGCAACGAAGGAATTGCTCCAAGGCCTGATTGGATCGTTCTGCGGCCCCATTGGACTGAGGGTGGTAGGCCGAGGAGAAAGAGAGATGAATCCCCAACTGGGAGCAAAAGGCGCGCCAGAACCTGGACACAAACTGACTCCCCCGATCCGACACAATCTCCTTGGGCAACCCGTGCAACCGGAAGACCTCCCTGGCAAAAATAGAGGCCAACTCTTGTGCAGAGGGTAACTTCTTGAGAGGAACACAGTGGCACATTTTGGAAAACCGATCCACAATCATGAGAATGACCGTATGGCCTCGGGATGCAGGGAGGTCCACAATGAAATCCATCCCCAGGTGTGACCATGGACGCTCCCCGGTGGCTATGGGTTGCAAAAGGCCCAACGGAAGGTGCCGAGGGGACTTACTCTGGGCACAAACGGAGCATGCCGCTACATATGCGGCGATGTCGGAACGTAGAGAAGGCCACCAGAACAGACGTGAAACCGCCCAGGACAGCTGATTCTTTCCAGGGTGCCCCGCGGCCTTGGAGTTATGGTAGGTTCGCAACAACCGAGTGCGCAACTCCTCAGGCACAAAACATCTGCCGTTGGGTCTCCCAGAGGGAGCACCAGATTGAGCCGCCAAAATCTGCTCACCCAGAGGAGAAGTCAGGCTGGTGCGAATAGCGGCCAGGATCTGATTCGGGGGTATGACCGTAGTCGGAATCGACTCCTCCCCGGACAGCTCGGAGTACTGCCGTGATAAGGCATCCGCTCTGATGTTCTTGGAGCCGGGTAGGTAGGAGACCACGTAATTAAAACGTGACAAGAACAGAGCCCATCTGGCCTGACGTGGTGTCAATCTCTTGGCCTCAGAGAGGTAGGTCAGATTCTTGTGGTCCGTCAGGATGAGAACCGGAACCACCGAGCCCTCGAGCAAGTGCCTCCATTCTTTAAGGGCCTGCACGATGGCCAATAACTCCCTGTCACCAATCTGATAGTTGCACTCCGCGGAAGACAGTTTCCGGGAGTAAAACCCACAAGGAAGCAGAGGACCCTCTGGTGTTCTACGCTGAGACAGGAGGGCGCCTACTCCCGTCTCAGACGCGTCCACCTCGAGGACAAAAGGCAACCCAGGGTTGGGATGCGACAGAATCGGAGCCGACACAAAGGCGGACTTTAGAGCCTCAAAAGCTCGGATGGCCTCGAGCGGCCAGACCTGAGGATTACTGCCCTTCCTGGTCAGATCCGTGAGAGGCTTGGCTAGCATGGAAAAGTCCCTGATGAACTTCCGATAATAATTGGCGAAGCCCAAAAAGCGCTGCAGGGCACGAAGCCCACTGGGCTGGGGCCACTGTAAGACAGCCGAAACCTTCTCAGGATCCATGAAGAACCCCTCAGCGGAAATTATGTAACCTAAGAAGGTTACCTGGGATCGGTGAAATTCGCATTTCTCAAGCTTACCGAACAGCTTGTTCTCTCGTAAGCGTTGCAACACTCGTCTGACATCCAGAATGTGGGCCTCCATGGATGCAGAATATACCAAGATGTCATCCAAATAGACCACCACACACTGCTGCAACAGGTCACGGAAAACATCGTTGATGAATTCCTGGAAGACTGCGGGCGCATTGCACAACCCAAAGGGCATAACCAAGGATTCATAATGACCGGTCCTGGTGTTAAACGCGGTCTTCCACTCATCGCCCGCCTTGATCCTTACCAGGTTATATGCCGCCCTCAGGTCGAGTTTGGTAAAGACCGTGGCCCCTTTGAGGCGATCGAACAGCTCGGAAATCAAGGGTATCGGGTAAGCGTTCTTGATCGTGATGCGATTGAGACCCCTGTAATCGATGCAAGGCCTCAACTCGCCGCCCTTCTTTTTCACAAAGAAAAATCCAGCCCCTGCCGGGGACGAGGATTTGCGAATGTGTCCGCGTGAAAGCGCCTCCCTCACGTACTCCTCCATGGCCTCATTCTCCGCTACCGACAGTGGATAGACTTTGCCACGAGGAGGAACGGCACCGGATTGTAACTCTATGGCACAATCGTATGGGCGGTGCGGAGGTAGGGCAACCGCGCGCACCTTATCGAATACATCCCGGTACTCTTCGTATTCAGGAGGCAACAGAGAGTCCGAGGAAGTACACAGCAACTTGACAGGCCCATGGATGCAACTAGCCCCACACTGCGGTGACCACGAGAGGATCTCGACCGATCTCCAATCGAAAGTCGGATTATGCTTCTGGAGCCAGGGGTACCCCAAGAGTAGTGTGGAGACGAAATAACCTGGAGACAGACCGACTCTCTGTGAACGGCACCAATGGCCATCCCCACTGGAAGGGTCTCATGAGTCACGTGTGGCGGCAGAAGGGGTCTGCCGTCTATCGCCTCAAGAGCCAGTGGGGAACCTCGAGGCTGCAGAGGAATGGAATTGGCGGCAACGAACACTCTATCAATGAACAAACCACCAGCACCAGAGTCCACCAACGCCTGGGTCGTCACCGAGCCCCCGACCCAGGAGAGGACAACCGTGATCAGTGGTTTGTCAACACGGGAAACCGGGGACGAGGAGACTCCACCCAAGATCTGCCCCCGACAGGACCTCAGGTGCGAGCGTTCTCCCGGACGGTTCGGACATGCCAACCGAAAATGCCCACCGAGACCACAGTACATGCATCGGCCCTCGCGTCTCCGGAGTACCCTCTCCCCCTCAGACAGGCGAGCAAACCCCCGCTGCATGGGTTCACCCCCAGACAAGTCATCCCCAGGAGGCGTGGGAGGAGAGGGAGGCACGGGTGGGACAGCAAACGTAGGCGCCAATCTGTTAGGAGACCTCCGCAGGCTCTCCTTAAAGGAAGGTCTCTCCCTGAGTCTGGTGTCAATCAAAATCAGGAAAGAAATAAGAGACTCGAGCTCCACTGGTAGGTCCTTAGCTGCAACCTCATCCTTCAAGGCATCCGAGAGACCATGAGAGAAAGCAGCGACCAGAGCCTCATTATTCCAGCCCACCTCTGCTGCCAGGGTACGAAACTCAATGGCGTATTCAGCTACGGATCGTGAACCCTGTCTGATGGACATAAGGAGCTTCGCAGCAGAGGCAGCACGAGCCGGCACATCGAATACCTTCCGAAGAGAAGCAACAAAACCGGAAAACTCGGCAACCACCGGATTGTTGTTCTCCCATAAAGGGCTGGCCCAGGCCAAGGCCTTGTCCGAGAGCAGCGAGATCAAGAAGCCCACCCTTGATCTCTCAGTAGGAAAGGCATGTGGCAGCAACTCGAAGTAAATGCCCACCTGGTTAAGGAAACCTCGGCACTGAGTTGGCTCTCCCCCAAAGCGCTGTGGAAGGGGGGCAGAACCGGTCATACCCTGAAACACCACAGGCGCAGCAACAGGTGTCAGGGTAGACTCTGGCGCAACAACCGGAGCGGCAGTAGGAGCGGGCCCAGGAGCGACAACCGACCCATCGGCAACGGAAGCTAAATGAGCCGTGCGTTCAAGCAGGGTTTGCAACGCCACAGCGAACCGACCCAACAGGTGATCCTGCTGATCAAGTCTGGCAACCAGCGTAGGTAGCGAGGGTGGCCCTGTACCGTCAGAATTCATGGCTTGGTCCTAATGTCATGGAACCATGAACCAGACGTACAACAAGAGATAAGTGGAAAATAAGAAGGTTTTATTGAAGAGCAAGCCGTAGCAAAGTCCGAACGGATGGCTAAACCGAAGCAGGGTCTTGCGGAGACAGAGGTCAGGAACCAGAAGGGTAGTCAGACGAAGCCAGGAACAGGAACCAACGGGGTAGTCAGACGAAGCCGGAATCAGGAACCAACGGGGTAGTCAGACGAAGCCGGAATCAGGAACCAACGGGGTAGTCAGACGAAGCCGGAATCAGGAACCAACGGGGTAGTCAGACGAGGCCAGGATCAGGAACCAGAAGCAGCAGCAGTCTTGGAAGCATGTGAACACAGGAGGACCAAGCAAGGAACTGAAGCCACAGACCTCCTATATATATGAGCTAGGCATCCAGCTCCTCCCAGTGGGAAGGAGGAGCCGCAGGGTGGGAGGCTACAAGAAAACCCAGAAACCAAGATGGCCGCCAGCACATGTCAAACGAAGGGAACAGCAAGGAGGTAAGACCATGACAGCGGGTGATCACCCATATACACTCCCTGATCACCCCCCTGTCATTGATAACCCCCCTGTAAGGCTCCATTCAGACGTCCGCATGTGTTTTGTGGATCCGATCCATGTATCCATGGATCCGTAAAAATCATGCGGACGTCTGAATGGAGCCTTACAGGGGGGTGATCAATGACAGGCGGGTGATCACCCATATACACTCCCTGATCACCCCCTGTCATTGATCACCCCCCTGTCATTGGTCACCCCCCTGTAAGGCTCCATTCAGACGTCCGCATGTGTTTTGTGGATCCGATCCATGTATCCATGGATCCGTAAAAAATCATGCGGATGTCTGAATGGAGCCTTACAGGAGGGGTGATCATTGACAGGGGGGTGATCACCCTGATCACCCTGATCACCCCCTGTCATTGATAACCCCCTGTAAGGCTCCATTCAGACGTCCGCATGTGTTTTGTGGATCCGATCCATGTATCCATGGATCCGTAAAAAATCATGCGGATGTCTGAATGTAGTGTTCTGTCATGCCTAGTTCTAGTAAAGCCGGCACGCCTCTTAGGGCTCTTTCACACTTGCGTTCTTGTCTTCCGGCATAGAGTTCCGTCGTCGGGGCTCTATGCCGGAAGAATCCTGATCAGGATTATCCTAATGCATTCTGAATGGAGTGAAATCCGTTCAGGATGTCTTCAGTTCCGGAACGGAACGTTTTTTGGCCGTAGAAAATACCGCAGCATGCTGCGCTTTTTGCTCCGGCCAAAAATCCTGAACACTTGCCGCAAGGTCGGATCCGGAATTAATGCCCATTGAAAGGCATTGATCCGGATCCGGCCTTAAGCTAAACGTCGTTTCGGCGCATTGCCGGATACGACGTTTAGCTTTTTCTCAATGGTTACCATGGCTGCCGGGACGCTAAAGTCCTGGCAGCCATGGTAAAGTGTAGTGGGGAGCGGGGGAGCAGTATACTTACCGTCCGTGCGGCTCCCGTGGCGCTCCAGAGTGACGTCAGGGCGCCACAGGCGCATGGATGACGTGATCACATGGCACGTCATCCATGCGCATGGGGCGCTCTGACGTCATTCTGGAGCGCCCCGGGAGCCGCACGGACTGTAAGTATGCCGCTCCCCGCTCCTACTATGGCAACCAGGACTTTAACCACCTCCGGACCGCCTAACGCAGATGTGCGGTCCGGAGGTGGCAGCCCTGCGCACGACGACGCATATACGCGTCATCTCGCGAGGGCCGGGATTTCCTGTGAACGCGCGCACACAGGCGCGCGCGCTCACAGGAACGGAAGGTAAGCGAGTGGATCTCCAGCCTGCCAGCGGCGATCGCTCGCTGGCAGGCTGGAGATCCGAATTTTTTAACCCCTAACAGGTATATTAGACGCTGTTTTCATAACAGCGTCTAATATACCTCCTACCTGGTCCTCTGGTGGTCCCTTTTGTTAGGATCGACCACCAGAGGACTCAGGTAGCTCAGTACAGTCGCAGCAAACACCACACTACACTACACCCCCCCCCCCCCGTCACTTATTAACCCCTTATAAACCCCTGATCACCCATGATAACCCCATATAAACTCCCTGATCACCCCCTGTCATTGATCACCGCCCTGTCATTGATCACCCCCCTGTCAGGCTCCGTTCAGACGTCCGAATGATTTTTACGGATCCACGGATACATGGATCGGATCCGCAAAAAGCATACGGACGTCTGAATGGAGCCTTACAGGGGGGTGATCAATGACAGGCGGGTGATCACCCATATACACTCCCTGATTATTCCCTGTCATTGATCACCCCCCTGTCATTGATCACCCCCCTGTAAGGCTCCATTCAGACGTCCGCATGATTTTTACGGATCCATGGATACATGGATCGGATCCGCAAAACACATGCGGACGTCTGAATGGAGCCTTACAGGGGGTGATCAATGACAGGCGGGTGATCACCCATATACACTCCCTGATCACCCCCCTGTCATTGATAACCCCCCTGTAAGGCTCCATTCAGACGTCCGCATGTGTTTTGTGGATCCGATCCATGTATCCATGGATCCGTAAAAATCATGCGGACGTCTGAATGGAGCCTTACAGGGGGGTGATCAATGACAGGCGGGTGATCACCCATATACACTCCCTGATCACCCCTGTCATTGATCACCCCCCTGTCATTGATCACCCCCCTGTAAGGCTCCATTCAGACGTCCGCATGATTTTTACGGATCCATGGATACATGGATCGGATCCGCAAAACACATGCGGACGTCTGAATGGAGCCTTACAGGGGGTGATCAATGACAGGCGGGTGATCACCCATATACACTCCCTGATCACCCCCCTGTCATTGATAACCCCCCTGTAAGGCTCCATTCAGACGTCCGCATGTGTTTTGTGGATCCGATCCATGTATCCATGGATCCGTAAAAATCATGCGGACGTCTGAATGGAGCCTTACAGGGGGGTGATCAATGACAGGCGGGTGATCACCCATATACACTCCCTGATCACCCCTGTCATTGATCACCCCCCTGTCATTGATCACCCCCCTGTAAGGCTCCATTCAGACGTCCGCATGATTTTTACGGATCCATGGATACATGGATCGGATCCGCAAAACACATGCGGACGTCTAAATGGAGCCTTACAGGGGGTGATCAATGACAGGCGGGTGATCACCCATATACACTCCCTGATCACCCCCTGTCATTGATCACCCCCCTGTCATTGATCACCCACCCTGTAAGGCTCCATTCAGACGTCCGCATGATTTTTGCGGATCCATGGATACATGGATCGGATCCGCAAAACACATGCGGACGTCTGAATGGAGCCTTACAGGGGGTGATCAATGACAGGCGGGTGATCACCCATATACACTCCCTGATCACCCCCCTGTCATTGATAACCCCCCTGTAAGGCTCCATTCAGACGTCCGCATGTGTTTTGTGGATCCGATCCATGTATCCATGGATCCGTAAAAATCATGCTGACGTCTGAATGGAGCCTTACAGGGGGGTGATCAATGACAGGCGGGTGATCACCCATATACACTCCCTGATCACCCCCTGTCATTGATCACCCCCCTGTCATTGATCACCCCCCTGTAAGGCTCCATTCAGACGTCCGCATGTGTTTTGTGGATCCGATCCATGTATCCATGGATCCGTAAAAAATCATGCGGATGTCTGAATGGAGCCTTACAGGAGGGGTGATCATTGACAGGGGGGTGATCACCCTGATCACCCTGATCACCCCCTGTCATTGATAACCCCCTGTAAGGCTCCATTCAGACGTCCGCATGTGTTTTGTGGATCCGATCCATGTATCCATGGATCCGTAAAAAATCATGCGGATGTCTGAATGTAGTGTTCTGTCATGCCTAGTTCTAGTAAAGCCGGCACGCCTCTTAGGGCTCTTTCACACTTGCGTTCTTGTCTTCCGGCATAGAGTTCCGTCGTCGGGGCTCTATGCCGGAAGAATCCTGATCAGGATTATCCTAATGCATTCTGAATGGAGTGAAATCCGTTCAGGATGTCTTCAGTTCCGGAACGGAACGTTTTTTGGCCGGAGAAAATACCGCAGCATGCTGCGCTTTTTGCTCCGGCCAAAAATCCTGAACACTTGCCGCAAGGTCGGATCCGGAATTAATGCCCATTGAAAGGCATTGATCCGGATCCGGCCTTAAGCTAAACGTCGTTTCGGCGCATTGCCGGATACGACGTTTAGCTTTTTCTCAATGGTTACCATGGCTGCCGGGACGCTAAAGTCCTGGCAGCCATGGTAAAGTGTAGTGGGGAGCGGGGGAGCAGTATACTTACCGTCCGTGCGGCTCCCGTGGCGCTCCAGAGTGACGTCAGGGCGCCCCAGGCGCATGGATGACGTGATCACATGGCACGTCATCCATGCGCATGGGGCGCTCTGACGTCATTCTGGAGCGCCCCGGGAGCCGCACGGACTGTAAGTATGCCGCTCCCCGCTCCTACTATGGCAACCAGGACTTTAACCACCTCCGGACCGCCTAACGCAGATGTGCGGTCCGGAGGTGGCAGCCCTGCGCACGACGACGCATATACGCGTCATCTCGCGAGGGCCGGGATTTCCTGTGAACGCGCGCACACAGGCGCGCGCGCTCACAGGAACGGAAGGTAAGCGAGTGGATCTCCAGCCTGCCAGCGGCGATCGCTCGCTGGCAGGCTGGAGATCCGAATTTTTTAACCCCTAACAGGTATATTAGACGCTGTTTTCATAACAGCGTCTAATATACCTCCTACCTGGTCCTCTGGTGGTCCCTTTTGTTAGGATCGACCACCAGAGGACTCAGGTAGCTCAGTACAGTCGCAGCAAACACCACACTACACTACACCCCCCCCCCGTCACTTATTAACCCCTTATAAACCCCTGATCACCCATGATAACCCCATATAAACTCCCTGATCACCCCCCTGTCATTGATCACCGCCCTGTCATTGATCACCCCCCTGTCAGGCTCCGTTCAGACGTCCGTATGATTTTTACGGATCCACGGATACATGGATCGGATCCGCAAAAAGCATACGGACGTCTGAATGGAGCCTTACAGGGGGGTGATCAATGACAGGCGGGTGATCACCCATATACACTCCCTGATTACCCCCTGTCATTGATCACCCCCCTGTCATTGATCACCCCCCTGTAAGGCTCCATTCAGACGTCCGCATGATTTTTACGGATCCATGGATACATGGATCGGATCCGCAAAACACATGCGGACGTCTGAATGGAGCCTTACAGGGGGTGATCAATGACAGGCGGGTGATCACCCATATACACTCCCTGATCACCCCCCTGTCATTGATAACCCCCCTGTAAGGCTCCATTCAGACGTCCGCATGTGTTTTGTGGATCCGATCCATGTATCCATGGATCCGTAAAAATCATGCGGACGTCTGAATGGAGCCTTACAGGGGGGTGATCAATGACAGGCGGGTGATCACCCATATACACTCCCTGATCACCCCTGTCATTGATCACCCCCCTGTCATTGATCACCCCCCTGTAAGGCTCCATTCAGACGTCCGCATGATTTTTACGGATCCATGGATACATGGATCGGATCCGCAAAACACATGCGGACGTCTAAATGGAGCCTTACAGGGGGTGATCAATGACAGGCGGGTGATCACCCATATACACTCCCTGATCACCCCCTGTCATTGATCACCCCCCTGTCATTGATCACCCACCCTGTAAGGCTCCATTCAGACGTCCGCATGATTTTTGCGGATCCATGGATACATGGATCGGATCCGCAAAACACATGCGGACGTCTGAATGGAGCCTTACAGGGGGTGATCAATGACAGGCGGGTGATCACCCATATACACTCCCTGATCACCCCCCTGTCATTGATAACCCCCCTGTAAGGCTCCATTCAGACGTCCGCATGTGTTTTGTGGATCCGATCCATGTATCCATGGATCCGTAAAAATCATGCGGACGTCTGAATGGAGCCTTACAGGGGGGTGATCAATGACAGGCGGGTGATCACCCATATACACTCCCTGATCACCCCCTGTCATTGATCACCCCCCTGTCATTGATCACCCCCCTGTAAGGCTCCATTCAGACGTCCGCATGTGTTTTGTGGATCCGATCCATGTATCCATGGATCCGTAAAAAATCATGCGGATGTCTGAATGGAGCCTTACAGGAGGGGTGATCATTGACAGGGGGGTGATCACCCTGATCACCCTGATCACCCCCTGTCATTGATAACCCCCTGTAAGGCTCCATTCAGACGTCCGCATGTGTTTTGTGGATCCGATCCATGTATCCATGGATCCGTAAAAAATCATGCGGATGTCTGAATGGAGCCTTACAGGGGGGGTGATCATTGACAGGGGGGTAATCACCCTGATCACCCCCTGTCATTGATAACCCCCCTGTAAGGCTCCATTCAGACGTCCGCATGTGTTTTGTGGATCCGATCCATGTATCCATGGATCCGTAAAAAATCATGCGGATGTCTGAATGGAGCCTTACAGGGGGGGTGATCATTGACAGGGGGGTGATCACCCTGATCACCCTGATCACCCCCTGTCATTGATAACCCCCCTGTAAGGCTCCATTCAGACGTCCGCATGTGTTTTGTGGATCCGATCCATGTATTCATGGATCCGTAAAAAATCATGCGGATGTCTGAATGGAGCCTTACGGGGGGGTGATCAGTGACAGGGGGGTGATCACCCTGATCACCCCCCTGTCATTGATCACCCCCCCCCCCCCGGTAAGGCTCCATTCAGAGACACATCTGGTATCGCCGTACTCAGGAGAAGTTGGGCAATGTGTTTTGGGGTGTCATTTTACATATACCCATGCTGGGTGAGAAAAATATCTTGGTCAAATGCCAACTTTGTATTAAAAAATGGGAAAAGTTGTCTTTTGCCAAGATATTTCTCTCACCCAGCATGGGTATATGTAAAATTACACCCCAAAACACATTCCCCAACTTCTGCTGAGTACGGCGATACCAGATGTGTGACACTTTTTTGATGCCAAGGTGGGCAAAGGGGCACATATTCCAAAGTGCACCTTTCAGATTTCACCGGTCATTTTTTACAGATTTTGATTGCAAAGTACTTCTCACACATATGGGCCCCTAAATTGCCAGGGCAGTATAACTACGCCACAAGTGACCCCATTTTGGAAAGAAGACACCCCAAGGTATTCCGTGAGGGGCATGGCGAGTTCCTAGAATTTTTTATTTTTTGTCACAAGTTAGTGGAATATGAGACTTTGTAAGGAAAAAAGAGAAAAAAAAAAAATCATCATTTTCCGCTAACTTGTGACAAAAAATAAAAAGTTCTATGAACTCACTATGCCCATCAGCGAATACCTTAGGGTGTCTACTTTCCGAAATGGGGTCATTTGTGGGGGTTTTCTACTGTCTGGGCATTGTAGAACCTCAGGAAACATGACAGGTGCTCAGAAAGTCAGAGCTGCTTCAAAAAGCGGAAATTCACATTTTTGTACCATACTTTGTAAATGCTATAACTTTTACCCAAACCATTTTTTTTTTTTTCCCAAACATTTTTTTTTTTAAAGACATGTAGAACAATAAATTTGGCAAAAAATTTATATATGGATGTCGTTTTTTTTGCAAAATTTTACAGCTGAAAGTGAAAAATGTCATTTTTTTGCAAAATAATCGTTACATTTTGATTAATAACAAAAAAAAGTAAAAATGTCAGCAGCAATAAAATACCACCAAATGAAAGCTCTATTAGTGAGAAGAAAAGGAGGTAAAATTCATTTGGGTGGTAAGTTGCATGACCGAGCGATAAACGGTGAAAGGAGTGTAGTGCCGAAGTGTAAAAAGTGCTCTGGTCATGAAGGGGGTTTCACCTAGCGGGGTTGAAGTGGTTAATAGCGTCCTGGCTGCCATAGTAACACTGAAAGCATTTTGAAGACGGATCCGTCTTCAAAAAGACTTTCAGTACACTTGCGTTTTTCCGGATCAGGCGTGTAATTCCGGCAAGTGGAGTACACGCCGGATCCGGACACCGCAAGTGTGAAAGAGGCCTTAGCGGTATGGAAATGTAAATAGTTCTGATGAGCACGTGTAGGTACTCTGATACTCCGCTCTGGTACTACGGTTCCAAAGTTTCAGTTCTTTGAGAAGATCCAGCACAATGGCAGACTGAGGGTTCCCTAGAAATAGGCATTGTCTTATGAAGTTTTCTCTGAATATGTCATCAGCATCCGACCAGTGGGGGTCTGACATCTCGGACCTCCGTCGATGAGCTTTTTGAGAAAGCATCAGCGCTTGCAGTACTGCCACAGCCTTCTCCGTGCTGACCAAGCACAGTGCCATCCATTTAATAGCGGCTGTGCTTGCTTATCACAGCTCAGCCCCGTTGACTTCAGTGGGGCAGAGCTGCGTCTAGGCCATGTGACCGATGAGCGCGTCGTCACCGACCTGCAGGAAACAGCAAGAAGGCTGCGGTGCAATTGTGAGCGCTGATGCTTTCTCAAACAACTGATCAGAGGGGGTTACAGGTGTCAGACCCCCACCGATCAAATGCTGATGATGCTGATCATCATTAATAAAAAGGTACAGAACCCCTTTTAAGGGGAACCCTCAACCACCTTAATAACTTTGCTCCACTATGTTCTTATAAGCAGTTTGATCTAGAGCTTTGCAACCCTTAAGGGGCCACAAAATAAACAGCGCATAGATGTGAGTATTTGACACTGAGGTTCTCAAGCAAGATTGGTTAGCTGTCTTGTGATTGTTCGTTTTAGGCTTAATTATTTAATAGAAATAAATTATTTATTAATTAAACCCATAATAAATGATCACAGAGATTTTATAAGCATAAGGAAAATGTCAGTATTTATTTAGTAACATATTAATCATGTTGATGTACAGTTGATTGCCGTTTTGCAGGTATAATGCAGACTACTGTCTCAAGCTGTTAATATTGAGTAAGTGACACCGTAGTTTAGCTTCTGTTAGCCAAAATGATTGTGGTAACAACAATAATCTTAATATGGTACCAACATATTCCGTATCAGAGGGTACATGTACAAACAAAATTAGACATCACAGAGTAACAAACTAATAATAATCATTATTTATATGGCTCCAACATATTCTGCAGCGCTTTAACAAGTCAACAATTAAAACAAGAGGAATAAGAGTCCTGCTCACAAGAGCTTACAATCTATGAGGAGATAGGGGGTGACACAAAAGTTAAAAGTGCTTGTTTTGTATAATGGTCCGGGCATCTTGGGAAAATAGGGGCGCTTTATGAGCCAGTCACCAGCCGATATCTGTAGTGCTTCTGAGTGCATGGGGTTGTAGTGGGTACTGTTGGATGATGAATCAGGCTCTGAAGAAGGAAGGAGAGTAAATGGAGAACACTTAGATAAGGGGATGTAAGCCAACCTAAAAAGATGTGTTCTAGGCCTCATGCACATGACCGTTGTCTGTTTTGCTGTCCGCAAACCGTGGATCCGAAAAACACGGATGGCTTCCGTGTGCGTAACTTCCACAATTTTGCGGAATGGCACGGCCAGCCTTTAATATAACTGCCTATTCTTGCCCGCAAAGCGCAGACAAGAATAGGATATGTAATTTTTTTTTTGCGGATCACGGTGTGGCTTAGTGGGGGTGTGGCTTAGTGGGTCATGGGGGCAGGGTTTTTAAGTCCATCTTTTGAGATGCCCCCTGAACGGTCAGCTTCACAGCACTCTGCTCCCTTAACAGTGTCATCCACAGCGCCCTGCCCCTTTAGAGCTGACCTACAGCAGTGAAGAAAAATGGCTGGGTTGTTATGGAAACCTGGTGTGTATGTGGAGACTAAGGACCGGCGAGCTTCTATAGGCTGATAAGGGACATGTGACCGTGTGTAGGGCAGTTGGGATATGAAGAGAAAGACCTGCAGGCTTCTATTGGTTAATAGCTGTGGCCCCCACAATATTTCTTTCCAGGTAGCAAGGGATGCGTATACCAAGAAAAAAAAATATTTTTCAGCTTTTATTTACATTTGAGCAAAAAATACAAGATGTTCCGCACTGTGTAAAATCTCAGAGGACATGGTGGGAAACCAAAAGTGACGCCTGTGCTGGTTAGGAGGATAGTTAGAGAGGTGAGGCAATGTCTCAAGGCAGACAATCCAACGGACACTGCACAATGCAGACCAAGGAGGACACCACTTCTCCAGACAAGGCACACAAAAGCTCGCTTGGCCTTTGCAAAAGCTTATCTGGACAAAGAAGAAGACTTCTGGTCTTCTGTGTTATGGTCAGATGAAACAAAAATTGAATTGTTTGGTCACAATGATGTTTCCTTCATTTGGCGTAAAAAGGAGAAGCCTTCAACCCAGAGAACACCATCCCCACTGTTAAACATGGTGGTGGGAACCTAATGCTTTGTGGGCGGCTTTCAGCCAATGGACCAGGGAACCTAATCACAGTAAACGGCACCATGAAAAAAGAGCAATACATGAGGATTATCAATGACAACATCAGGCAGTCTGCAGAGAAACTTGGCCTTGGGCACCAGTGGGCATTTCAGCATGACAACGACCCAAAACACATAGCAAAAGTGGTGAAGAAATGGTTAGCAGAGAACAACATTAACGTTTTGGAGTGGCCCAGCCAGAGCCCAGACTTGAATCCAATTGAGAATCTGGGGAGGGAGCTAAAGATCAGGGTGATGGCAAGAGGACCCTCCAACCTGAAATATGTGGAGCTCATTGCTAAAGATGGAATGGGCAAAAATACCTGGGAGAGACATGCAAAAAGCTGGTCTGCAATTATAGGAAGCATTTGATTGCTGTAATAACCAATAAAGGCTTTTCTATTGATTATTGAGAAGAGTATGAACAATTTTGGACCGGACACTTTTTGCTCAAATGTAGATAAAAGCTGAGAAATGTTTTTTTTCCAAGATAATGCCTCTTGTACATTGTCTTATTAATCTTTTGGGAGACAAAAAATTACTTGCTGGTTGAATCAAAGTAACTTTAAGTCAAAATTTGCCAGGGGTATGAATAATTAAGGGCAGCACTGTACATACAATTATATGTCCTTTATATATATATATATATATATATATATATATAGATGAACATCAGATTACAGTGCTTTATTTTTTATATAATTCTGATAACCCCTTTAAGCAAGGTTAGATGTTTGTAGGCATTATATATGGACAAAGTCCTCACTCTGATATGATAATATCTGAGACACTTAGCCAATATATTTTGATCAAAACACATCTGAGCCCGCCTACCAAGCGCCAAGGTGGTCTCAGGTCAGGCGGGTCCTACGCTAAACCTACCTAAGCCATTGGGCTTCTATATTCAGGAGCGCAGATGCCGCACATATGGTGTTCTGCTCCTAGTCATCTCCATGTGCATCAAGCAACCAATGGGGGGAGGAGCAAGCACACCCATATGTACCACCTAATCAAGGCACTCTATTGGATAGGAACGGCAAAAGTGCAGAGGAATACTACTCCCAAGATAAAATAGGTGCACATTCACACTTGAAGGTGCCACTCCCTCAAGCAAATGCTACATAGACCAAAAAAAAATCACAGAAAAAACTAAGATAAAAACATCCTGCACGGTATGATATACAAATGTGCGGATGTCCCATATTTGGTTGTATGCTGCTGTTTGGGCACACCACAGGGCACAGAAGAGAAGGAGCGCCATATGGTTTTTGAAGGGCAGATTTTGCTGGAATGGTCTTTGGGCACCATGTTGCATTTGAATAGACCCAGAGGTTCCCCCACAGTCAAAACCCCCATAAAGTGACCACATTTTCTAAATTACACCACCCAAGGAATTTTTAATGGTTGTAGAAAGCACTTCACTCAACAGGTGTTTCATGGATTATTATTTTTTTTACAAGAACATTGTGCTTTAGGCCCAAACTTTCTTTTTCACAAAAGATAACAGGAGAATATCCCCCCACAATTTGCTACCCACTTTCTCCTGAATACAGTAACACCCCAACTGTGGTCGTAAACTGTTATTTGGGGATACGCCAGGGCTCAGAAGGGAGGGAGTGGCATCTTGATTTTCTAACATGGAATTTTCTGTCAGGGTTTTTAAGAGCGATTTTTTATTTTTTTTTGTTGAATGGGCTTATTTATTGCGGGACAAGCTGAAGTTTTTATTGGCACTAGGGATGAACGAATAACTTCTCGCAATAACTTCATGAATTAATTTGTACTGTAAAAAAACATTTCCCGGCATTTTTAGAAAGCAATATGTTCTGCTCATCTGAGCCAATACATTCTAATACTGTACAGAACAGGAGCTCCGTACAGTATTAGAACAAAGTTTTATGCAAATTGACTTCGGAAGTTTCGTCCGAAGTTGATTTGCTAATCCATAATTGGTACCATTTTGGAGTACATTTGGCTTTCTGGTTGCGTTTTATTTCATTTATTGGGAGGTGAAGTCATACAAAAAAACAGTTTGGTGTAATTTTTCCATTTTTTTTCTTTCACCGTTTACTTAATGGGGTAGATCACGTGATATTTTTATATGTCAAGTCATTACGGATGCAACGATATCAAATATGTCGATTATTTTTTTCTTTTTTTTTTTACATTTTACACAATAAAAACATTTTTAGAAAATAAATCATGTTTTTGTATTGCATTGTATTTTTTTTTTAGAGCCAAGTGACTTATATCATAAGAAAACAATAGATACATTAGCAAGTTATTAGCTACAAAGTCAGTTCCAAATTAGGGTTTCTTCTACTGTAGCTTTAAGACCTATTATGTGAGCTTGGGCCACCTAGAGAATCCTCCCTAGTCTAGTGGGCCTCTCGGACCCTGACTGTACCTCTGCCCTAAGCATGTCTTTCCCTCCTCCTGAGAGCAAAATGTTAGTGCTACAGTGTAAATAAAAGGTAACAAAAAACAAACAGGTAAATCCATCATATAATGAGTTTATTTACGCATGGCACAAGTGGTGCCTATGAGAAAATGTATTTTCTTGCGAAGTGCACTGCGGACCATATGACATCTTATTTTTTTGCTAACTGTAGCTTGTATTGAAACCATTCTGATTTGAAGATCCAGAAAAGCAGCTGCTCCAGGAACTGAAATCTGCATACCCATATAAACTCACAAGCGTTAGAAAACTTAGCATATAATTTATAGCAAAAACTACAACAGAAGGATTTTTACGACTGATTGATTTCTTGCTGACTTTCGTTGTTTCCTTATAGTCATATGAGAAAAACGACCATCATTTCTAGTTTATTTGAGGTCTGCTATTTTTGGAGCAGATTACTATAGAATATAATCAAAGTATGGTGGCTCACTCTGTATACGGTTGTGGAAATGGGTGCTACTAAGTCTGATATGACTCACCCAGTCATAAATAGAATAATATATAAGAGTGTGTAAGAAGACTGAGCACTCGCCAGCTGGACCAATTAGAGACCAAAAACAGATAATATGTAGCAATATAATTTATTGTTTATGTATAGCCCTAAATCTAAAATGCAGTAAGATCAATAACAATATAGCACCTAAAAAACAATTAATATTCAAATATGATAAATACACCTATAGTATAATGCAGTGGTATAAATATAGCTTGAGCAATGCTAAAAGTCCTAAAAGAGAGGGCAAATATTAGCAAAATATATAAAAGCATATATGGGTGGTTGAGATATTCGGTATATATTTGGTAAACTACTAATCAGTTCAGGGAATGCGCCAGATATGGTATCCGAGTTGGGATATTCAGTGAATGTACGGTAAATCACTGATCAGTACAATGAATGCGCCAGATATAATGTCCGATAGTCAAAGCGGGTAAGTGTCCCTGTATTTGGAGGGATCAATTCACTTCATATAAGATACTTTGATCAATGTGACCAGATGGACGTACAGTCAGTGGATATGATACACCTGTTATTTGCCGTCTGATGTGAGTATAGCTGTGGCGTCCCACGAGGCTCACTGTATCAGATTCGGCAGTACCTGGGTCTAGGATTTTTTAACATGTAACAGCAAAAATGTAATTTATATCCTTCAATGTCCGTGCAATAAACAATATATAGAACGCACGAAAAGAACTTTAAAAGAAAGAATTGCCGAACATTTTTACAAAATTAGGGGTGGATCTGATAAACATACGGTGTCGAGACATTTCAAATTGCACCATGACCAAAATCCAGACTGTCTTTCCTTTGCTGCTATCGAAAAAGTTAAACCTCATTGGAGAGGAGGGGACAATATCAAGCATATGTCTCGTGTTGAGACACGATTTATATTTAACTTCGATTCAATTATACCCATGGGTTTGAATGCCGAATTTGAACTCTTCGGCTTCTTATAATGTATTCCCGTGGGGCCCAGAGGTGGAATTAATACCCACTCTGGTCCACCTTGGGTGGGCGGCCACCATCCTTACACTCTCCCCTCTAATGATTCTACAAATAAGTCAGAAATAATGAATAATGACTATAGTTTCAATACAGTTTCAATACAGTCTGCATCATTTTAATTAAATATTGTCATACCTTAAATATTGTTACATCTTCCTTATATCTTTTGTAATATGGTAGTTTAAAACATAGAACTGACAGAAACTGACATATCCTGTGCCTTTATATATGGTAAGCATTAGCATTTTATGAACATAGAAGTAATGAATACATATTTTTAACTTACCGAATATTTTATATTTTTTATTAAAAAATGCATATATATTTTAATTGTTCTTATCTATATACCTATATATCTCTATCTTTATTTTTATTTAATTTTTATTTTTAATTTTTATCCTTATATTTATATTTATCTATAAAATTATATATTGTATTGTAAGATGTATAATTAATGAAAACCAATATAACTTGCACCTATAAATATAGGGGACAACAAAACGCATATGCATTGAAGGAACCGCATCTGCGTTTTTAAAACCGCATTGATAAAACATATGAAAATTATTGCATAATAAGAACGGGACTTAATTGAGAAACGCCAGACAATAGGATCGCTAAAACTGACTCTCAGCATAATACTTGAAAATACTTTTCTCCTATAAAAAGAACAATCACTCAGACTGCTCCATGCCAGAGTTTCCATGTGACCAGATTCAAAATCCACATCTTTGTTCTTGCTTCAGCTCACCTTAAGGGATGTTGGGTATAAAAAGGGGGTCAAAACCCTCTTACAGACCACCACTGAGGAAGGGGCCAGGAAAGGACCCCGAAACGCGTTTGGTTTCTGTACACCTCGGACATCAGCTGATGAACACTTACGAGACCCCAACATCCCGACAACTGGACTTTAACTTTGCCGGAATTGCAACTTTTTGCTAGTGTGGAGGAAACACCTTGCTAATAGGGATGAGCGAACTCGAACTGTATAGTTCGGGTTCGTACCGAATTTTGGGGTGTCCGTGACACGGACCCGAACCCGGACATTTTCGTAAAAGTCCGGGTTCGGGTTCGGTGTTGGTCGCTTTCTTGGCGCTTTTGTGACGCTTTCTTGGCGCTTTTTGAAAGGCTGCTAAGCAGCCAATCAACAAGCGTCATACTACTTGCCCCAAGAGGCCGTCACAGCCATGCCTACTATTGGCATGGCTGTGATTGGCCAGAGCACCATGTGAGCCAGCCTCTATTTAAGCTGGAGTCACATAGCGCCGCCCGTCACTCTGCTCTGATTAGCATAGGGAGAGGTTGCGGCTGCGACAGTAGGGCGAGATTAGGCAGATTAACTCCTCCAAAGGACTTGATTAATCGATCGATCTGCAGCTGTGCATCATTGAGCTGCTGAAATTCAATTGCTCACTGTTTTTAGGCTGCCCAGACCGTTTGTCAGTCACTTTTTTCTGGGGTAATCGGCGGCCATTTTGTGTCTTGTGGTGCGCCAGCACAAGCTGCGACCAAGTGCATTTAACCCTCAATGGTGTGGTTGTTTTTTGGCTAAAGCCTACATCAGGGTGAAGCTGTCACACCAAGTGCATTTAACCAGCAATAGTCTGTTTATTTTTTGGCCATATACTACATCAGGGGCAAGCTGCGCCTGTCACCAAGTGCATTTAACCCTCAATGGTGTGGTTGTTTTTTGGCTAAAGCCTACATCAGGGTGAAGCTGTCACACCAAGTGCATTTAACCAGCAATAGTCTGTTTATTTTTTGGCCATATACTACATCAGGGGCAAGCTGCGCCCGTCACCAAGTGCATTTAACCCTCAGTAGTGTGGTTGGTCAAGCTATCACACCAAGTGCATTTAACCAGCAATAGTCTGTTCATTTTTTGGCCATATACTAAATCAGGGGCAAGCTGCGCCCGTCACCAAGTGCATTTAACCAGCAATAGTCTGTTCATTTTTTGGCCATATACTACATCAGGGGCAAGCTGCGCCCGTCACCAAGTGCATTTAACCCTCAGTAGTGTGGTTGGTCAAGCTGTGACACCAAGTGCATTTAACCAGCAATAGTCGGTTCATTTTTTGGCCATATACTACATCAGGGGCAAGCTGCGCCCGTCACCAAGTGCATTTAACCCTCAGTAGTGTGGTTGGTCAAGCTGTCACACCAAGTGCATTTAACCAGCAATAGTGTGGTTATTTTTTGGCCATATCCCAGTCTAATTCTGTCACTAAATCCATACCGGTCACCCAGCGCCTAAATACTAGGCCTCAAATCTATAGCCCGCTAAATCTGTCGTTACCGCTGTACTGTTGTGGCTGGGAAAGTTATTTAGTGTCCGTCAAAGCACATTTTTTGTTCTGGGTTGAAATACAATTCCCAATTTAGCAATTTCATAATTTAGTGGTTTCTGCTATATCAGAGCTATTTGAAATCTATCCCTAAAAGGGTATATAATATTCAAGGTGCACATAGGGTCATTCAGAATAACTTCACACACACGCTACTGTGCATTTCCAAGTCTAATTCTGTCAGTAAATCCATACCGGTCACCCAGCGCCTAAATACTAGGCCTCAAATTTATATCCCGCTAAATCTCTCGTTACCGCTGTACTGTTGTGGATGGGAAAGTTATTTAGTGTCCGTCAAAGCACATTTTTTGTTCTGGGTTGAAATACAATTCCCAATTTAGCAATTTCATAATTTAGTGGTTTCTGCTATATCAGAGCTATTTGAAATCTATCCCTAAAAGGGTATATAATATTCAAGGTGCACATAGGGTCATTCAGAATAACTTCACACACACGCTACTGTGCATTTCCAAGTCTAATTCTGTTAGTAAATCCATACCGGTCACCCAGCGCCTAAATACTAGGCCTCAAATTTATATCCCGCTAAATATCTCGTTACCGCTGTCCTGTTGTGGATGGGAAAGTTATTTAGTGTCCGTCAAAGCACATTTTTTGTTCTGGGTTGAAATACAATTCCCAATTTAGCAATTTCATAATTTAGTGGTTTCTGCTATATCAGAGCTATTTGAAATCTATCCCTAAAAGGGTATATAATATTCAAGGTGCACATAGGGTCATTCAGAATAACTTCACACACACGCTACTGTGCATTTCCAAGTCTAATTCTGTCAGTAAATCCATACCGGTCACCCAGCGCCTAAATACTAGGCCTCAAATTTATATCCCGCTAAATCTCTCGTTACCGCTGTCCTGTTGTGGATGGGAAAGTTATTTAGTGTCCGTCAAAGCACATTTTTTGTTCTGGGTTGAAATACAATTCCCAATTTAGCAATTTCATAATTTAGTGGTTTCTGCTATATCAGAGCTATTTGAAATCTATCCCTAAAAGGGTATATAATATTCAAGGTGCACATAGGGTCATTCAGAATAACTTCACACACACGCTACTGTGCATTTCCAAGTCTAATTCTGTCAGTAAATCCATACCGGGGTATCACAGTGAAACCGTAAATTCTAAAACATGACTTTTAATATGTTCAATTAAAATATTTTGACCCTTTTGATACATAAATAAACAATAAACAAAAAACAAAAATTAATGCAAAAGCTACAAATCACTTGTTTCCAATGTAGCAGGAAAGCAAGTGAATCATCTATAGGGAAAGTCACCCTAGTGTTGCCCTTAAATTGTTAAGGCCCTGCCTAAGAACGGAATAGCCGCCCTGGTAAGGGCGATCCCGTATCTCGTGCCTCCTATATATCCCTGCAGGACCCTATTGCGGGTGGCGGGTTGAGCTAGTCCTAGTGGAAGGCTGTTGCTGATCTAGAGGTTGCCAAAAACAAAAAAGGGGTTTAATTAGATTAGAGGAACACCCAAAACCCAAATGGTGGGAGTAGAATTAGGAAAGAGCAGTAGATACTTATAACTGAAAAAGACGTCCCGACGCGTTTCGCCCAGTTGATGTTGGGCTCCTCAGGGGACCAAAAACCAAAGAAATGCAGAGTGTCCAAAACCACAGATATACAATCAAGAAAAAACAACACAGATGACACATATGTGACCACAATAAGTGTAGCTTAGACTTAAGGTCACCAATTATATCTAGATGTCTATAAATATATAAGACCCCTAGTCCTTGATATAAAATACTATTTGGGTCTTAGCATGTCAGACTCCAAACATATGAAGGGAAAGTGATATAGGTTATTACCATATCATCATGACAACGCCCTCCCACTTCGAGGGCGTATAAACATCAACCTACTGTACAATGAACAGTCAGTATACAATGGCTGCAACAATCTAAGTAGATAGAGTATGTATATATATAATATAATATGGTAGAGCCAATGATCTGAAATGTCTGTTTTCTGATGATACAGAAGTACTTGCGTATCCAGGTAAGTTGCTAACGCTGGTCAGTCACTCAGGAGGATGTTCACATAGATGGGGGACTGTAGATACTGAGGCTCGAGTGTCCCGGCGTGACCGCTGTCTGGATGGAGACGCAGCCGCCTGTTGTGGATGGGAAAGTTATTTAGTGTCCGTCAAAGCACATTTTTTGTTCTGGGTTGAAATACAATTCCCAATTTAGCAATTTCATAATTTAGTGGTTTCTGCTATATCAGAGCTATTTGAAATCTATCCCTAAAAGGGTATATAATATTCAAGGTGCACATAGGGTCATTCAGAATAACTTCACACACACGCTACTGTGCATTTCCAAGTCTAATTCTGTCACTAAATCCATACCGGTCACCCAGCGCCTAAATACTAGGCCTCAAATTTATATCCCGCTGAATTTGAATACAATACATTGGGCCAAATAATATTTTTGTTGTTGTGGTGAACCATAACAATGAGGAAAACATCTAGTAAGGGACGCGGACGTGGACATGGTCGTGGTGGTGTTAGTGGACCCTCTGGTGCTGGGAGAGGACGTGGCCGTTCTGCCACATCCACACGTCCTAGTGTACCAACTACCTCAGGTCCCAGTAGCCGCCAGAATTTACAGCGATATATGGTGGGGCCCAATGCCGTTCTAAGGATGGTAAGGCCTGAGCAGGTACAGGCATTAGTCAATTGGGTGGCCGACAGTGGATCCAGCACGTTCACATTATCTCCCACCCAGTCTTCTGCAGAAAGCGCACAGATGGCGCCTGAAAACCAACCCCATCAGTCTGTCACATCACCCCCATGCATATCAGGGAAACTGTCTGAGCCTCAAGTTATGCAGCAGTCTCTTATGCTGTTTGAAGACTCCGCTGGCAGGGTTTCCCAAGGGCATCCACCTAGCCCTTCACCAGCGGTGAAAGACATAGAATGCACTGACGCACAACCACTTATGTTTCCTGATGATGAGGACATGGGAATACCACCTCAGCACGTCTCTGATGATGACGAAACACAGGTGCCAACTGCTGCGTCTTTCTGCAGTGTGCAGACTGAACAGGAGGTCAGGGATCAAGACTGGGTGGAAGACTGCATTATACTATAGGTGTATTTATCATATTTGAATATTAATTGTTTTTTAGGTGCTATATTGTTATTGATCTTACTGCATTTTAGATTTAGGGCTATACATAAACAATAAATTATATTGCTACATATTATCTGTTTTTGGTCTCTAATTGGTCCAGCTGGCGAGTGCTCAGTCTTCTTACACACTCTTACAGATTACTATAGATTTGCATTATACACATTTTGCGGATCCTCAAATTGCAGATCCGCAAAACACGGGCACCAGCCATGTGCATACACACTTAAATGGGTCTGCAATCCGCAAGGTGCGGCGAAGACAGAACTTCTTTTGCGGTGGGGACCCAGAAGCAATATGTTTAATAGAATTGCTTCCTAACTAGCTAAATATGGGATGCAATATTTAACTATGGTTAAATGCAGTGATATGTGGAAGAACTTGACTGGCCTGCACAATTCAACTCCATTGAACACCTTTGGGATGACATAGAGTGGAGACTGTGGGCCAGTCCCTCTCACATACTTCCTAATTTTTGAAAGTTGCAAAGAGGGACAATATATGCCGCCCTACATCACGGCCATTTTTTTTCCATACTAAACTCTAACTCCCCCCAAACTCCATCAGAACTACAGCAGCTAGGGATCAGTTAGGTGGCTGCAAATTCCTTTATTTTGTTTCACAGCATGTGGAGCCCCTGGGACAATTTTTTTTCTTGCAATTCAACATTTAAATATTAGCATATAAATCATCAGATTATAGATATTTTAAGGTCCAAATTGCACCAAATAAACCGTACAGATAGTTTAGTAAGGAGCAATTTAGTAAATGTATTAATGCACACTTAAGCATTAATTTCCCAGGTCAAAAGAGGGACATATGAGGATCAAAGAGGGACAGAGGGACTTGGGTCAAAATGAGGTACTGTCCCTCCAAAAGAGGCTTGTTCTCATCCAACATCAATATTTGATCTTACAAATGCTCTTCTGGATGAATAGGGAAAAAAAAACAACAGACACACTGCAAAATCTTGTTGAAAGCCTTTCCAAAAGAGTGGAAGGCGGTCCAACTCAATATAAATGCCTGTGGATTTAGAATGGAATGTCATGAAAGCTTTTGTAGGTGTCATGTGTTGGTGTCCCAATACTTTTGTCTGTATAGTGTATATCCCTGCATTTAATAGTGCTATGTGACTTATAAACATGATGCTACATCATATTTGTCCATATATGTGCCATGTGATATGCTTGATATGTGTCTATGAGAGACTCCAACAAGCTAACCAGATATCAAGTGCACGAGAGTGGATGAAGTGGCCTGTATGTATGGTGGCCATGGTGGAAATGTATATTAGAGATGTCACAGACAGTCTGTGATACTGTTTAAACACCTTTGGGAGTCATATGCTTTAAGCAGGGTGTGTCCAAGGGGACTGCAGATTGTTAAAGAGAAACTGCACAGTGTACTGGAAAAAGCTCTGTATGTGTTGGAAGTTGCACTGTACTTATGTGAACCGTTGATGGCTGTGAAGGGTTAACTGCCTTGTAATACGACAGAGGCGGTGTAGAATCACATGTCAGCATATGAATCACAGTATGCAAAGGGACAAATTATAAGTGAAGGCAGAGCCCCATGGTTAGACACAGGAGAGCCACGGTGAGAAACAGCACAGAGTAGGAACTGGGAGACACTGCAGATTCCTGCATGTAGCTAGCTAACAGTGGAGGTGAGTGGCACTAAGCGTAAGAGTGCCACCTCAGAGCCTTAATAGGGCAAAAACAAAGCTAAGTACCGCAGAGAAGTAGAAGCCAGACATTAGAAGAAAAAAAAAATTGAATTTAACCTCTATAATCTACTCCTTCCATGTCAAATAACTTGGTTAGTCCTAGAGGCTGAGATATGGCATTCATAGATATTGTAAACTGCACATATCTGCATACCGTATATATCTTCATTTCTGAATGAGCTGTCCTCAACACCTAAATTAGAAATATGTAATTTCAGGAATCGTTCTGTATTTAAAACAGATAAAATGTCTTTGGTTAATGATGACAGTGGTCATTTGCTGAGTAGTAAAATAACAATATTTAATTGCCCAAGATCACATAAAGTGTACATACCCACACTCATTGAAAATCTGAACTATGTGCATGGATGTGTTTTCCCTGCCCTTCCTTTTAACATACAGTACATATATGCTGCAACAAATTACATAATAGTCAGTAGTTCAATATAAAATGTATTACAGACAATGATTTTTTGTTTGTGGCCTTTTTCTGACATTTTGGTGCATTTTTTCAGTCAGTAGCTTTTTTCCCCCCAAAATACAAACATGCTTTAGACTTGCAATTTTATATTGCCATTATTCCCATATACTTCTTTATAAGTCATGAAAAGCACTAGAAAAAAATGCATGTGACAAATATAATGAATCAAAAAAGGCCACAAAAAATGGCTGTGAAAACAATAATAACTAAATAGTAAATTTTTCAATTTTTACAAGCCAAATATAAAAAAGTGGATGTGAAAGAAATTTTAAATGGGTTTTGCAATAAAGCAAAATGGAGTAATGCTGTATGCATTATGTTAAACTTCTACTCCTTGGAGCAAGTACAGTGGAGAGAGAGATAGAAGCGGGAAGCATAGCGCAGTGGCGTACATAGAAAAGTTAGGGCTCCATAGCAAGGCCCCCCACACAGGACAGAAGGGCTTCCGCCTAAACCCCTTTCAATGACCCTTGGGACATTTTTGTCTATTGCCTCGTTTACTAAAAGTTGTTTTTTTAGAGGGTAGAGTCATAATCAAGTTTTCACCCCCAGTAAAAGAGGGGATGATCCCAACTGGCCCCCCTCTTGCCCTGAGTCCCATAGCAGTCGCATGGTCTGCCGCTAGGGCAGTTACGCCCCTGGCATAGTGGAAGCCCAGAGAGACAGCAGTCAAGTCTTTGCATGAATGCTAGGGTTGTCAACTTGTCAAGTCTTCCACAGGATTTTTTTGTCCAGTATGTGGCTCCATACTCTAGGTTGGCAGAAGGAGTCATGCATATACAATGAAACAACTTGAACAACGGCTTTGCTGTTCATTCATAGGGCAACAATCCTGGCAGCTATTTCGTTATTGCAAACAGCAATTGGCTGGATGGCAGGGCCCGCGCTTCCATATAGGCAAGGGGGGCAATTGCCCCCGGGCCCCCGAGTCCTTAGGGCCCCCCCCCCGCGTCGGCCCGCAACTAACTATATTTTCGTGGGGGCAACGGTGGCAGGACAGTCACACGGAGATGAGCGCTTCCATTGTGGAAGCGCTCATCTCCATAGTTATCTGTATCGCCGTCCTCAGGACAGCGATACAGATGGCTGTGCAGAAGGGCAGGGGAGGGAGAGGTGTGTCCCTTCCCCTTCCTCTGATAGGCTGCCGGCCTAGTGCCTGCAGCCTATCAGAGGCTGGTGCAGACGGCGCGATGACGTCATCGTGCCGCCTGAGCCGTACAGCGCGAAACACAGGCCGGAAGATGCCTGCATCGCTGACATGGAGGTAAGAATAATTTTTTTGAGATTTTTTTTGCTACTAGCACATGATATGGGGGGGGGCCTCTAGCTAGAGGCACAAAATATAGGGGGGCTCTGGCTACTGGCACATGATATAGGGGGGCTCTGGCTAATGGCACATGATATAGGGAGGGCTCTGGCTACTGGCACATGATATAGGGGGGCTCTGGCTACTGGTACATGATATAGGGGGGCTATGGCTACTGGCACATGATAGGGGGGCTCTGGCTACTGGCACATGTTGATGGGGGGCTCATGTTACTGGCACATGATCGGGGAGCCTATGGCTACTGGCACATAATGGGGGGCCTATGACTACTGGCACATGATAGGGGGGCTCTGGCTACTGGCACAAATAAAGGGGTGGCTCTGGCTACTGGCACATGATAGGGGTGCTCTGGCTACTGGCACATGATATAGGGGGGCTCTGGCTACTGGCACATGATATGGGGGGCTCTGGCTACTGGCACATGTTAGGGGGGACCTCTGGCTACTAGCACATGATATGAGGGGCCTCCGGCTACTGGCACATGATAGGGGGGCTCTGGCTACTGGCACATGATATGGGTGGGGCCTATGGCTACTGGAACATGATGGGTGTGGCCTCTGGCTACTGGCACATGATGGGGGGCCTCTGTCTACTGGCACATGGGGCTCTAACTACTGGCACATGATGGGGGGCTCTGGCTAATGGCACATGATAGGGGGTCCACTGGCTACTGTCACATTATAGGGGGGCTCTGGCTACTGGCACATGATATAGGGGGGACTCTGGCTACTGGCACATGATATAGGGGGCTTTGGCTACTGGAACATAATATAGGGGGGCTCTGGCTATGGCACATGATATAGGGGGCTTTGGCTACTGGAACATGATATAGGGGGCTCTGGCTACTGGCACAAGATGGGGGCTCTGGCTACTGGCACATGATGGGGGCTCTGGCTACTGGCACATGATAGGGGGGCTCTGACTACTGGCACATGATAGGGGGGCTCTAGCTACTGGCACATGATATAGGGAGGTTCTGGCTACTGGCACATGATATAGGGGGCTCTGGCTACTGGCACATGATATAGGGTGGGGCTCTGGCTACTGGCACATGATATAGGGGGCACTGGCTACTGGCACATGATATGGGGGGGCTCTAGCTACTTACACATTATATAGGGGGCTCTGGCTACTGGCACATGATATAGGGGGCTCTGGCTACTGGCACATGATATGGGGGGCTCTGGCTACTGGCACATGATGTAGGGGGGCTCTGGCTACTGGCACATGATGTAGGGGGGCTCTGGCTACTGGCACATGATGGGGGGCCTCTGGCTACTGGCACATGATGGGGGGGCTCTGGCTACTGGCACATGATAGGGGGCCCTCTGGCTACTGGCACATGATATGGGGGCTCCTGTTACTGACACATGATGGTGGGGGACTCTTTTTACTGGCACATTATTAAGGGACATCTATGGGGTCACTTCTTACTGGCACATTGGGGGCACTTCTTACTGGCACATTATTGGTGGGCACTATAGTAACATCTACTGAGGCCACAAAGAACGGTTATTTTATATGGGGGCTCTGTGTAGGGGCATTTTACACTGGTACACATTTTGGTGGGTACTATGGGTAAGGGGGGAGAGGAGTACTATGGGGTCATCTAAGGGGGCACTAAGAAGGGGTATTTTATACTTACAAATTATGGAGGACACTGAGGGCATCTACTGGGGCACTATATATGGGGCATTTTATACTAGTACATTATGGGGGGCACTAGGAGGGAGGGAAGAGAGGAGCACTCTGGGGGCATTTACTGGGGGCACTATATAGGGGTATTTTATACTGGCACATTAAGGGGACATTAGCTCAACTGGGGGCATTACAAGGTGGTATTTTTTGCACTGTCTATTATAAGGAGAATTATTACTAGTGGGGGGGGGGGGGAGTTATGGTGGGCTTTATTACTCCCCCATGGTATGACCTCCTAGTAGCAGCACCAGCCTCTCCCTGCTCTGCTATCCCTCTGCCCGTTTTCCAAATCCTTATTATGAAATATTTCTCATTAGGATAAAACACAACATCAGCTCCACCGAGCCCCCCAGCCAAAGTGTTGAAGTAGTGTCCGAGATCCCCAAGGGTCAAGCCAAGTAACTGTAAGCTTTCATATGAAATATGTTTATGTTATACACATATAGCATACACTGTGCCCCACAATATACCGTTTCTTCTGTAAAAGTCATCAAGTGACATGGGGGGAGCCCTTATTGTTTTTTGCCCCAGGGCCCTATTTCACCTAGAACCGGCAGTGCTTGGTGGCTACAAAGTACATGTGCAGTAGATGGGGGGAATAAGACCTTCCAGAAAGGATCTTTCTTGCCCTCAGTCGTATGTGTTGCAACTAGGGATGAGCGAACCCGAACTGTATAGTTCGGGTTCGTACCGAATTTTAGGGTGTCCGTGACACGGACCCGAACCCGAACATTTTAGTAAAAGTCCGGGTTCAGGTTTGGTGTTCGTCTCTTTCTTGGCGCTTTTTGAAAGGCTGCAAAGCAGCCAATCAACAAGCGTCATACTACTTGCCCCAAGAGGCCATCACAGCCATGCCTACTATTGGCATGGCTGTGATTGGCCAGTGCAGCATGTGACCCAGCCTCTATTTGAGCTGGAGTCACGTAGCGCCGCACGTCACTCTGCTCTGAACAGTGTAGGGAGAGGTTGCAGCTGCGACTGTTAGGGCAAAATTAGGCAGTGATTAACTCCTCCAAAACACTTAAGTCAGTGATCGATCTACAGCTGTGGATCATTGAACTGCTGCTATTCAATTGCTCACTGTTTTTCAGTCACTTTTTTCTGGGGTGATCGGCGGCCATTTTGTGTCTTGTGGTGCGCCAGCACAAGCTGCCACCAAGTACATTTAACCATCAATAGTATCACGATCGGCGTGACTATCACATAGTGACACAGAGGGAGGGAAAGAGGAAGGCCCTGCCCAAGTGAGAGGGAAGGTGGTGACCCCTGACTCACCTTGCGGCTGGCACCTGGCTGCCCTGACGTCCCTAGACGGGTTCCTCACCCGTACGCCGATCACGTGCCTAAAACCCTGGCTTTCCCTAAGATGAGCCCTAGATAGTGAACAGGGCGGTGGGAACACTAGTCCGCACCACTAGCTCTAAAGGAAAACACCAAGGGGAGGACAGACAATACAGACTAAACATATAATCCCAGGTGGGCGACAACAGGAGACAACAAAAAGCCCAACAGGGATCCGGAGGGAAGCACTCTGGAACAACAACCAGGATTCACAGCTCCAGTGGGTCAGTATAGATGTCCAGGCAGGAAGCTCTATAACTGGCAACTAGAGAAGTGTGAGAGGGGAATATAAGGAGGTTGGGAGTGGCAGACAAGAAACAGCTGAGGAGGAGAAGCTACGGATCCCTGAGTGAGACAAAAAGGATAGCAAGGCAAACACAGAAAACAATCACTAAGAAACAACGGGATCTTTAGACATAGAGCGCGCAGCCACCCGCTGCGACTTCCTGACCCCGGGTATAACTGAGTCAGACGTGGCTCTTGACACCCTCGTGACAGTACCCCCCCTTTCACGAGGGGCCTCCGGACACTCAGGACCAGGTCTCTCAGGATGAGAGGCATGGAAAGCCTGAATTAACCTGTTGGCGTTTACCTCTGACGCTGGAACCCACATTCTTTCCTCGGGACCGTAACCCCTCCAATGCACCAGATACTGAAGAGAGCGGCGGACCCGACGAGAATCAACAATTCTGGATATTTGAAACTCCAGATTACCATCCACAATAACAGGAGGAGGTGGCAGCGGTGATGGTTCTAGAGGTGGAACATACTTCTTGAGTAACGACTTATGGAAGACGTTATGGATCTTAAAAGTCTGAGGTAGCTCCAGGCGAAAAGCCACAGGGTTAATGACGGCTACTATTTTATAAGGACCAATGAACCTAGGACCCAGTTTCCAAGAGGGAACCTTCAACTTAATATTCCTAGTAGACAACCACACATAGTCATTCACTCTTAGGTCCGGACCTGGCGACCGTTTCTTATCGGCCATGCATTTATATTTACCACTCATATTTTTCAAGTTAGCTTGCACCTTCTGCCATACCGATGAAAGGGATGAAGAAAACCGTTCCTCTTCGGGAACCCCAGAAGACCCCCCCTCTTTGAAAGTACAAAATTGGGGATGAAAACCGTATGCACCAAGAAATGGTGACTTGCCAGTGGATTCCTGACAGCGATTATTTATGGCAAACTCGGCTAACGGTAAATATGATGACCACACCTCTTGGTTTTCAGACACAAAACACCTTAAATATGTTTCTAGGTTTTGGTTGGTACGCTCAGTCTGTCCATTCGACTGAGGATGGAAAGCTGAGGAAAAGGACAAGTGTACCCCCAAACGGGAACAAAAAGCTTTCCAAAACTTAGAAATAAACTGGGTTCCCCGATCCGAAACCACATCGGAAGGGACCCCGTGAAGCTTCACGATTTCACTGATAAACACCTGAGCAAGAGTCTTAGCATTAGGAAGTGCGGGTAGCGCAATAAAGTGTACCATCTTGCTAAACCTGTCTACTACTACCAAGATAACTGTTTTACCCGCAGACAAAGGTAAGTCAGTGATGAAATCCATTGATAGATGTGTCCATGGCCTATTGGGGATGAAAAGTGGCAATAAAGACCCTGCTGGACGTGTATGAGAGACTTTCGCGCGTGCACAAGTAGAACAAGTAGACACGAAATCCATTACATCCTGACGCAACCTTGGCCACCAAAAACGACGAGACAATAGCTCCAAGGTTGCTTTACTACCCGGGTGCCCAGCAAGTGCCGAATTATGATGTTCCTTTAATAGTTCAAGACGCAGGTTTAACGGTACAAACAATTTCTCTGAGGGGCAAGAGGCCGGGGCGTCCCCCTGGGCCTCTAACACCTTTCCCTCTAGAACAGAGTGTACAGCAGAGACAACCACTCCTCTTTGTAAAATAGGTACCGGATCACTAACATTACCCCCTCCAGGGAAACTACGAGATAATGCGTCTGCCTTTGTATTTTTTGCCCCAGGACGATAGGTGATTACAAAGTTAAATCTGGTAAAGAATAGCGACCACCTAGCTTGTCTAGGGGTGAGACGCTTAGGCGATTCTAGGTACAGAAGGTTTTTGTGATCCGTAATCACCGTGACGGGGTGGATTGCTCCCTCTAAGAAGTGACGCCACTCTTCAAACGCCAGTTTAATCGCCAACAGTTCCCTATTTCCAATATCATAGTTCTTTTCTGCTGTAGATAACTTTTTGGAAAAGAAAGCGCAAGGACGCCATTTGCCAGGAGACGGACCCTGAGACAATACAGCCCCCACTCCCACCTCTGACGCATCTACTTCAACAATAAAAGGCTGGGAGACATCAGGTTGAATTAGAACAGGTGCCGAGGTAAATCTCTCTTTTAGAGAGGAAAATTCAATTTTAGCGGCGTCAGACCATTTAGAAAAATCAGTCCCCTTCCTAGTCATGTCAGTAAGGGGTTTAACAATCACTGAATAATTTTTAATGAACTTTCTATAGAAATTTGCGAAACCCAAAAACCGTTGTAGAGCTTTAAGGTTCTCAGGAAGATCCCAATCTAAAATTTCCTGGACCCTCCTAGGATCCATACGGAAACCTGAAGCAGATAATAGATATAGAGCGCGCAGACACCCGCTGCGACTTCCTGACCCCGGGTATAACGGAGTCAGACGTGGCTCTTGACACCCTCGTGACAAATAGTGTGGTTATTTTTTGGCTATATTCTACATCAGGGGCAAGCTGTCACCAAGTGCATTTAACCATCAATAGTGTGGTTATTTTTTGGCTATATTCTACATCAGGGCAAGCTGTCACCAAGTGCATTTAACCATCAATAGTGTGGTTATTTTTTGGCTCTATTCTACATCAGGGGCAAGCTGTCACCAAGTGCATTTAACCATCAATAGTGTGGTTATTTTTTGGCTCTATTCTACTTCAGGGGCAAGTTGTCACCAAGTGCATTTAACCATCAATAGTGTGGTTACTTTTTGGCTATATCCTACATAAGGGGCAAGCTGTCACCAAGTGCATTTAACCATCAATAGTGTGGTTATTTTTTGGCTATATCCTACATCAGGGGCAAGCTGTCACCAAGTGCATTTAACAATCAATAGTGTGGTTATTTTTTGGCTATATCCTACATCAGGGGCTTGGCTGTGCTTGCTATTTTATTGAGGGGTGAAATACAATTGCCAAAATAGCAGTACCCTAAATCTGGTGTTTCAGCTGTGGCCAGCCAATTGTAATACTGTCTGCTGTCTGGCAAAGGATATATTTTTGTTCAGGGTTGAAATACAATTCCCAACTTAGCAATTTCCTAAATTAGTGGTTTCTGCTGTATCAGGGCTACTTTCAATCTATTCATTAAAAGGGTATATTAGATTCAAGGTGCAGATATGGTCATTCTCAATAACTTCACACACACGCTACTGTGCAATTCCAAGTCTAATTCTGTCTGTAAACGTATACCTGTCACCCAGCGCCTAAATAATAGGCCTCAAATTTATATTCATCTAAATCTGTGGTTATTGCTGTAGCTGGTCAAGTTATTTTTTGTCAGTCAAAGCACAGTTTTTGTTCTAGGTTGAAATACAATTCCCAACTTAGCAATTTCCTAAATTAGTGGTTTCTGCTGTATCAGGCATACTTAAAATCTATCCCTAAAAGGGTATATTAGATTCTAGGTGCTGATAGGGTCATTCTCAATAACTTCACACACAAGCTACTGTGCATTTCCAAGTCTAATTCTGTCCGTAAACGTATACCTGTCACCCAGCGCCTAAATAATAGGCCTCAAATTTATATTCAGCTAAATCTGTGGTTATTGCTGTAGCTTGTCAAATTATTTTGTGTCTGTCAAAGCACAGTTTTTGTTCTGGGCTGAAAAACAATTCCCAACTTAGCAATTCCCTAAATTAGTGGTTTCTGCTGTATCAGGCCTACTTTAAATCTATCCATAAAAGGGTATATTAGATTCAAGGTGCTGATAGGGTCATCCACAATAACTTCACACACACGCTACTGTGCAATTCCAAGTCTAATTCTGTCCGTAAACTTATACCTGTCATCCAGCGCCTAAGTACTAGGCCTACAATTTATATTCAGCTAAATCTGTTGTTACTGCTGTGCCTGTATTAGTGTAATACGATACCTAAATAGATAGCCAGATAGTGTTAGGTGTCTGTAAAAAAGGCCTGAATTTGAATTCAATACATTGGGCCAAATAATATTTTTATTATTGTGGTGAACGGTCACAATGAGGAAAACATCTAGTAAGGGACGCGGACGCGGACATGGTCGTGGTGGTGTTAGTGGACCCTCTGGTGCTGGGAGAGGACGTGGCCTTTCTGCCACAGCCACACGTCCTAGTGTACCAACTACCTCAGGTCCCAGTAGCCGCCAGAATTTACAGCGATTTTTGGTGGGGCCCAATGCCGTTCTAAGGATGGTAAGGCCTGAGCAGGTACAGGCATTAGTCAATTGGGTGGCCGACAGTGGATCCAGCACGTTCACATTATCTCCCACCCAGTCTTCTGCAGAAAGCGCACAGATGGCACCTGAAAACCAAGCCCATCAGTCTGTCACAACACCCCCATGCATACCAGGGAAACTGTCTGAGCCTCAAGTTATGCAGCAGTCTCTTATGCTATTTGAAGACTTTGCTGGCAGGGTTTCCCAAGGGCATCCACCTAGCCCTTCCCCAGCGGTGGAAGACATAGAATGCACTGACGCACAACCACTTATGTTTCCTGATGATGAGGACATGGGAATACCACCACAGCACGTCTCTGATGATGACGGAACACAGGTGCCAACTGCTGCGTCTTTCTGCAGTGTGCGGACTGAACAGGAGGTCAGGGATCAAGACTGGGTGGAAGACGATGCAGGGGACGATGAGGTCCTAGACCCCACATGGAATGAAGGTCGTGCCACTGACTTTCACAGTTTGGAGGAAGAGGCAGTGGTGAGACCGAGCCAACAGCGTAGCAAAAGAGGGAGCAGTGGGCAAAAGCAGAACACCCGCCGCCAAGAGACTCCGCCTGCTACTGACCGCCGCCATCTGGGACCGAGCACCCCAAAGGCAGCTTCAAGGAGTTCCCTGGCATGGCACTTCTTCAAACAATATGCTGACGACAAGACCCGAGTGGTTTGCACGCTGTGCCATCAGAGCCTGAAGCGAGGCATTAACGTTCTGAACCTTAGCACAACCTGCATGACCAGGCACCTGCATGCAAAGCATGAACTGCAGTTGAGTAAACACCTTAAAAACAAGGAAGTCACTCAGGCTCCCCCTGCTACCTCTTCTGCTGCTGCCACCTCGGCCTCTTCCTCCGCCTCTGGAGGAACGTTTGCACCTGCCGCCCAGCACACAGGGGATGTACCACCAACACCACCACCTCCGTCACCAAGCATCTCAACCATGTCACATGGCAGCGTTCAGCTCTCCATCTCACAAACATTTGAGAGAAAGCGTAAATTCCCACCTAGCCACCCTCGATCCCTGGCCCTGAATGCCAGCATTTCTAAACGAATGGCCTATGAAATGCTGTCATTTAGGCTGGTGGACACAGACAGCTTCAAACAGCTCATGTCGTTTGCTGTCCCACAGTATGTTGTTCCCAGCCGGCAATACTTCTCCAAGAGAGCCGTGCCTTCCCTGCACAACCAAGTATCCGATAAAATCAAGTGTGCACTGCGCAGCGCCATCTGTGGTAAGGTTCACCTAACCACAGATACGTGGACCAGTAAGCACGGGCAGGGACACTATATCTCCCTAACTGCACACTGGGTGAATGTAGTGGCGGCTGGGCCCCAGGCGGAGAGCTGTTTGGCGCACGTCCTTCCGCCGCCAAGGATCGCAGGGCAACATTCTTTGCCTCCTGTTACCTCCTCCTCCTACTCGGCTTCCTCCTCCTCTTCTTCCACCTGCTCATCCAGTCAGCCACACACCTTCACCACCAACTTCAGCACAGCCCGGGGTAAACGTCAGCAGGCCATTCTGAAACTCATATGTTTGGGGGACAGGCCCCACACTGCACAGGAGTTGTGGCGTGGTATAGAACAACAGACCGACGAGTGGTTGCTGCCAGTGAGCCTCAAGCCCGGCCTGGTGGTGTGCGATAATGGGCGAAATCTTGTTGCAGCTCTGGGACTAGCCGGTTTGACGCACATCCCTTGCCTGGCGCATGTGCTGAATTTGGTGGTGCAGAAGTTCATACACAACTACCCCGACATGTCAGAGCTGCTGCATAAAGTGCGGGCCATCTGTTCGTGCTTCCGGCGTTCACATCCTGCCGCTGCTCGCCTGTCTGCGCTACAGCGTAACTTCGGCCTTCCCGCTCACCGCCTCATATGCGACGTGCCCACCAGGTGGAACTCCACCTTGCACATGCTGGACAGACTGTGCGAGCAGCAGCAGGCCATAGTGGAGTTTCAGCTGCAGCACGCACGGGTCAGTCGCACTGCGGAACAGCACCACTTCACCACCAATGACTGGGCCTCCATGCGAGACCTGTGTGCTCTGTTGCGCTGTTTCGAGTACTCCACCAACATGGCCAGTGGCAATGACGCCGTTATCAGCGTTACAATACCACTTCTATGTCTCCTTGAGAAAACACTTAGGGCGATGATGGAAGAGGAGGTGGCCCAGGAGGAGGAGGAGGAGGAAGAGGGGTCATTTTTAGCACTTTCAGGCCAGTCTCTTCGAAGTGACTCAGAGGGAGGTTTTTTGCAACAGCAGAGGCCAGGTACAAATGTGGCCAGCCAGGGCCCACTACTGGAGGACGAGGAGGACGAGGATGAGGAGGAGGTGGAGGAGGATGAGAATGAAGCATGGTCACAGCGGGGTGGCACCCAATGCAGCTCGGCCCATCACTGGTGCGTGGCTGGGGGAAAACGCAGGAGGATGACGATACGCCTCCCACAGAGGACAGCTTGTCCTTACCTCTGGGCAGCCTGGCACACATGAGCGACTACATACTGCAGTGCCTGCGCCACGACAGCAGAGTTGCCCACATTTTAACGTGTGCGGACTACTGGGTTGCCACCCTGCTGTATCCACGGTACAAAGACAATGTGCCCACCTTACTTCCTGCTCTGGAGCGTGATAGGAAGATGCGCGAGTACAAGCGCAAGTTGGTAGACGCGCTACTGAGAGCATTCCCAAATGTCACAGGGGAACAAGTGGAAGCCCAAGGCCAAGGCAGAGGAGGAGCAAGAGGTCGCCAAGGCAGCTGTGTCACGGCCAGCTCCTCTGAGGGCAGGGTTAGCATGGCAGAGATGTGGAAAAGTTTTGTCAACACGCCACAGCTAACTGCACCACCACCTTATACGAAACGTGTTAGCAGGAGGCAACATTTCACTAACATGGTGGTACAGTGCGTGTGCACACCCCTCCACGTACTGACTGATGGTTCGGCCCCATTCAACTTCTGGGTCTCTAAATTGTCCACGTGGCCAGAGCTAGCCTTTTATGCCTTGGAGGTGCAGGCCTGCCCGGCGGCCAGCGTTTTGTCTGAACGTGTATTCAGCATGGCAGGGGGTGTCATTAAAGACAAACGCAGCCGCCTGTCTACAGCCAATGTGGACAAGCTGACGTTCATAAAAATGAACCAGGCATGGATCCCACAGGACCTGTCCATCCCTTGTGCAGATTAGACATTAACTACCTCCCCTTAACCATATATTATTGCACTTCAGGGCACTTCCTCATTCAATCCTCTTTTTATTTTCATTTTACCATTATATTGCAGGGCAACCCAAAGTTGAATGAACCTCTCCTCTGTCTGGGTGCCGGGGCCTAAATATATGACAATGGACTGTTCCAATGTTGGGTGACATGAAGCATGATTCTCTGCTATGACATGAAGACTGATTCTCTGCTGACATGAAGCCAGATTCTCTGTTACGGGACCTCTCTCCTCTGCCTGGGTGCCTAGGCCTAAATATCTGGCAATGGACTGTTCCAGTGTTGGGTGACGTGAAGCCTGATTCTCTGCTATGACATGAAGACTGATTCTCTGCTGACATGAAGCCAGATTCTCTGTTACGGGACCTCTCTCCTCTGCCTAGGTGCCTGGGCCTAAATATATGACAATGGACTGTTCCAGTGTTGGGTGACGTGAAGCATGTGTCTCTGCTATGACATGAAGACTGATTCTCTGCTGACATGAAGCCAGATTCTCTGTTACGGGACCTCTCTCCTCTGCCTGGGTGCCTGGGCCTAAATATCTGACAATGGACTGTTCCAGTGTTGGGTGACGTGAAGCATGATTCTCTGCTATGACATGAAGACTGATTCTCTGCTGACATAAAGCCAGATTCTCTGTTATGGGACCTCTCTCCTCTGCCTGGGTGCCGGGGCCTAAATATATGACAATGGACTGTTCCAGTTTTGGCTGACATGAAGCCTGATTCTCTGCTATGACATGAAGACTGATTCTCTTCTGACATGAAGCCAGATTCCCTGTTATGGGACCTCTCTCCTCTGCTTGAGTGCCGGGGCCTAAATATATGACAATGGACTGTTACAGTGGTGGGTGACGTGAAGCCAGATTCTTTGCTATGGGACCTCTCTCCAATTGATATTGGTTAATTTTTATTTATTTTATTTTTATTCATTTCCCTATCCACATTTGTTTGCAGGGGATTTACCTACATGTTGCTGCCTTTTGCAGCCCTCTAGCCTTTCCTGGGCTGTTTTACAGCCTTTTTAGTGCCGAAAAGTTTGGGTCCCCATTGACTTCAATGAGGTTCGGGACGAAGTTCGGGTCGGGTTCGGATCCCGAACCCGAACATTTCCGGGAAGTTCGGCCGAACTTCTCGAACCCGAACATCCAGGTGTTCGCTCAATTCTAGTTGCAACCCACTCTAGTATGGTGGAAGCAATCAGGTGGATAGATTTTTAACTTAAATAAAGAGGTCTTTACATGACTCGCTTGTTTTAGCAAGCTTTATTATTACACCAGTATTTTGACAAGCCATAGGCTTAATAGCTGCAGTCTATCAATGAGGGTACAGTCTTATAGGCAATATGATAATTCGGTACACTGTCTCTTCAAGTGATAAAACCTAACTTTGTCTCTGTATAAGTAATGACTGACTCTGCTTTACCTTCTGCTCCACCCAACTACTTGGTCAATGACACTCTGGCTCTGGTCTCAGAGTAGCAGCATTGAAGATGACTGTATTTGCATTTATCACCTTGACTTTCTCACCTTGTGACACAGAACCACAGAATTCAACCGGTACACCCAAGTTGTGATATATCTGACTTCACAACCACTGTGCACACTATTCTCGATTGCTGTATGCCTTCTAAATGACACCATATTGACACTGTCTCTCACACAGTATTACTTACATGTGGCAGGCTGGCTGGTCTATGCTACACATCTCTTTTACAGGCCTGTCTGCTTCCAAGATGCATGGGCTAGATGGTTTCTCTCTACCCCTCAGTGCCAGACTCAGCTTCACTGTAATATTTGGTTTCAGTTTCCCTAGCTAACCCCAAAGTGTTGAACATTTATTTACAGCACCAATCACCTACTCTTATCAAGCTCGTTCTAAGAGGAATTAATGGTGGAACTCAAGCAGCAGCTTCCTAGCCCAGTTATTATGATTCTGATTGTTGTGATAGCGATCTATCCCTTGTAAGACCTCTATGACTGGCCTGTATAATATAATATAATCAATGTGGACAATCCTCATCAGATAGCTGAACCTCATCAGATAGCTGAACTGAATACCGTGTTCATTCACAAGTTGCTTTATTCTGTACATCAAACAACAGGATACAGCAGAATGAATGGATTTCAGTATTATGTGGTCAAAAGATAATACTTTCTTTAGCGTACCAGGAAGAATACATGTGTGCCTGTTACATGTGGTCTGTTAGCTGCATCCATGACACAGGAAGTGCTCTACTCCAGAAGAAGGGTGGAGCATTGCAAAAAAGGAAATGAGACATAGATCTCAGGGAACATGGAAAAACAAGTGCATTACCAAATAAGGCCACTAGATGGCAGAATATAACTAACCATAGAAATATCCATAGGAAATGGTTCAAAGAATAAACTATATAAATTCCCATCTACATTAATGTAAATATTAACTGTGCAACAGCATACCAGTCTTCCATCTCTTGCCTGCTATTGAACATGAGGTCTGCAAAGAACTGCTATTTATGCTCTGCATAGGCCTTCACTATATACCTAAGGACCCTAAGTCACACAGTCTTAAGTCTTTTACTCCCATGACATTATCCAACTGAACTGTGATAATACCACTGGGCAGCAGATGTTAGTATAACCTCAGGGTTGTTCCCAACATAAAGATTTACAATGCACACATTTATATTATAAAGTGCATACCATCACACTATATCTCCAGTGTGGCCTCTGCAATGTTCATCACATCGTACTAAAGGTATAGGACTCTACCAGAGTCTCAGTATGCAGATCACTAAACATCCTGCCAGGACATCTCACCCACAGTGGTGCAATACATTTACCAATCCCTGTAATAATACTGGTTCTTTGCTGTCACTTTTTTCAAGTTGTGCCAATCCCGAGGTGTAGAGGGTTGATAAATCTTCTCCTCGGTTTATAAGTAGCAACAGGCTTACTATCTCCTTAAGTGTTGGATTCAACTTTCCTGGGTGAAGACACTCTGTGTTTGAGTCTCCATTTCCATGATAGCAGTGATGTCTGCTTGGCTGGTGGACAGGCCACAGTAATTACCCTCACTAGCACACTGAGTTGTGCAGAGAGGCATCAGAGTGCAAACAGGGAATGTGCAGCTGACATAATGTAAAAGTATGCAGGGTGAATAATCCTAGTATTAATCATTTGCCCCCATGCACTTTCCATCGACCTGTGTAAAAAGCCTTTTAACCATTTCTAGACCAGAATTTTTACTCCCCCTTTATATGAGACACATGCTGCTATTGAAAGCCATAATGTATTTTTTTGTTTGGTTATTTAAATATTTTTTACAAGTTGTTTTAAGGTTTTAAAATTTTGTTTTTATTTTTATTTTTTTCTGGAAAAATGTAAAAAAAGAAAAACTAGCCTGTGTTGTTAACATTTTTATTTATTGTGTCCCTTTATTGTCTTTTTTCTTTTATTTTACACAGTGTGCTCCCTATAAGGTGTTGTATTTTAAAATTACATTAGTTTTTTAATTGCTGATTTTGCCTGTACCTGGCACTAACATATTACCCAGTTACAGCTGGAATATAGCCTCTAGAGCCTCACTGCCAAGTTGATTTGGGTCTGCTGATGCAGTACACAGAACAGGTTTACTGCAAAGGGTAAATTGTTGTCATTTTATGTTACTAAGTGACATGTTGAGATTTATTGTATTTGTATACTATACTAGTGAGTCAGAGTCTAGCTGTTCTACAGTACATTAGTAGTGAGCCAAATTAGGGGGACTGGTAGGTAGAAATACCCTCCAGGTCTCGCCTATTTGAAATATACCCTTTTGGGCGCCAATAGTGGTTGATCGTTACTGGTTGATATTTGGGCTTTGTATTGGTATAAGGAGCAAGTTTTAGGATGTAGGGGTGTGTATAGAAGTCTCGATCTGTGAGATAAAAGCACATATATATATATATATACGCACATAAAAACGCATGTAAAAACCTGCACAAAAGATTGTACACATATAAAAGTCTAAAACATTTTCTACATGGGTAGGATTACTGCAAACTGTCTCAAGTGCCTAAGAGACCGTGTTCTGCAGCATCGTGCACTGTATAGTATGGTACGGTATGTAAATCAATGGGTTAAAAATCTGTATAAAAGGATACCATTATACATATATTAAAATAATATATTTAAAATAATGTGGTATCGTGGGTTTAGTTACTCACTTCACGAGGGGGCGGTTTACCAGGATAAGCATAATACACCTGTAAACCGAGTCCCCCCCAGCCTGGATCGCTTCTAGAGTTTTAACAGATGAAGGCAGCAAAACACACGGGTGCTTCTCTTCAAAGGTCTCTATTTGCATGTGCATATAAATCCGGCTCAACGCGTTTCGGGACAGGCACGTCCCTTCATCAGGAGAAATAGTGTCCATGTCTATATTCCCAGGTATATATACCCTCTATGTCTTGTTCAATTGTTTGTTAAAATGGCCCCTAATTGGCAAAATAGCGCCAAAAACGAAAAATGGCGCCAAAATATCCTTGGGGGACCGCCCATGTGTGGAAGAAGGCGTTTCTAGCCTATCTGTGCGGTCGGCCGGAAGGAAGAGTATCCGGCTGCGCTTTTGCGCATGAACGGAAGTAGGTGCGTTCCACGCTGGAACGTGTCGTAACGTCCGGTCCAGTGAGTGGCTTTCCTCGTTCTTCTATTGTGTGCGCTTCGCATGTCCGGAAGTTCGGCCTTACGTTCCAAGCTGGAACGCATGCTCTGCTTCCGGTATTCGCAATCTTTCTGGTCCAGATCTTCTGCTATTAAGGCTGCATAGGAGCGTTCGTCTACAAGATTGTGGGGATAACTGTGATGAATCAATGTATTTGGTGGGGTAGGCTTATCACTGGGGTGAATAGGCTGGACATTTGGGTAAAATCGTGTGGGGGTTAAATTAAAATAGAAAGGTCTTTTCTGGTGGCATAAAGTAGTGTGCCAAGTGTAGAAGTCCTATAAAATCTGTCTTCCTTTGTTCTGACTCTTATATGGGGTTCGGAGAAGAAGCATGTGGGGCTATTGTTTGGTGAGTGTCAGCTGAAGGGGAGAAGGGGGGGTTAACATTTATTAGGGTGTATCATAAACAGAATTTATAGATATGTGGGAAATATTTTATTCAAATAGGAGTAAGTAAGAATAAATGTAAAAGGATAGAAATTATTATATATCTCAAAAAATAAAAAATATATATATATAAAATATACAATATATATTATATAAAAAATAATAATAGAAAATAAATAATAGATAAACAATAAAAAATATATAATAATAAAAAATATGTAAGATGAGGAAAAAATATGTAAGATGAGGAAAGAGTGTTGTATCACTTAAAAATGGTACCGATGGTGGGATTATATCTCTTGGGGTAAAGGGAGTTTGGGGATCACAGACATATGTATTTAAAATGTGGTAATACAATAAATAAATGTGGAATCAGTTTACTCTATTTGTGTCAGTGTTTCTTTGATTCCTGTGCACACACATATATATATATATATATATATATATATATATATATAAAGAGAAAGAAGAATGACACCGCAGCACTCCGTTTAGTGAAAAAAGTGGGACCCTTTATTCACCTATGCGACGTTTCGGTCCGCTTGCTGGGACCATTATCAAGCGGACCGAAACGTCGCATAGGTGAATAAAGGGTCCCACTTTTTTCACTAAACAGAGTGCTGCAGTGTCATTCTTCTTTCTATTTGATACACCTTGGTGAGGTGACTTCACCGCTGGCACCCATACCATCTACTACCAGGAGTGCTGCCTTGAATTTCCATTTCTATATATATATATATATATATATATATATATATACACATGTGTATATATATATATATATACACACACATATATATATGCGCATGAACATATGTGTGCGCATCCTCTCCATATATAGTTTGCTTTCTTCGTTCTTAGCTGAAAACTTTTCTAAAAACTTTTTATGTGTTTTGTGTTTATATATTCTTTTTCAGGTTTTATTTAAGGATTTTTTATAAATAATGCTTGGATGTTTTGGTTTGGGTACCTCCAGTAGTTTAAAATGTGGAATGTACATTGTTAATTGAGTAGTGTCGGGTGGTGGTGGGAGGTATTTGGTGTGGTAGTTGATGATTAGTGGTAAGTGATGATTAATAGCTGACGTGTTCAAGTGCTTCGTTGAGGCCAAATGGGGTGAGGGTGTTGAGTTTAAAAATCCAGAACATTTCCTTTCTACAGAGTTGTTGGTAGGGAGTGGTTTGTTCTAGGGGGATAACCTTTAGATCGAGGTGGTCGCCTTTGTGTGCTAGTGTAAAGTGGCGTGAAACGCTGTGTGTCGTGGTTTTCCTCTTTATGTTTGATCTGTGTTCATTCATTCGTTCTCTCAGGGTTTGTGTCGTGCGGCCAACGTAATAGATGTTGCAGGGGCATTGGAGTAGGTAGATGACATTTCTACTGGCACAGGTCATTTGTTGTAGGAATAGGATCTTGGTTATGGGGTGTGGGATGTCTATTTCTCTGTTTGCTGTTTTGATCATTTTGCAGCATTTGCATTTTTTCACGCCGCATTTTGAGGAACCCTTGAATTCTGATGTTTGTTTATTGATTTTTGTTTGTTTCGTCGTTTTTTGGTTGTGTTTGTTTGGGCATGATGGGGCTAGGATGTTTTTAAGGGTTTTAGCTCTTCGGAAGGTGAGTTTTGTTGTTTTAGGGATTTCTTTACCTAAAATGGGGTCTTTAAGTAGTACTGACCAATGTTTGGTTAAAATCTGTCTGATTGTTTGATGGTTTTTATTATACCTTGTGATTAGCCCTGGTATGAAGGGGGTTTCTTTGTTTGCTTTTTTTCTTGGTTGAAGGCTTTCTTTCTGATCTATTTGGAAGATTTTCTTTTTCGAATTTTTTATGAGTTGTGGGGGGTAATTTTTTTGTAGGAATCTTTGGCTAAGGGTTTCTATTTGTGCTTTCATGATGTCTGTGTTTGTGCAGTTGCGTCTTATTCTTTTCATCTGGCTGAAGGGTATATTGGTTTTCCATTTATGGTAGTGACAACTGTTGAAATCAAGGAAGCTGTTGGCGTCTACGTTTTTGAAATGTGTGCTGGTGAAGATAGTGTTGTTTTGGCTATTGAGGTGAAGGCCTAGGAAAACTGCGTTAGTCGGGTCTGTGATTTGCTGCCTTCGTGTGATTTGCTGCCTTCATCCGTTAAAACTCTAGAAGCGATCCAGGCTGGGGGGTACTCGGTTTACAGGTGTATTATGCTTATCCTGGTAAACCGCCCCCCTCGTGAAGTGAGTAACTAAACCCACGATACCACATTATTTTAAATATATTATTTTAATATATGTATAATGGTATCCTTTTATACAGATTTTTAACCCATTGATTTATATACTGTACCATACTATACAGTGCACGATGCTGCAGAACACGGTCTCTTAGGCACTTGAGACAGTTTGCAGTAATCCTACCCATGTAGAACATGTTTTAGACTTTTATATGTGTACAATCTTTTGATCTTTTGTGCAGGTTTTTATACGCGTTTTTATGTGCGTATATATATATATATATATATATATATATGTATATATGTGCTTTTATCTCACAGATCGAGACTTCTATACACACCCCTACATCCTAAAACTTGCTCCTTATACCAATACAAAGCCCAAATATCAACCAGTAACGATCAACCACTATTGGCGCCCAAAAGGGTATATTTCAAATAGGCGAGACCTGGAGGGTATTTCTACCTACCAGTCCCCCTAATTTGGCTCACTACTATATCCTCTACAGGCAGACACCTTGTCGACCTGACTATACCCGGAGCAGCCTCTAGTATTTAACACCCAACCTTCTCTCCACTCCACTCCTATAAACCCGAGGCGCCTCAAGTCTTTCAGATCTAGTGGAACCCTTTCCAACAGATTGGTCTGACCCTCACACTTTCTTTCTCTCTCTCTTATACCTGTTCTACAGTACAAGAGTTTCATACTTAAGTGCCTCAGAGCTAGACCCGAGCTCAGACAACCTTCATCTTTGAGAAAATCTATGACCAAGGAAGCAACTTAACCAAAAGTCCTCCAAAGAAAAAGAACTTAGAAGGTCCACAATCTGCAAGTCCATGCATTGGAGTCAGATAACAAGGTATTCACACGTTTATGGCAGAGAGAGACTTTGATGCCATGAGAGGGAACATTGCAAACACTTCACACTTGGAAACAGTTTGGCAAGCTGTCTCTCAAATCTGCACCCCTCAGTCTGGGAATTTGTAGAAATGTTTACAAAGAACCTTATTTTGTTCCTAAAGTTCTGTAGAGAGACACAGAAAAGGAGTACTACAACCTCTAACATTGCTCCAATCCATACATTGCTATTGGGTAAGAATTGCATTGTGGTCTACTTGGAACAGTGCCTTGTTACTGTTGGATTCTACTATTATTCTGCACTTTAGTAAGGAGAGACCTATTTATTGATACCAACTGACCTGGTTACTGACTCCACCATTCACCAGCCACTGCATCTTCTCTCCTGCTATGTACCCAGACAAACACCTAATATCAAGACCACCCCAACTACCATCAGGCAGATGCTTGAACACCTGAGTGTGCCCAGAGGTAATAAATGGTGCACCCTTCAGTCACTGCACTGCCCTAGAGAGAACCAGAGGGGAGATCTGTGAGTGCTACAACCATCCTCTGGGCCACAACCACAACTCCCATGCGCCAAGCACTCTTTAACGGGCTGCTGCACTGAGATCCAGCAGCTTCTGCAGTTCCTGCCACCCAGAGAATATATGCTAGCTAAGATAGAAGCAGGAAATGGCTTGCCACATTCTGATCTTTATACTTCTTGCTCATTGAGTGCTGTATACGGGGGTGGACAACTGCACAGGTACTCTTTAGAACCCTTTAGGCAAGGGAAAGCGGCAAAAACCACAATAAAAATGGCACCAAGCCTTGGCTCAATATAAATGATGGATTATGAAAGGTTGAAGAGGAGTAGGGAGCACTATGAGAATACCCACATTCTTGATAAATTAGAGGGTTGTCTTAAACAGGGGTTCCATACCACAATAATAAAAGGATTCTCTTGGCTTAAAATTACTGATGGATTTTGATCCTTCATATGAAAGACTGACTTATAGAATCAAGTAAGAAGCACTATAATGAGCACCACACCAGCACTATAATGAGCACCACACATTTATGTATGGGATGCAAAACCAACTCCCTGCTCCTTGCAGATACAAGAGTGGACCACCTGGATATTCAAAGTCCATGAGTGGTCTGCAACTGGATAAACTACGTATCACCTATCAACTTGTTTTATCGTCAAATAGCATTGTTATGGTGCAGAATTCGGCTATTTAAAAAGGCCCTAAACCAGATTGTTTCAGTTAAGTAAGTTATTTCTTCAAGTGACCTTTGGCATTTTATGACTTGTTTATATAGAGTCATTTCAATGTGCTTCTTTTTAACAAATCAAATATAGGAACACTTCCAAGAAAATAGGAGCAATATACAGCATTGTGACTTGGCTTTTAGCATTGCTGCTTTGCAGCACTGGGGTCCTGGACTTCAATATGACCAAGGACAACATGATATTCTTTGGTTTTCTTATTCACAAAGTTATATTGATGGTTGAATTGACTTCCTATGAAATTGTCCCTACCGTTTTTGTCTGGCATAGGTTGTGAGCTATGCTGGGGACAGAGACTGATGTGAGTGATTACAATCTATATACAGCACCTTGTGAGAACAAGGTCTTAGATAAGTGAAACAGTGAACTAAAACACACCCAGCTTATTGACCGTCGCTGACAGATAAAACAATAGTCTTGTGTATTGGTCAAAGTCTATGTAATCGTTAAAGAAAGTGAAACTTCTTAAGCTCACTGCACAAGGTTTTTACACTGTAGTTCTGTAAATTTTCTATTTAAGAGGGACCTGTCACCACAAAATGCAATGCACTCTGTAGGAAGCATGTTATAGAGCAGGAGGAGGAGAGCAGATTGATATACAGTCGTGGCCAAAGGTTTTGAGAATTACACAAATATTAGTTTTCACAAAGTTTGCTGCTAAACTGCTTTTAGATCTTTGTTTCAGTTGTTTCTGTGATGTAGTGAAATATAATTACACGCACTTCATACGTTTCAAAGGCTTTTATTGACAATTACATGACATTTATGGAAAGAGTCAGTATTTGCAGTGTTGGCCCTTCTTTTACAGGACCTCTGCAATTCAACTGGGCATGCTCTCAATCAACTTCTGGGCCAATTCCTGACTGATAGCAACCCATTCTTTCATAATCACTTCTTGGAGTTTGTCAGAATTAGTGGGTTTTTGTTTGTCCACCCACCTCTTGAGGATTGACCACAAGTTCTCAATGGGATTAAGATCTGGGGAGTTTCCAGGCCATGGACCCAAAATGTCAACGTTTTGGTCCCCGAGCCACTTAGTTATCACTTTTGCCTTATGGCACGGTGCTCCATCGTGCTGGAAAATGCATTGTTCTTCACCAAACTATTGTCGGAAGAAGTTGCTGTTGAGGGTGTTTTGGTACCATTCTTTATTCATGGCTGTGTTTTTGGGCAAAATTGTGAGTGAGCCCACTCCCTTGGATGAGAAGCAACCCCACACATGAATGGTCTCAGGATGCTTTACTGTTGGCATGACACAGGACTGATGGTACCGCTCACGTTTTCTTCTCCGGACAAGCCTTTTTCCTGATGCCCCAAACAATCGGAAAGAGGCTTCATCAGAGAATATGAGAATCACCATGGTAAAAGATCATGTGACGTACCATGTGATGACCGGAGTGACGTCATCGAAGGTCCTTAACCGATATTTAATGGAGCAGCTCACCCCAGGTCCTGTTCAACTTCAGCGCAGAGGATACAGAAGGAGATGCCAGCTTCGCGAGCAAGTGGACTAAGGTGAGTTAAATTTTTATTTATTTTTTTAACCCCTCTAGCGCTGGTTTACTATGCATTCTGTATTCAGAATGCTATTATTTTCCCTTATAACCATGTTATAAGGGAAAATAATACAATCTTCAGAACATCAATCACAAGCCCGAACTTCTATGAAGAAGTTCGTGTTTGGGTACCAAACATGCGCGATTTTTCTCACGCGAGTGCAACGCATGACAATGTTTTGCACTTGCGCAGAAAAAATCGCGCATTTTCCCGCAACGCACCCGGCTCTTACCTGGGCAAAAAAACTGACGCCCGTGTGAAAGAGGCCTTAGACCTCTTTCACACGAATGATATGGATTGTGTCAGGATGCGTTCAGTGTGCGTTCAGTGTAACTCACACCATTTTGCAAGCAAAAACAAATGAAGAGAGAGCTCATATTACCAAAAATATATAAATTGTATTACCATATGTTAAAATAACAGAAAAAGAAAGAAAAATGGATAAATGCATAAGATGCCGTAAAGCAAGGTGATGAGGGCGGAGAACAAACAGAGCGCCACCCTGGGAGGAAAAACACACGGATAAAAACATAAAGAAATCTAATATACAATCATGTCTAACATGGGAAAGAAGAATCTTGGGTACAGTGCCCAACCCATGAAATGAATAGATAGATGGTGAAATACAATATCAGGTAGAGCAGGGTCAGCCCCTGCATCCCCACTGGGAACAATTGCGAACGCATAAGGTAGAAGTATGTGGCATAAAGGGCAAAGTGCAGGTGGACACAAATGACCACACAACCAGCGGGGGGCAGGGGGGACCAGAGCTCACATGAAAGAACCGTGTGCAAAAAGACCCAGGGTGGCGCTTTGCAAGCAAGTTCAGTCAGTTTTGTCTGCAATTGCGTTCAGTTGTTCAGTTTTTTCCACTTGGGTGCAATCAGTTTTGATGCGGTTTTCATGCGCGTGAAAGAAAACTGAAGGTTTACAAAAAACATCTCCTAGCAACAATCAGGGAAAAAACGCATTGAAACTGGACTGCATCTGGATTACATCTGGATGCAATGCATTTTTCACTGAAGCTCCACATTTACTTCTATGCAGCCAGGTCTGCGTGAAAAACGCAGAACATAGAACATGCTGTGATTCTCACGTAACGCAGAACTGATGAGTGAAAAGCCACGTCCATGTGCACAGACGCATTGAAATGAATGGGTCAGGATTCAATGCTGGTGCTCACTCCAGCTCATTACCTATCTATCTATCTATCTATCTATCTATCTATCTATCTATCTATCTATCTATTATATGTATATAGCTTGTAAAGCAGCAGTCATACAGTATCTTTAACCACTTCACATCCGGGCCATTTGCTCCCTTCCTGACCAGGCCTAATTTTGCAAATCTGACATATCTCACTTTATGTGGTAATAATTTTGGAACACTTTTATTTATCCAGGCCATTGAGAGACTGTTTTCTCGTGACTAGGGATGAGCGAACCCGAACTGTATAGTTCGGGTTCGTACCGAATTTTGGGGTGTCCGTGACACGGACCCGAAACCGGACATTTTCGTAAAAGTCCGGGTTCGGGTTCGGTGTTCGTCGCTTTCTTGGCACTTTTTGAAAGGCTGCAAAGCAGCCAATCAACAAGCGTCATACTACTTGCCCCAAGAGGCCGTCACAGCCATGCCTACTATTGGCATGGCTGTGATTGGCCAGAGCACCGTGTGACCCAGCCTCTATTTAAGCTGGAGTCACATAGCGCCGCCCATCACTCTGCTCTGATCAGCATAGGGAGAGGTTGCAGCTGCGACGTTAGGGCGAGATTAGGCAGTGATTAACTCCTCCAAAATTTTTCAAGGGTCGTGCGACCTAAGCGTGGCTTGAACCACCCACTGACTAATTTTTTATTTTAGGTGCATAAAACTTATATCTTTATTATTTCTATTTAAAAGTTGAACTCTAAATGTGATTAAAAGTCCTCAGGATGAGCGGTGAGACTATTGTATATGTTTATATACCCCTCTTGGTATATGTCACTGGATGGGATAGCTCCTGATACAATTCTCAGGGCTTGCCCAAATCCCTAAATCTTTATAGCAACTTTATGTTTAGTTGCATTATGTCTCTGCTATGAGGGCTCACTCCGCTCAGTCTGATTCTAAAATGTGTGCGCCCGCTTCCCTACATGTTTCGCCGAGCCTTCGGCGTCCTCAGGGGATATGCAGGTTTGCATTGGAGGGGGCGGTCCCTATGTTTTATGGGTTCGGTTTAATGGAGGTCGGGCGGCTATAGCCAATCAGAACTAGACTTTCTATGATTGGCGTAGCTTGTTACGAATTACCGTCACTTCCAGTGTCAGTTAGCCACGTCTCCATCCCTGGTGACGTGGTCTCAGGCACTCCCACTTGCCCGCGTCACTTCCTCTTCTACCTGTGACGTGAGCGGGCCTCCGATTGGTGGAGCATCCTGTGATGAAAGGTTCCGGTGCATGGGTCTCTCAATTGGACGTCCTTTACTGATGACACCTACCCCCGCGTCCAGCGCTTGGAGATGACGTCTATTTACAATCGTCCATTTCTATTATATCTACGCATGCGCCTGTGACTTGGAATATTTACAGAATAGATTGTCAGGTATTTCAGGTATTATACCTTATGAACGGGCCTAACACACACACACCCCGGGAGAGCACTCAGATTCTACCTCTTATATCACTTGTTCCCTCAAAAGCACGGATTAATTATTATGGAATAAATGATATGATTTACATATAAATCTTGTATATATGTCCAGGATACACTGCACATTTTGAAGCCTTCAAATATTATATATTCTATTCGATTTCGCCCTATATCTTCCAATCATATATTACATACTTTATTGATCAGCTTTAGCAGTCTGTTCCACATATGATTAAAAAGAGCCAAACAGCTCAACCTGTACAGGGTCTAATGTATGCCGTGTAGTAGCGGAGTGTCTAGGATATCCAAAATATTCCCCCAAAAAACTCTAATTTTTTAGAGAGTAGTCCAGAATAGTAAGGTATGGCAGGATTTCTGTCAAACCAGTTGAATACACAGCAATTCCTATCTGATGCCAATATCGTTTTCTCTAACGACAGCCTTCCCCTCAATAGCCTGGATATTTTCCAGGCGTTCAAAGTAATTAATAAGACCTACAGAAGGTATGTGAGGTCCCTCTGGGAGACCATTAGCCTAAAGACATACACACAACAAAAAATAGTATATAGAGGAATGCGCATTAGGATTACCCCCAATGCCCATCAAGAAGACACAGAGTTCATTAAAGGGTGGGAAGACCTGCTAACAGAGAACTCTCTGCGGATGCAAACCTACATATGCGATTACGAGAAAAAATTGTTGACTAAATTAGCGTCACAATTGGAAAAAGAAATAACGGATATACAGATTTTTCGGAATCAATCTGAGTTTGTGACCCTGGAGAATAAATTACAAAAAAATATAGAGAGCCAACAGTCAGAGACAAAAGAAAGAAAACACAAGAAATATTTAAGGGACAAAAGAGATTTTGATACCGGATATATATATAGTAACGCAAATAGAAGTGCTCCCTTTTTCTCTAGAGGCACAGACTCAAGGGAGTATACAGACATAACAGAAACGGACAACTCTGAGTCTGAAGGAGGTGGAAAACCGCAGAGAGTAGGAAATAAAAAGAAAAATAAAGTCTACAAAGGACCGTACCAAAAACAACATCAAAATTTTTTTCCGCAGAATCCATCAGGAAATAGAGGACCAAGTCAGAGCAGAGAATGGCAGGCCAATCCACAAATGAGCGGGCAGGGGAACGTCATTCCAAATATACAGAGAGAAGGTACATATCCATCCTTACCATCCTTTTCTGTTTTACCGGCCTCATCGAGTTATGGTATATTGGGTGGCCCTTTACAGAGTGGGAGTCAAGGAGGACAAACAACTACCCCCTCTTTTTTAGTACCAGGTGTACAATTGAGGGACAGGGACAAGTGGGGATACAATCAACAGAAAATCTAGATGAGAACACCAACATGCAGATTATCAACCTTGCCAATATATCGCTAGAACCCCAGTTTATCTCCCTCCTGAATAAAGGCCTCTCTTATACACCGACACCTGGATTTGATTGCTTCACCTGGGTCAAAGACATCAATCTCTTTGCCAGGAAGCTGGCACTTCATAAAGAATTTAAAGAGAAAGAAAAGAGAGACCCAGATCAATTAGAACGGGAAGCCATAAATATTTTGGAAGATCTATATAGAGAAAGTAGGGGTGAAATCCCGGCAATTCAAGCACCATTCACAAACCTCCATCCCAAATCCAAATATACACCTCCTTTCTCAGGCTATGCAAGTGTAGAGACTTTTGTGAAGCTTGTAACAAAAGATCTAGAAATGATAAAAACAAAAAGGAGTGAGATAGGAAGTAATCTCAGTATACCAGAAAAAGAAGCTCTGGAGGATTTAATGAAAAGGGATGATGTGGTTATAAAACCCTCTGACAAAGGGGGCAACATTGTGATACTCGATCGAGAATATTATGTTCAAATGGTGCTAAAACTTCTTAAGGATGAAAAAACCTATAAGAAATTAGAGTACAATCCCAAAGAAAAATATCAAAAGGAACTTGAAACCATTCTAAAAGGAGCAAAAGAAAACCATCTAATTACTAAGGAAGAATTTAAAGTAATGTATAATCCCAATCCAACAACAGCCACATTCTATGCCCTACTAAAGGTACACAAGAAGAGAGATCCTGTACCGGGCAGACCTATAGTCTCTGGGAATGAGAATTTATGCGAAGGCATAAGCACTTATGTGGATACATTAATCAGACCCTTCGTTGCCAGCCTCCCATCATATGTGAAAGACACCCTGGATATGGTCAGGAAACTAAATGATGTCCAAGTAGGCCCCAACACTTTTTTAGCGAGTCTAGATGTAGAGGCTCTGTATACCAGCATAGATCATGAACTAGGTATAGAAGCCGTCAAGAAGTACCTATATACAAAGGGAACACAATTTCACTCACATAATGAATTTGTAGCACAATTGCTACGATTTCTTCTTACTCACAATTATTTTATGTTTAATGGCACTTATTATTTACAGATACACGGGACGGCAATGGGGACGGTTTGTGCGCCCAGTTTTGCCAATCTTTTTTTAGGGTGGTGGGAAGATCAGCACGTCTTCACGGAGGATAATACACATTATACGGATTTAATTTTATTTTGGGGAAGGTTTATTGACGATATTCTTATTTTCTGGAACGGAGCCAAATCAGAATTCAATCAGTTTATGGAAAAACTTAACAATAATAGCCTAGGTTTAAAATTCACCACAGAAATTCAAGAAAAGAGTATAGCCTTCCTGGATCTGAAGATCATCCTGGATGGCAGTGGAAGGGTACTAACGGAAATATACAGAAAACCGACATCTAGCAACAGCTTTTTACATTGGCAAAGCTATCACCCTCAGCCTCTAAAGAAAGGAATCCCCATTGGGCAGTATTTAAGGGCTAGACGGAATTGTACCAACATTGAGGCATTCAATAAAGAGTGCCAAACTCTATACTCTAAATTCCGTAAGAGGGGATACCCTAAAAAGGTTCTGCATCAAGCCTACAATAGAGCTAAAAGCACGGATAGAGAAGAACTCCTTGTTGAAAGACAGAGAGGTAATGAAAAAACGATCAGGTGCATAGGGACATTCGATATCCAAAACAAACAAGTGTACAACATCCTAAAAAAACATTGGCATGTTTTAAGAGCAGATAGGGATTTAGGATTGATACTCCCAAGGAACCCGAGCATCACATACAGGCGTGGTATGAACCTTAAAGAGATGGTGGTAAGAAGCCACTTCCAAAAAAACATCCAGAAAAAGGAAACATGGTTAGAAACTAAAGGATCGTACCCCTGTGGTACATGCACTTTTTGCAAATATATGATGGTGAAAAAAGAATTCATCAACCCAGTTGATGGCAAAAAATATAAAATCAGGGAGTATATCAATTGCAGAAGCAAGGGCCTCAATTATGCAATACAATGTGAATGTGATCTACTTTATATTGGGAAAACGATTCAGGAATTTAGAAGTCGAATATCGAAGCATTTTAGTGTCCTAAATACAGATGAAGAAACACCCCTTTCGAGACATCTAAAAAGATTTCACAGGGGGCAAACAACTGGCCTCAAAATTTGGGGAATACAAAAATTAAAAGGAAATCCTAGACAAGGAAGCATTGACAAAAAGTTACAGCAAGAAGAGACTAGGTGGATACACCGTTTAAAGTCATTAGCACCGAATGGTCTCAATGAAGGATTTACGTTTGCTTCCTTTTTATAATCAAGAAAATGAACGGCATAAAATAATTAAATGGAAAATAAAAAATAAAAATAAGAACAAATAGTAACTCAAAAAGAATTTTTTTTTAGGAGGGATCCCTTTGAAGAAAACATGACTTACCGTAATGGACGGGCTGAGAAGTGAAAGATACCTGAAAAAGAGAAGAGAATAAGTATGAATTATCTTCACAAATCAAAAATAGGAAGTCAGATAATAAAAGGAATAAAATAAGTGAAATCTGAAAATTGGGGGACCTGTACACACACTCTGGGAGAGTTCTTCAGGACCTAGATAGCCCAAGAGGGGAAGCATTGCTGGTGAGGATAAAATTGTAGCAATTTGAAAAATAAAAAATGATAGAATAAAAGATATCCTTAGAAATAAAAGAAATAAAAGTAGATGGTAAAAACAAGTGGAGAATTATTTTTTTATATATATATAAAAAACAAAAAGAAATGAAAAAGAAAAAAATAGAAATCAGTATTCTTTCAAAAGAACGGTATACACACAAAAATTTCAATCTCCGGGGGTCTGAAAAAATCTAAAATTGATTATCGGGTATAAAATAGTTAAATTAAAATAATTTTAATAATAAAAATGATCAGCTATAGGTAAATATATAAATCAAATATCACTATTTTGGAGGTGTAGGTAGTTTATAAGAAGACCAGACCAAAATAATTTAGTAGAAATAATGAAGACACGAGTACTAGTGTAGTATAAAAAGAAAGAAATTTCTGAATAAAATTGGATTATAAATTAAAAAATATTAAATAAAAATAAAAAAATAAAAAATAAAAATAAAAAATATAAAATAAATAAATAAAAAATAAAAATAATAAAAAATAAATAGAAAATAAAATAAAATAAAAACAAGAACACATTTTCCGGGTTTGGTATGTTTCGGAGTGTAGAACAATGAGTGATCATTGGGAGAATATTTAAATAATATAAAGATGGATATATGGTAAAGTATAGTAGGGAGTTAATAATTCACTTAAATAATATTTGATATATACTAAAGCTGATCAATAAAGTATGTAATATATGATTGGAAGATATAGGGCGAGATCGAATAGAATATATAATATTTGAAGGCTTCAAAATGTGCAGTGTATCCTGGACATATATACAAGATTTATATGTAAATCATATAATTTATTCCATAATAATTAATCCGTGCTTTTGAGGGAACAAGTGATATAAGAGGTAGAATTTAAGTGCTCTCCTGGGGTGTGTGTGTGTTAGGCCCGTTCATAAGGTATAATACCTGAAATACCTGACAATCTATTCTGTAAATATTCCAAGTCACAGGCGCATGCGTAGATATAATAGAAATGGACGATTGTAAATAGACGTCATCTCCAAGCGCTGGACGCGGGGGTAGGTGTCATCAGTAAAGGACGTCCAATTGAGAGACCCATGCACCAGAACCTTTCATCACAGGATGCTCCACCAATCGGAGGCCCGCTCACGTCACAGGTAGAAGAGGAAGTGACGCGGGCAAGTGGGAGTGCCTGAGACCACGTCACCAGGGATGGAGACGTGGCTAACTGACACTGGAAGTGACGGTAATTCGTAACAAGCTATGCCAATCATAGAAAGTCTAGTTCTGATTGGCTATAGCCGCCCGACCTCCATTAAACCGAACCCATAAAACATAGGGACCGCCCCCTCCAATGCAAACCTGCATATCCCCTGAGGACGCCGAAGGCTCGGCGAAACATGTAGGGAAGCGGGCGCACACATTTTAGAATCAGACTGAGCGGAGTGAGCCCTCATAGCAGAGACATAATGCAACTAAACATAAAGTTGCTATAAAGATTTAGGGATTTGGGCAAGCCCTGAGAATTGTATCAGGAGCTATCCCATCCAGTGACATATACCAAGAGGGGTATATAAACATATACAATAGTCTCACCGCTCATCCTGAGGACTTTCAATCACATTTAGAGTTCAACTTTTAAATAGAAATAATAAAGATATAAGTTTTATGCACCTAAAATAAAAAATTAGTCAGTGGGTGGTTCAAGCCACGCTTAGGTCGCACGACCCTTGAAAAATTTGGTTATATATTGTAATAGCGTGGCCACCCCCTGTAGGACCTATCAGTCTGTTGCACATATAACTCCTCCAAAAGACTTCATTCAGAGATCGATCTGCAGCTGTGGATGATTGAACTGCTGCTATTGAACTGCTCACTGTTTTTAGGCTGCCCAGAGCGTTTTTCAGTCACTTTTTTCTGGGGTGATCGGCGGCCATTTTGTGTCTTGTGGTGCGCCAGCACAAGCTGCCACCAAGTGCATTTAACCCTCAATGGTGTGGTTGTTTTTTGGCTAAATCCTACATCAGGGTCAAGCTGTCACACCAAGTGCATTTAACCAGCAATAGTGTGGTTATTTTTTGGCCATATACCACATCAGGGGCAAGCTGAGCCTGTTACCAAGTGCATTTAACCTTCAATGGTGTGGTTGTTTTTTGGCTAAATCCTACATCAGGGTCAAGCTGTCACACCAAGTGCATTTAACCATCAATAGTCTGGCTATTTTTTGGCCATATACTACATCAGGGGCAAGCTGAGCCTGTCACCAAGTGCATTTAACCCTCAATGGTGTGGTTGTTTTTTGGCTAAATCCTACATCAGGGTCAAGCTGTCACACCAAGTGCATTTAATCATCAATAGTCTGGTTATTTTTTGGCCATATACTACATCAGGGGCAAGCTGAGCCTGTCACCAAGTGCATTTAACCCTTAATGGTGTGGTTGTTTTTTGGCTAAATCCTACATCAGGGTCAAGCTGTCACACCAAGTGCATTTAACCATCAATAGTGTGGTTATTTTTTGGCCATATCCCAGTCTAATTCTGTCAGTAAACGTATACCTGTCACCCAGCGCCTAAATAATAGGCCTCAAATTTATATCCAGCTAAATCTGTCGTTACTGCTGTGGCTGGTCAAGTTATTTAGTGCCCGTCAAAGCACAGTTTTTGTTCTGGGTTGAAATACAATTCCCAATTTAGCAATTTCCTAATTTAGTGGTTTCTGCTGTATCAGAGCTATTTTAAATCTATCCCTAAAAGGGTATATTAGATTCAAGGTGCACATAGGGTCATTCTGAATAACTTCACACACACGCTACTGTGCATTTCTAAGTCTAATTCTTTCAGTAAACCTATACCTGTCACCCAGCGCCTAAATAATAGGCCTCAAATTTATATCCAGCTAAATCTGTCGTTACTGCTGTGCCTGTATTAGTGTAATACGGTACCTAAATAGATAGCCAGATAGTGTTAGGTGTCTGTAAAAAAAGGCCTGAATTTGAATTCAATACATTGGGCCAAATAATATTTTTCTTATTGTGGTGAACGGTAACAATGAGGAAAACACGCGGACATGGTCGTGGTGGTGTTGGTGGACCCTCTGGTGCTGGGAGAGGACGTGGCCGTTCTGCCACAGCCACACGTCCTAGTGTACCAACTACCTCAGGTCCTAGTAGCCGCCAGAATTTACAGCGATATTTGGTGGGGCCCAATGCCGTTCTAAGGATGGTTAGGCCTTAGCAGGTACAGGCATTAGTCAATTGGGTGGCCGACAGTGGATCCAGCACGTTCACATTATCTCCCACCCAGTCTTCTGCAGAAAGCGCACAGATGGTGCCTGAAAACCAAGCCCATCAGTCTGTCACATCACCCCCATGCATGCCAGGGAAACTGTCTGAGCCGCAAGTTATGCAGCAGTCTCTTAAGCTGTTTGAAGACTCCGCTGGCAGGGTTTCCCAAGGGCATCCACCTAGCCCCTCCCCAGCGGTGGAAGACATAGAATGCACTGATGCACAACCACTTATGTTTCCTGATGATGAGGACATGGGAATACCACCTCAGCATGTCTCTGATGATGACGAAACACAGGTGCCAACTGCTGCGTCTTTCTGCAGTGTGCAGACTGAACAGGAGGTCAGGGATCAAGACTGGGTGGAAGACGATGCAGGGGACGATGAGGTCCTAGACCCCACATGGAATGAAGGTCGTGCCACTGACTTTCACAGTTCGGAGGAAGAGGCAGTGGTGAGACCGAGCCAACAGCGTAGCAAAAGAGGGAGCAGTTGGCAAAAGCAGAACACCCGCCGCCAAGAGACTCCGCCTGCTACTGACCGCCGCCATCTGGGACCAAGCACCCCAAAGGCAGCTTCAAGGAGTTCCCTGGCATGGCACTTCTTCAAACAATGTGCTGACGACAAGATCCGAGTGGTTTTCACGCTGTGCCATCAGAGCCTGAAGCGAGGCATTAACGTTCTGAACCTTAGCACAACCTGCATGACCAGGCACCTGCATGCAAAGCATGAAATGCAGTGGAGTAAACACCTTAAAAACAAGGAAGTCACTCATGCTCCCCCTGCTACCTCTTCTGCTGCTGCCGCCTCGGCCTCTTCCTCCGCCTCTGGAGGAACGTTGGCACCTGCCGCCCAGCAAACAGGGGATGTACCACCAACACCACCACCTCCGTCACCAAGCATCTCAACCATGTCACATGGCAGCGTTCAGCTCTCCATCTCGCAAACATTTGAGAGAAAGCGTAAATTCCCACCTAGCCACCCTCGATCCCTGGCCCTGAATGCCAGCATTTCTAAACGAATGGCCTATGAAATGCTGTCATTTAGGCTGGTGGACACAGACAGCTTCAAACAGCTCATGTCGCTTGCTGTCCCACAGTATCTTGTTCCTAGCCGGCACTACTTCTCCAAGAGAGCCGTGCCTTCCCTGCACAACCAAGTATCCGATAAAATCAAGTGTGCACTGCGCAACGCCATCTGTGGCAAGGTCCACCTAACCACAGATACGTGGACCAGTAAGCACGGCCAGGGACGCTATATCTCCCTAACTGCACACTGGGTAAATGTAGTGGCAGCTGGGCCCCAGGCGGAGAGCTGTTTGGCGCACGTCCTTCCGCCGCCAAGGATCGCAGGGCAACATTCTTTGCCTCCTGTTGCCACCTCTTCCTACTCAGCTTCCTCCTCCTCTTCTTCCACCTGCTCATCCAGTCAGCCACACACCTTCACCACCAACTTCAGCACAGCCCGGGGTAAACGTCAGCAGGCCATTCTGAAACTCATATGTTTGGGGGACAGGCCCCACACCGCACAGGAGTTGTGGCGGGGTATAGAACAACAGACCGACGAGTGGTTGCTGCCGGTGAGCCTCAAGCCCGGCCTGGTGGTGTGCGATAATGGGCGAAATCTCGTTGCAGCTCTGGGACTAGCCGGTTTGACGCACATCCCTTGCTTGGCGCATGTGCTGAATTTGGTGGTGCAGAAGTTCATTCACAACTACCTCGACATGTCAGAGCTGCTGCATAAAGTGCGGGCCGTCTGTTCGCGCTTCCGGCGTTCACATCCTGCCGCTGCTCGCCTGTCTGCGCTACAGCGTAACTTCGGCCTTCCCGCTCACCTCCTCATATGCGACGTGCCCACCAGGTGGAACTCAACCTTGCACATGCTGGACAGACTGTGCGAGCAGCAGCAGGCCATAGTGGAGTTTCAGCTGCAGCACGCACGGGTCAGTCGCCCTGCGGAACAGCACCACTTCACCACCAATGACTGGGCCTCCATGCGAGACCTGTGTGCCCTGTTGCGCTGTTTCGAGTACTCCACTAACATGGCCAGTGGCGATGACGCCGTTATCAGCGTTACAATACCACTTCTATGTCTCCTTGAGAACACACTTAGGGCGATGATGGAAGAGGAGCTGGCCCAGGAGGAGGAGGAGGAGGAGGAGGAGGAGGAAGAGGGGTCATTTTTAGCACTTTCAGGCCAGTCTCTTCGAAGTGACTCAGAGGGAGGTTTTTTGCAACAGCAGAGGCCAGGTACAAATGTGGCCAGCCAGGGCCCACTACTGGAGGACGAGGAGGACGAGGATGAGAAGGAGGTGGAGGAGGATGAGGATGAAGCATGGTCACAGCGGGGTGGCACCCAACGCAGCTCGGGCCCATCACTGGTGCGTGGCTGGGGGGAAAGGCAGGATGATGACGATATGCCTCCCACAGAGGACAGCTTGTCCTTACCCCTGGGCAGCCTGGCACACATGAGCGACTACATGCTGCAGTGCCTGCACAACGACAGCAGAGTTGCCCACATTTTAACGTGTGCGGACTACTGGGTTGCCACCCTGCTGGATCTACGGTACAAAGACAATGTGCCCACCTTACTTCCTGCACTGGAGCGTGATAGGAAGATGCGCGAGTACAAGCGCACGTTGGTAGACGCGCTACTGAGAGCATTCCCAAATGTCACAGGGGAACAAGTGGAAGCCCAAGGCCAAGGCAGAGGAGGAGCAAGAGGTCGCCAAGGCAGCTGTGTCACGGCCAGCTCCTCTGAGGGCAGGGTTAGCATGGCAAAGATATGGAAAAGTTTTGTCAACACGCCACAGCTAACTGCACCACCACCTGATACGCAACGTGTTAGCAGGAGGCAACATTTCACTAACATGGTGGAACAGTACGTGTGCACACCCCTCCACGTACTGACTGATGGTTCGGCCCAATTCAACTTCTGGGTTTCTAAATTGTCCTCGTGGCCAGAGCTAGCCTTTTATGCCTTGGAGGTGCTGGCCTGCCCGGCGGCCAGCGTTTTGTCTGAACGTGTATTCAGCACGGCAGGGGGCGTCATTACAGACAAACGCAGCCGCCTGTCTACAGCCAATGTGGACAAGCTGACGTTCATAAAAATGAACCAGGCATGGATCCCACAGGACCTGTCCATCCCTTGTGCAGATTAGACATTAACTACCTCCCCTTAACCATATATTATTGTTCTCCAGGGAACTTCCTCATTCAATCCTATTTTTATTTTCATTTTACCATTATATTGCGAGGCTACCCAAAGTTGAATGAACCTCTCCTCTGTCTGGGTGCCGGGGCCTAAATATATGCCAATGGACTGTTCCAATGTTGGGTGACGTGAAGCCTGATTCTCTGCTATGACATGCAGACTGATTCTCTGCTGACATGAAGCCAGATTCTCTGTTACGGGACCTCTCTCCTCTGCCTGGGTGCTGAGCCTAAATATATGACAATGGACTGTTCCAGTGTTGGGTGACGTGAAGCCTGATTCTCTGCTATGACATGCAGACTGATTCTCTGCTGACATGAAGCCAGATTCTCTGTTACGGGACCTCTCTCCTCTGCCTGGGTGCCTGGGCCTAAATATATGCCAATGGACTGTTCCAGTGTTGGGTGACGTGAAGCCTGATTCTCTGCTATGACATGCAGACTGATTCTCTGCTGACATGAAGCCAGATTCTCTGTTACGGGACCTCTCTCCTCTGGCTGGGTGCCTGGGCCTAAATATATGACAATGGACTGTTACAGTGGTGGCTGACGTGAAGCCTGATTCTCTGCTATGACATGCAGACTGATTCTCTGCTGACATGATGCCAGATTCTCTGTTACGGGATCTCTCTCCTCTGCCTGGGTGCTGGGCCTAAATATATGACAATGGACTGTTGCAGTGGTGGCTGACGTGAAGCCTGATTCTCTGCTATGACATGCAGACTGATTCTCTGCTGACATGAAGCCAGATTCTCTGTTACGGGACCTCTCTCCTCTGCCTGGGTGCCTGGGCCTAAATATATGCCAATGGACTGTTCCAATGTTGGGTGACGTGAAGCCTGATTCTCTGCTATGGGACCTCTCTCCAATTGATATTGGTTAATTTTTATTTATTTTATTTTTATTTTTATTCATTTCCCTATCCACATTTGTTTGCAGGGGATTTACCTACATGTTGCTGCCTTTTGCAGCCTTCTAGCTCTTTCCTGGGCTGTTTTACAGCCTTTTTAGTGCCGAAAAGTTCGGGTCCCCATTAACTTCAATGGGGTTCGGGTTCGGGACGAAGTTCGGATCGCGTTCGGATCCCGAACCCGAACATTTCCAGGAAGTTCGGCCGAACTTCTCGAACCCGAACATCCAGGTGTCCGCTCAACTCTACTCGTGACACATTGTACTTCATAACAGTCATGAATTTGAGTCAATATACTTCACCTTTATTTATGAAAAAATCCCAAATTTACCAAAAAGTTTGAAAAATTCTCAATTTTAAAATTTTCTGTTTCTCTGCTTTTAAAACAGAAAGTGATACCTCATAAAATATTTATTACTTAACATTCCCCATATTTCTACCTTTTGTTGGCATCATTTTGGAAATGTCATGTTTTTTTTTTTAGGACGTTAGAAGGCTGAGAATTTTAGAAGCAATTCTTAAAATGTTTAAGAAAATTGCCAAAACCCACTTTTTAATTACCAGTTCAGGTCTGAAGTCCTTTTGTGGGGCCTACATCGCGGATACCCTCATTAATGACCCCATTGTAGAAACTACACCCCTCAAGTTATTTAAAACTGATTTTTCAAACTTTGTTAACCCTTTAGGTGTTCCACAAGAATGAAAGGAAAATGGAGATCAAATTTTTTTTAATTTCACTTTTTTGTCAGATTTTAGTTTTTAACCCCTTAAGGACTCAGCCCTATTTCACCTTAAGGACTTGGCCAGTTTTTTGCAAATCTGACCAGTGTCTCTTTAAGTGCTCATAACTTTAAAACGCTTTGACTTACCCAGGCCGTTCTGAGATTATTTTTTCGTCACATATTGTACTTCATGACACTGCTAAAATTGGGTCCAAAAAGTTAATTTTTCTGTACAAAAAAAATACAATTTTTACCAATTTTTTTGAAAAATTAGCAACTTTCAAAGTTTCAGTTTCTCTATTTTTGTAATACATAGTAATACCCCCAAAAATTGTCATGGCTTTACATTCCCCATATGTCTACTTCATGTGTGTAGCATTTTGGGAATGATATTTTATTTTTTGGGGATGTTACAAGGCTTAGAAGTTTAGAAGCAAATTTTGAAATTTTTCTGAAATCTTCAAAATCCCACTTTTTATGGACCAGTTCAGGTTTGCAGTCATATTGTGAGGCTTAGATAATAGAAACCTCCCAAAAATTACCCCATTCTAGAAACTTCACCCCTCAAGGTATTCAAAACTGTTTTTTCAAACTTTATTAACCCTTTAGGTCTTCCACAAGAGTTAATGGCAGATGGAGAAACAATTTAGAAATTTCTATTTTTGGGAACATTTTCCAATATAATCAATTTTTTCCAGGAGTAAAACAAGGGTTAACTGCCAAACAAAACTCAAAATGGGCTGCCCTGATTCTGTAGTTTGTAGAAACACCCCATATGTGGTCGTAAACTACTGTTTGACCAAACGGCAGGACATAGAAGGAAGGGAACACCATATGGGTTTTGGAAGGCAGATTTTGCAGGACTGGTTTTGTTTATACCATGTCCCATTTGAAGCCCCCTGTTGCACCCCTAGAATAGAAATTTCAAAAAAGTGACTCCATCTAAGAAAGTACACCCCTCAAGGTATTCAAAACTGGGTTTACAAACTTTGTTAACCCTTTAGGTGTTCCACAAGAGTTAATGGCAGATGGAGAAACAATTTAGAAATTTCTATTTTTAGGAAAATTTTGCAATATAATAAATTTTTTCCAGGAGTAAAACAAGGGTTAACTGCCAAACAAAACTCAAAATGGGTTGCCCTGATTCTGTAGTTTGCAGAAACACCCCATATGTGGTCGTAAACTACTGTTTGACCAAACGGCAGGACATAGAAGGAGGGGAACACCATATGGGTTTTGGAAGGCAGATTTTGCAGGACTGGTTTTGTTTATACCATGTCCCATTTGAAGCCCCCTGTTGCACCCCTAGAATAGAAATTTCAAAAAAGTGACTCCATCTAAGAAAGTACACCCCTCAAGGTATTCAAAACTGGGTTTACAAATTTTGTTAACCCTTTAGGTGTTCCACAAGAGTTAATGGCAGATGGAGAAACAATTTAGAAATTTCTATTTTTGGGAAAATTTTCCATTTTAACCCTTCCTTTATTACTGGAAAAAATGGGTTAACAGCCAAACAAAACTCAAAATGGGTTGCCCTGATTCTGTAGTTTGCAGAAACACCCGATATGTGGTCGTAAACTACTATTTGGCTAAACGGCAGGACATAGAAGGAGGGGAACGTCATATGGTTTTTAGAAGGCAGATTTTGCTGGACTGGTTTATTTACACCATGTACCCTTTCAAGCCCCCTGATGCACCCCTAGAGTAGAAACTCCTTAAAAGTGACCCCATCTAGGAAACTACGGGATAAGGTGGTTGTTGTTTTGGGACTATTTTAGGGGTAAATATGATTTTTGGTTGCTCTATATTACTCTTTTTTGAGGCAATGTAACAAAAAAATTTAATTCTAAAAATGTTTCTACATTCGCTATTTAGTTTTGTGGAACACCTAAAGGGTTAACATAGTTTGTAAAGTAACTTTTGAATACCTTGAGGGGTGTAGTTTCTTACATGGGGTCACTTTTTTGGAGTTTCTAGTCTAGGCTACATCAGGGGGGCTTCTAATGGGACATGGTGTAAAAAAAAAAACTGTCCATCAAAATCTGCCTTCCAGAAACCGTATGGAGTTCCCTTCGTTCTATGCCCTGCCGTGCGGCTATATAGCCATTTACGACCACATATGGGGTGTTTCTGCAAACTACAGAATCAGGGCCATAAATATTGAGTTTTGTTTGGCTGTTAACCCTTGCTTTATTACCGGCAAAAGGGATTCAAATTGAAATTTTGCCCAAAAATGGGTGTTTTGGCACCATTTTTGTTTTATATTTTTAACACCGTTCATTCGAGGCGTTTGGTCAAAAGTTATTTTTATAGCGACGACTTTTACGCACGCGACGATGCCCAATATGTATGGCTCTCAGACTTTGGAGACACTAAGCAGGCATCCTAAAAACTGCGGCCCTCCAGATGTTGTAAAACTACAATTCCCACCATGCCCTGCTGATGGCTGTAGGTTGTCTGGGCATGCTGGGAGTTATAGTTTTACAACATCTGGAGGGCCGCAGTTTGAGGATGCCTGCTCTAAAACTAATATTTTTTGGGGGGAAAAAAATTGTTTCTGTGTCTCCAAAGTCTAAGAGCCATAGTGTTTTATGTTCTCTAGTGGACTGTTGGGGATTATAAAAATGTAGTACTCCATGGAAGTGTGATACTCCCTGAAGCAATCGATAACGCAGAGGCCCGGATGATCGGGGCACGTGTCACATTGAGTTGTGGTGTCTTTCCGTATCCCCCTCTTGTGACACACTCTGCATCTTTTTTGGGTTCGTCCCTTCTTTCCAGTATGGGGGACCACACCTGGAAAGTGTTGGCCAGGGACGATCCGGGCGCCTCCAGGTACTCCGGCCTGCTCTTTCCCGGTCCGAAAAGATCAGGTCTTTGAGGACTGCCTCATAGAATTGGAGGAATGTCCCTGTGCTGTCAGCGCTTCGGGATAGTACAAAAGAGTTGTACATGGCAACCTGCACCAAGTAGACCGCAACTTTTTTGTACCATGCCCGGGTTTTGCGCATGGCATTATATGGCTTGAGGACTTGATCAGAGAGATCAACTCCTCCCATATACCGATTGTAGTCGACGATACAATCGGGCTTGAGGACCATTGCCGTGGTACCTCGCACAGAGACTGGGGTGGTGCTGTTACCGTGGATTGTGGACAGCATAAGGACATCCCTCTTGTCCTTATACCTGACCAGCAACAGGTTTCCACTGGTAAGTGCACAGGTCTCACCCCTGAGGATAGGTACCTGGAGGGGGTGGGCAGGGAGGCCGCGTTGATTTTTCCGCACGGTCCCACAAGCGAACGTGGATCTGGCGGCAAGGGACCTGAACAAGGGAATGCTGGTATAAAAGTGGTGGGGGGCTGGTAGGGGGGGCAAGTGGCAGGGGGGGGGGGGGGGTCTGGGGTCTAATAGATGGATCAAAAAAGTTTTGTGTAAAAGTTCATTTTTTTTTTTTTTCCTAACTAACTTTTCCCTTCTTTCCCTTCCTAATGGTGCCTCTCCCTCACTGACCCTAACCTACCTGGGTGGCGATGGGTGCAGGAGGGTGATGGATGCCGATTAGGGGGACACAGGAGCTGGTGCTGGACGATGCTGCATGGTCAGGGTGCTGGACAGGAAGAGGAGGGGAGAGAGGAGCGCAGGAAGTTTGAATCTCGCGCCTCTCTCCCCTGCACCAATCAGCACCCTGGACAGCAGTGTTCAGCACCAGGGCCAGCACCGCCTCTGCAAATCCTCGCACTGTGATTGGTGGTGTGTAATCACGCCACCGATCGCAGTGTTTTTCCGGTTCATCGGATCACAGGATACCCGAATGGACCGGAAACGCAGAAAACCGCAGGTCTGAATGGACCTGCGGTTTTCTGCGATCGTCTATACGGGGGGTCTATACTGCGTTGTTACGGGATGCCGGCTGAATGATTTCAGCCGGCATCCCGTTCCGATTAACCCCCGCGGCGCCGGAATCGCGAATTAAAGCCATGACGTACCGGTACGTCATGGGTCCTTAAGGATTCGGGATCCATGCCGTACCGGTACGTCATGGGTCCCTAAGGGGTTAAGCCAATTTTTTCTTTAACACATCAAGGTTTAACAGCCAAAACAAAATGTAATATTTATTACCCAGATTCTGCGGTTTACAGAAACACCCCACATGTGTTCATAAACTGCTGTATGAGCACATGGCAGGGCGCAGAAGAAAAGGAGCACCACATGGTTTTTGGAAGGCATATTTTGCTGAACTGGTTTTTAGATGCCATGTCCCATTTGAAGCTCCCCTGATTCACCCTTACAGTAGAAACTCCCCAAAAGTGACCCCATTTTGGAAACTAGGGGATAAGGTGCAAGTTTTATTGGTATTATTTTTGGGTACATAAGATTTTTTGATCATTCATTATAACACTTTTTTATAGCACAGTTTTTATTTATTTCTTTTTACAGCATTCACCTAAGGGGTTAGGTCATGTGACATTTTTATAGAGCAGATGGTTTTGGACGTGGCGATACCTAATATGTATACTTTATCTTATTTATTAAAGTTTTACACAATAATAGCATTTTTTAAACCCAAAAAATTATGTTTTAGTGTCTCCATGTTCTGAGAGCTATAGTTTTTTTTTTTTTTTTAGCACTTTTCTTATGTAGGGGCTAATTTTTGGTGGAATGAGGTGACAGTTTTATTGGTACCATTTTGTAGAACATACACCTTTTTGATCACTTGGTGTTGCACTTTTTGTGATGTAAGGTGACAAAAATGGCTTTTTTTTGACAGTTTTTATTTTTATTTTTTTACGGTGTCATGTGATATTTTTATAGAGCTGGTTGTTACGGACGTGGCAATATCTAATATCTATACTAATATATTTTTATTTATTTCACTTCAACACAATAATAGCATTTTTTAAGGTAACAAAAATGGCTTTTCTTTACACAGTTTTTTATTTATTTTATATGGTGTTTATAGGACTGGGTGGATCATGTGATATATTTATAAAGCCGACAGTGACGGTCCGTGACGGACGCGGCAATACTAAATATGTCTATTTTTTTTTTTTATTTTTTTTTTTTATTCCTTACTTGGGGAATTTCTTTTCTTTTCTTTTTATTTTAACACTTTATTTTTTATTTTACACTTTTCATCCCCCATAAGGTCATACTAGACCTCTGGGGGACATTTAACTTCCCTTTTCTTTTTTTTTCACTATTGATTTCTACTATAACTGGGGCTGACATAGTAGCCCCAGTTACAGTGGAAATAGACCCCCCAGAGAGGCTGTACAGCGGTATACTGCGCTGTACAGCCTCAGTGCAGGCCTGATTGAGGTCTGTGAAAGACCCGACAACTCCTGCACTCACCCGGCTCCGGCGGTCACATGACCGTCAGGCCGGAACAGGAAGCACACAGCACTCGGTGATCGCTGTGTATAAAGCGATCTAGAAGGCAGGGACACCTGGGCATTGTCCCTGCCTTCTCTAAGGGTTGCCCTGCTGTCACTGACAGCGGGCAACCCGATCTGCAACTGCACGATTAGCATACAGCTGCCATCTCTAAATGGACGTTCAGAAACGTCCATTCAGAGATAGAGAACCACCTCCCGGAGGTCTATAGTCATCGTGCGGACGGGAGGTGGTTAAAGGATTAATAACATTGCATAAAAAGTCATAAAATGACCTTTTGATGGGCAGACACATCTAGTCTTTGCAAAAAAAATTGCAAAAGGAAATTAAAATAAATAATTTAAATAGAAGCACAATATTGCTGAATGTTGTGTTTCCCAAAGTATGCTAGACTTTATTAGAAAAAAATATATATATTTCTGCAGAAATTATGCAGAAGCTAAATATGCTGGTTGAATAATGTTGACAGTGAATGACGAGCTCTATAATCCCACCAGTACAGGAGCAGATCGGATCCCTCAAAGGTATCAGCTATTGAGACTGACATGTCACCTACAAGAAGCTGATATCTTCATTTGTCAGCTGAAAATATGTACCTTCCTTCTTTTGTTCTGTCACTGTTTCCTAGTGATTTAATAAACTGCATACTGTACAGTACCTTATGAAAATTGTTCTTCCAGCGTGTTTTATGTTAATAACCACAGAGGTCAGAAAAGACCTGTGACTGAATGGAATAGTATGATATTTGATATTCCACTTCCACACAGAGCATTATTCCCCCCCCCCCCCCCCTAAACTCTCAGCATACTAAGGCTGCCTTCACATACAGTTTTTGTTCATAATTTTTTTTAGGGTTTTGTAGCTTATTTTTTAATAGATATTTTAAATAGCCTTTTTCCATGCCTCACATTTTTTAAAGAGAAAGGTATATCCTCCCCATAATGTCTCTTTCTCTTTACCATTGTATGGAATAAAGCATTAAAAAACACCATGCAAAATAGACATCGCAAAACACCATTGCACATGTGTTTTTTTAAAGCTGCACATAAAAGCATTGAAGATCTTTGGGCTAGAAATGCAATAAGGGGGAGAAATGCCGGACCCAGAGCATGCTGTAATAGGAAAAAAATAAATTAGCATTTAACAGCTCCCTCTGTCTAAGGGTCCATTCACACGTCTGCAATTTCGTTCCGCATTTTGCAGAACTGAATTGCGGACCCATTCATTTCTATGGGGCAGCACGATGTGCTGCCCGGATCCGGAATTGCGGATCCGCACTTCCGGGTCCGCAATTCCGATCCCCCAAAAAATTGAACATGTCCTATTCTTGTCCGCGGACCAGAAAAGGCATTTTCTATGAGAATGCCAGCGATGTGCGGTCCGCAAAATGCGGAAAGCACATCGCCGATGTCCGTGTTTTGTGGATCCACGGATCCGTGGATCCGCAAAACAGACACGGACGTGTGAAGGGACCATTAGGGTACAGCAGTGCTTCTCAATTATTTTCTGTCATGCCCCCCCTAGGAAGAAGAGAAACATTTTGCGCCCCCCGCGCGACTGTAAATAGTATCATTTGTCTATAAAATTGTTATAAGTACAGCCCCCAGTAATAAGAGCCCCTCGGTGCCAGTAATAACAGCCCCCGCCAGTAATAACAGCCCCCCCTTTGCCAGTAATAACAGCCCCCCCTTTGCCAGTAATGTTATGGGGGGATCTGTGGATGACAGACACTGTTATGGGGGGATCTGTGGATGACAGACACTGTTATGGGGGATCTGTGGATGACAGACACTGTTATGGGGGGATCTGTGGATGACAGACACTGTTATGGGGGATCTGTGGATGACAGACACTGTTATGGGGGGATCTGTGGATGACAGACACTGTTATGGGGGGATCTGTGGATGACAGACACTGTTATGGGGGGATCTGTGGATGACAGACACTGTTATGGGGGGATCTGTGGATGACAGACACTGTTATGGGGGGATCTGTGGATGACAGACACTGTTATGGGGGGATCTGTGGATGACAGACACTGTTATGGGGGGATCTGTGGATGACAGACACTGTTATGGGGGGATCTGTGGATGACAGACACTGTTATGGGGGGATCTGTGGATGACAGACACTGTTATGGGGAAATCTGTGGATGACGGACACTGTTATGGGAGGATCTGTGGATGACGGACACTGTTATGGGAGGATCTGTGGATGACAGACACTGTTATGGGGGGATCTGTGGATGACGGACACTGTTATGGGGGGATCTGTGGATGACAGACACTGTTATGGGGGGATCTGTGGATGACAGACACTGTTATGGGGAAATCTGTGGATGACAGACACTTTTATGGGGGGGATCTGTGGATGACAGACACTGTTATGGGGGGATCTGTGGATGACAGACACTGTTATGGGGGGATCTGTGGATGACGGACACTGTTATGGGGGATCTGTGGATGACAGACACTGTTATGGGGGGATCTGTGGATGACAGACACTGTTATGGGGAAATCTGTGGATGACAGACACTTTTATGGGGGGGGATCTGTGGATGACAGACACTGTTATGGGGGGATCTGTGGATGACGGACACTGTTATGGGGGGATCTGTGGATGACGGACACTGTTATGGGGGGATCTGTGGATGACGGACACTGTTATGGGGGGATCTGTGGATGACGGACACTGTTATGGGGGGATCTGTGGATGACGGACACTTATGGGGGATCTGTGGATGACGGACACTTATGGGGGATCTGTGGATGACGGACACTTATGGGGGATCTGTGGATGACGGACACTTATGGGGGGATCTGTGGATGACGGACACTTATGGGGGGATCTGTGGATAACGGACACTTATGGGGGGGATCTGTGGATGACGGACACACTTATGGGGGGATCTGTGGATGCTAAGCTCACAGGACAATGGCGGAGATCATGCAGTATGAGGGTTTTAAATGACTGTGACATCATGATTTTTGGAGTAGCGATGAGCAGCATAGGCAATATTCGTTTTTGCAATATTTCGCAAATTTTTTGGCTAATATTCACAATAAATTAGCAAATTTTAGAATTTGTGATCTCCATTATTTTCTTGATTGCGAAAATTGTGCAATGTAATATGCGCGTGCTATATAGGCGTGGGTCACTTTTGCTACATTTTTCAAGCTGCTAGAAGTTTCCTGAGACTGGAGAAAATGCACAGTACAGTAATTCCTATCACACTACCTAACACCCTGCACTGGAACCTATCAGCTACACTATATCACGATCTAACACTACACTGACTATCTCCCACTAACTATCTGTAATATATATATATATATATATATATATATATATATATATATAAGCTAACTATCTAATGTAATTGACTCAGCAATGTAAATGACACAGCAAAGCACAGAGCACAGCAATGACAATGCTCTCTCTCTCTCTCAGAACTGCAAAAACTGCAGAAAATGGCTGCTGTAGTTTGTTATATAGTAAGGGGTAGTCAACTTTCCTATTGGTTGCTAGGGATGTAGCTAAGCTCAGACAAAGATATTACAACCTTCTCATTGGCCCACAAGCTAGAAGCAGGAGGGTACTGATGAAAAAAATCTAGAATATTCGCAATTATGAAGATATAGCACTATACTCTAAATCTTTGTGAATTCTCAAAGTGCCAATATTCGCGATAAAAAATTGCGATTAGAATATTCACGATCAACACTAATTGGGAGGAAAGGCAAGTTCTCTTAGTGGAAACTATGCTCACCACCGAACTGAACACCTGCTCTGATGCCACACTACTGGCCTGGCAGGGAAGCATGCCCATGGCAAACCTGGCCAGTTGCAGCCACACTTCAAGTTTTCATGCCCAGTAGTCCAGGGGAACTTGGATCATGGGTGACAGTGTACAGTCCAAGTATGCCGCCACCTGCTGGTTAAATTTCTGCTGAATTTCTGCTGCTGGGTGGTTTCTTCAGAAGGAAGAAAACTGCTCATCATAAACTCCAGACTTAAATTGCTGCTGATGCTACTCCTGCCCCTCCATCAGTTATGGCAGTGGAGCATGAGTGCATAGGGTGTCCTGGGACACACCTTCCTGAGGACAGGTGATGGAGCTCGTAGGCAGTGACCAATCGACTAGACAGCATGTAGTAGTACATTTTTTCATCCCTCTCAGAAGGTCTAAAAAATGCCCCAATTTTTGACCAGTAGCGATGGTCTAACAATGTGGATAGCCAGTAGTTATTCCTTTGCCTCCATGTCCAGTGCATACTGCTATAGTCTGTCGGGTCATCTGCTTCATCTTCGTCACCCTCCAGATCCTCATGCTCCCCCTACTCCTTTCCTGTCGATTGGGCAGATAAACCACTTAGTTGTGCTGGCCTATAACTGCTGACCATCCTCAGAAAGCTCATCCTCGCTGAAAAGCGGAGCAGAGCCAGCGGTATACATTGCTTGACTAGCAGGGGGGACAGGGGAAGCAGCAAAAGAAAGAGGCAGGTTCAGGACAGATTCGTCTGCTGCTATTTGTGTTGGCTACAGCAACATTTTTGCCACTGCCTGTTCCTTTGGAGGACCCAGACAACTGTCTTTTGGTCATAGAGTATAACAACTGTATCACTAACAGAAGGGATTAGCTATGATAAATTTCCCTCCACTGCATAGTTATGAATAGGGTAATAAATTACACCTGCCATTATACAGACTTAACATAACTCTACAGGTAACAGAATGGTAAAACACCAAAAAAGAGAAAATAGGGCTCGCACTAAATAGTATTATGAATATATAAATTTTATTAGTGTCTCCATATGAGACAAATCACAATTAAAACACATAGGAAACAATGGATGGTGAAAAATGAGCACACAGAATGACATGGAGCACGACCAAATTACTAAAAATGGCAAATAGATACAAAAATGAGTATATAGATATAGCACTAAGTGTGCATGTAAATCAAATAGAATGTTAGTAATACATATAATCAGGCAAAGCTATACAGGCTAGGTAATGATATCATACATTGTGAAACCAAAGTCTGCATATAAAGTGACCAGTGCACATAGTCAGAATAGATATATAGCCAACGCTGAGTAAATCATTATAACGCCATAAACCAACTACCTGTATAGTGCTCCAGCAACCCCGACGCACGTTTCACGCAAGGCTTCTTCAGGGGGAAGTGTGTCTCCACTGCAGTTATGTACAGGGTGATAAATTACACTTTTCCATAATATGGACACAACTTAATGCTACAGCTAACAGAAGGGATTAGCTATGAATGTGGGTGCACTGTACAGTGATACCCACGGCAATATATTACACCTTACTGAGGCACAGTAACGTATCACTGAAATAACATGTAATGTTGGTGCATTAGAACGTGATGCACACTGTGATACACTCTCCCTGCACTCTCTATACAATCTCCCTGCACTCTCCCTGCACTCTCCCTGCACTCTCCCTACAATCTCCCTGCACTCTCCATACAATCTCCCTGCACTCTCTATACAATCTCCCTGCACTCTCCCTGCACTCTCCCTGCACTCTCCCTGCACTCTCCCTGCACTCTCTATACAATCTCCCTGCACTCTCTATACAATCTCCCTGCACTCTCCCTGCACTCTCTTTACAATCTCCCTGCACTCTCTATACAATCTCCCTGCACTCTCTATACAATCTCCCTGCACTCTCTATACAATCTCCCTGCACTCTCTATACAATCTCCCTGCACTCTCCCTGCACTCTCTATACAATCTCCCTGCACTCTCCCTGCAATCTCTATACAATCTCCCTGCACTCTCCCCCTCCAATATTGATTTTTCAAACTGTTTTCAGCAACACTGTCCCTAGCTCATGAGCGCTTGTCACATCTCTCCCAATGCTCAGCTCACAGTAGAATGGCGGAGACCGCACATGAGGGTTTTATAGGGCTGTGACTATACAGGGGATAGCTATCTGCAGAATGGCTGGCTGCACGGCATTACGGGTGATCTTTCATTCCTGGACTTCTTACTTTCACTTTGTAACACGTGCAGCCGCCATTTTAGGAAAACCTGATTCATTACCATAAACCGCGAGGAAATTCCTAAACTTCGGACTGAATTCCGCTTTCAATGTTTCGCTTTGCTCAACACTAGTAAACAAAGATGGGGTCATTCATCAAACTGGTGTAAAGTAGAACTGGCTTAGTTGCCCATAGCAACTAGAGTTAAGCGTAGTGAGCTTTGGATGCTTAATCCGAAGTCGCTTCTTTCAAAACCTCAGAATCATACTGTACGGAGATTAGTCTCTGTACAGTATTAACATGTATGGGCTCCGATGAGCCGAAGTAACTTATTCACGAAGTCGCATGTGACTTCGTTCAATAACTTTGATAGTCGATTTTTAAAGTGGAAAACTCCTTTATAACTTGAAACCGAATTCGGCTTCGGTTCCGAGGTACTGGTCGTGAATAACTGACTTTGGCTCATCGGAGCCCATACATTCTAATACACAAATAATTCTCCGTACAGTATTATTCTGAAGTTTTGAACTAAAGCAACATCGGATTAAGCATCCAAAGCTCGCTTCGCTCAACTCTAATACCAACCAATCAGATTCCACCTTTCATTTTTGACAGCTCCTTTGGAAAATGAAAGAGGGAATCTGATTGGTTTCTATGGGCAACTAAGCCTGTTCTACTTTACATCAGTTTGATAAATGACCACAAATGTATTAATTTACCTATGATTTATATGTTTATGTATGATCTCTGTATGGTATTCCAGCTTCTTCATTTATACAATATAAATATCAGCTAAGAGTAAATAACAAATTGTCTAAATGAAGCTAATAGCGATTGGAATAAAACACCATAAATTTAGGCAGTCACAACAATTTAAATGTTAATATATTCTTTATGAGGGCAAAGGGCATTTTTTCAAAATGTAGATCAGGGTTAAATTGGCTTTCATGTGTCTAGCCTTAGAAATGGGGCAAGAGTGAGAAACGTAAGGTCACACTTGTCAGGGAGCGCCGCGGTGAGCGGTGCTTACTTTTTGGATGAAGCACAGTGACAGGCTTCTCATGCAGAACACATGGCTGTTAAAACCCTGGGGCTCAGCTCTCAGCAGACTCCAATTAGACTTAGGAGTGCAAAGGACAATTGGGAATGCATTGCACAGGCTATAATCTAGAAATGCCTCAACCTCTGTCTGGAGAATTCGAGCTAAGGAGGCATTTAAGAAATATTAATATTTTTTGACAAAATATATATATTTTTTAAATGACTTCTGTAAATAACTTGACTCGACTCTCAGGGGTCAGTAAACATCAAGTTGTCAGTGTGAAGTGTTTCCTATGGCTAATTCATTCCGATATCAACATCACATTGTCTGAAAGCCTCCTCGCTTCTTTCAGGGTGACATTCACTGTTAGTAGAGACAGGGCTCATAATAACATTTCATCAGCCTCTTTTGTGTACGGCCACACAGAGTTTCTTGCAGGAGATTTTGAGACAGATCTGCCTGCAGAATTTGTAGGCAAAGCTAGAAGTGGATCCACCAGGAAGGAAAAGTATAAATCCTTTATGCTTCCAACTCCTTTCAAATCCACTTCCGGCTTTTACAGAAAATCCTGCAGGCAGATCTGTCTCAGAACCTCCTTCAAAGCGCTCTGTGTGGCTGTAACCTTAGGCCCCCTGCATATGAGTGAAGGTGAACGCACATAAAGATCCACACAAATTTCCGTTTGATTTTATGTTTCTGCAGCATATCCACACCAAAATCTGCAATGTCTATCAGCGTTTTTTGGTGCGGATTTGATGCGGCTTTGCTGCAGATCTCACCCTTGCATTGGAAAGCTTGAAATCCGCAGCAAAATCTGCTAACATAATTGACATCCTGCAGATTTTGAAATCTGCAATGCAAGTCAATTTCCACATGGAAAAAAATTGCAACGTGTACATGAAATTTGTGTAATTGTAAATGTTGGTAATGAAATATGCTACGTATTCCACAACATGTGCAGGTGGCCTTAGGGTGTCTACCCATGCAACAGATTTTAAAGACCTGACTTAAAGGAGTTGTCTCATCTTGCCGTTACTAAGGCGAAATGAGACCCAGTCCCAACCACCTCCCGACTGGAAAACAGCAGAGCACTCCGACTTCCCTACTGCCGCTTTACATGTAAGGGGTCTATGTAAACAGTTGGATATGGAGGTCGCTGGTGACACATTTCCTTTAAGTGAGCAACTCTAACAATATAATGATATTAGGCAATTACTGTACATACATGAATGGTGTTCCCCGGAATTCAATAAATTACATTTGTGGTCATGGCTGCGGAGATACTGACCCGACCTGAAGGGTGAAACAGCTTACCTGAAGTCATGAAACTTAATTGATTCATCAAGAGAATGCCAAGAGTGTGCAAAGCAGTAATCAAAGCAAAAGGTGGCTACTTTGAAGAACCTAGAATATGACATATTTTCAGTTGTTTCACACTTTTTTGTTATGTATATAATTCCACATGTGTTAATTCATAGTTTTGATGCCTTCAGTGAGAATCTACAATTTTCATAGTCATGAAAATAAAGAAAACTCTTTGAATGAGAAGGTGTGTCCAAACTTTTGGTCTGTACTATATATATATATATATATATATACATACATACACTCACCTAAAGAATTATTAGGAACACCATACTAATACGGTGTTGGACCCCCTTTTGCCTTCAGATTGCCTTAATTCTACGTGGCATTGATTCAACAAGGTGCTGATAGCATTCTTTAGAAATGTTGGCCCATATTGATAGGATAGCATCTTGCAGTTGATGGAGATTTGAGGGATGCACATCGAGGGCACAAAGCTCCCGTTCCACCACATCCCAAAGATGCTCTATTGGGTTGAGATCTGGTGACTGTGGGGGCCATTTTAGTACAGTGAACTCATTGTCATGTTCAAGAAACCAATTTGAAATGATTCGAGCTTTGTGACATGGTGCATTATCCTGCTGGAAGTAGCCATCAGAGGATGGGTACATGGTGGTCATGAAGGGATGGACATGGTCAGAAACAATGCCCGTGGCATTTAAATGATGGCCAATTGGCACTAAGGGGCCTAAAGCGTGCCCAGAAAACATCCCCCACACCATTACACCACCACCACCAGCGTGCACAGTGGTAACAAGGCATGATGGATACATGTTCTCATTCTGTTTACGCCAAATTCAGACTCTACCATTTGAATGTCTTAACAGAAATCGAGACTCATCAGACCAGGCAACATTTTTCCAGTCTTCAACAGTCCAATTTTGGTGAGCTCGTGCAAATTGTAGCCTCTTTTTCCTATTTGTAGTGGAGATGAGTGGTACCTGGTGGGGTCTTCTGCCATTGTAGCGCATCCGCCTCAAGGTTGTGCGTGTTGTGGCTTCACAAATGCTTTGCTGCATACCTCGGTTGTAACGAGTGGTTATTTAAGTCTACGTTGCTCTGCTATCAGCTTGAATCAGTCGGCCCATTCTCCTCTGACCTCTAGCATCAACAAGGCTTTTTCGCCCAGAGGACTGCCGCATACTGGATGTTTTTCCCTTTTCACACCATTCTTTGTAAACCCTAGAAATGGTTGTGCGTGAAAATCCCAGTAACTGAGCAGATTGTGAAATACTCAGACCGGCCTGTCTGGCACCAACAACCATGCCACACTCAAAATTGCTTAAATCACCTTTCTTTCCCATTCTGACATTGAGTTTGGAGTTCAGGAGACTGTCTTGACCAGGACCACAACCCTAAATGCATTAAAGCAACTGCCATGTGATTGGTTGACTAGATAATCGCATTAATGAGAAATAGAACAGGTGTTCCTAATAATTCTTTAGGTGAGTGTATATATATATACACACTGAGTCGCCACCAAAAATATTGGACCACCTTTAGCTTTGATTACAGCACCCATTCTTTCGCTGTGGCATTGTTTCGATAAGCTTCTGCAATGTCACAAGATTTATTTCCATCCAGTGTTGCATTAATTTTTCACCAATATCTTCCATTGATGATTTTAGAGTCTGACTGTTGCGCAAAGCCTTCTTCTGAACATCCCAAAGATTCTCAATGGGGTTAAGGTCTGGACACTGTGATGGCCAATCCATATGTGAAAATGATGTCTCATGCTCCCTGAACCACTCTTTCACAATTTGAGCCCGATGAATTCTGGCATTGTCATCTTGGAATATGCCCTTGCCATTAGGGAAGAAAAAATCCATTGATGGAATAAACTGGTCATTTAGTATGTTCAGATAGTCAGCTGACCTCATTCTTAGAGCACATACTGTTGCTGAAGCTAGACCTGACCAACTGCAGCAACCCAGAACATAGCACTGCCCCCACAGGCTTGTACAGTAGGCACTAGGCATGATGGGTGCATCACTTCATCGGCCTCTCTTCTTATCCTGATGCGCCTATCACTCTGGAACAGGGTAAATCTGGACTCATCAGACCACATGACCTTCTTCCATTGCTCCAGAGTCTAATCTTTATGCTCCTTAGCAAATTGAAGCCTTTTTTCTGGTTTGCCTCACTGATTATTGGTTTTCTTATGGCTGCACAGCTGTTCAGTCACAATCCCTTGAGTTCACTTCGCATTGTGTGTGTGGAAATGTTCTTACTTTCACTATTAAACATAGCCCTGAGTTCTAATGTTGTTTTTCTTCAATTTGATTTCACCAAACATTTAAGTGATCGCTGATCACAATCATTCAGGTTTTCCCGCTACATTTCTTCCTCAAATACAATGGGTCCCCACTATCCTTCCAGTTTTTAATAATGCGTTGGACAGTTATTAACCCAATTTTAGTAGCTTCTGCAATCTCCTTAGATGTTTTCTCTGCTTGATGTATGCCAATGATTTCACCCTTCTCAAACAGTCTAACATCTTTTCCATGACCACGAGATGTGTCTTTCGACATAGTTGTTTAAGAAATGAGAAGCAACTCATTGCACCATTTGGGGTTAAATTACTTGTTGTCAGCTGAAAGATAATCGCCCATGCAGTAATTATCCAATTGGAGGTTCATAACTATTTGCGTAGTTAAATCCAGGTGGCGACTGTATGCAGTTTTGGAAACCAGAAGTGAATAAAAAAAAGAGCAAAAAGTTGTATCCGTCATTTACACTTTATCTCCTTTTCTGATCCACTCCTGATATTGGCTTCTAAAACTGCATCAGTAAACCTGACCTTGTGGCCATAGACACATCTTCTGAAGACTAAATACTGTAAATTCACTTATTTTAATCTTTCCTCATAATTAAGACCCTCCATGCACAAGTAACTGCATAGTCTAGATGAGGCCACATCAATGCCTTGTACAGTGGCAATATTAGATCCCTGTCCTGCAAATCCATGCCTCTGTTAATAGATATTCTGCTAGCCTTAGAAGCAGCTGACTGACATTGTATATTGTTATTTAGACTATGATCTATAAGTACACCAAATCCAGTGTTACTTCCCCAGGACACATGATGCACATAGATTATTACTACCCAGTCTCGCAACTTTACATTTTTCCACATTGAACCTAATTTGCCAGGCCAATGCCCAAACACTCAGAGTGTCCAAGTCCGCTTGTCCGCTTACGGTCATCTTTCATAGACTGAACAGTTTGGTGTCACCCTTTTCTGAAATGGTCATAAAAAATACAGGCACTAGCAATATCATGAGAAATCATTGAGAATCAAAGATAGTTGTCACATAGAGTCATTCACATACAGGGCATTAAATAGTAGTTTTATCCGGGATACATTATTTTGGCACCAAAGAGGTTCTTTCACTTAGAAGCTTCCAGGAAAACTATGGCTTCTCATATACAAATGAACACTTTAATTAATGCCCCACTGGCTTAATCTTGTCATTCAGTTGCTCATAAAACTCAGAGCAGGTTACAGCTCATTAACCCCTCTGACACTGAATATTATGTAGCATTGCTAGTTTGATTCTTCCTGTACTATTAAATGTACAGTCACACATTTAACGTTATTTTTTTAAAATAATTTTCTCTCTTGACTGGTGTTTCAGCTTAATGAATGTTAGCTAGGATAAGTACATCTTTTGATAACTGAAATCAACCAATTTATCAATTGAAACAAAAAAAGGAAATATAGAGTAGCAGTAGCAGATTCATGTTATGACAGGCTATGATATAACATTATATTAGATATTTTTTTGTAGATGTGTTCATATCTTGGTGGTTAGTGAATCAAGACTAGGTTCATAAATTTTGGACATTGTACCAAATAGAAAGTCATTAAGACAGGCAATATACTGTTTAGTGCTTAGCGAATCGAGCTTCGGAGCAGAAATCCAAAGTCGATTTATTCAAACACTTTGGTTTTAATGCTGTGTCTGACTTCGGATTGCTATTTTAAAATGTTTTTAAAGATGCAGAAGTGATTACCGTATTAATTGACCGAAGTCTCACGTTAAATGAAGTTTGCCTACATGGGGGCAATACATTTTAATGCTCTGCGTAGAGACAGCATTAAAACCAAAGTGTTTGAATGAATTGAGAAAGTGAGTGGAGAAACTCAGCACCAACAGATACATTGTTTCAGCTCTCGTCTGGCAAAGACTTACGGTACATTAGAGCTTCAATTAAACTCAATGGCAACGGCACAGCAGTTTTTCCAGACAAAAGAAAGTTTCCAGACATAACAACATAACTAAAATCAGACATTTAAAAGGACAGTCTGGCTTTGGTGGTAAACAACGTCTGGCTTTTTCCCTCTAAAACATGCTCTTCTTTAATAACCCTTTCTACAGAGCCTTGCAAATACAGTGCAAATGAACAGGATACATATAACAACATACATATAAAATGCAGTTAAAAAGTATTAAACAGTGCAAGTTAACCCTTTCAAGAGAAATAAAGTAAGAAGTTTAACTTTGCATAGGGGAAAATGTCGACAAATGTCCAGACTTCACAGTACTCCTACTCCAGGGCTCTACACTTACTCTCAAGACATCTAAAGGTGTCCTATTCTATCTGTTACCAAGATGTTGGCATTGGATCCATTGGATTGGAGTTGTCTTCTCTGTACAAAACACATATGCTTGATTGGATTGAGATTTTTGAAAACTGAAGGTTAATTCAACATTTTGAACTCTTTGTTAAAAGGGTTGTCCGGGTTCAGAGCTGAACACGGACATACCCATATTTTCACCCAGGCAGCTTCCCTGGGGCTAGCATCGGAGCATCTCATACTCCGATGTGCTCCCTTGCCCTGCGCTAGATTGCACGGGGCACGGGGTCTTTTGTTTATCATAACACACTGCCGGGCGGAAAATTCAGCCCTGCAGTGTGTTCGGTGATGTCACCGGCTCTGATAGGCAGGCTTTAGCGCTGCCCTAGCCGGTTCACTGACTAGAGCAGCGCTAAATTCCGCCCATCAGTGCCAGTGATGTCACTGGACTGCCTGGCAGCCCCATGGAGAGCCCCTGTACGTCACTGGATCTCCAAAAAATGTGTTTGCCCTGTGCAATTTAGCACAGGGCAAAGGAGAGCATCGGAGCATCAACTGCTCCGATGCTCAAGTCAGTTAGGCTGCTGAGGTGAAAATGGAGGTATGTCCGGGTTCAGCTCTGAACGCGGACAACCCCTTTAAGTTGGTAAAACTGCTCCTGAAATTGTTTTGCATGTGACAAGTAGCATTTCCTTCTAAAAGAGATCCCTGCCATTGTGGCAAAACAATTTTTATGAAGGAATGTACTTGGTCTGCAATAATGTTTAGACAGGTGGCATAGGGGTCAGCATGGACACAAACCAGTTTGCACTTACTCATCCCCATACACAGCAAGTTGTCATATACTTCATGTCCTAGCACTTTTTTTTATCATATCCAGTAGAGATGAGCGAAGTTTTAAAAACTTTAATTCGCAGTTACACTGAAGTTTGTCAAGAATTCTAATTCATTACAAATTAATTTGTCATGAATCACTATACTTCAGGCATACCCAGGACCATGGCTTGCGGTCATGGTGTGGTGATGAATCGCGTGGCAAATTAGCCTGCATCTACCTTTCATTTAATAATGAAGACTGCACTGTATAGTCGATCTTCATTGTTAATGGTCGTGCAGCACCTTTAAACAGGGGCTGCTGCTGGTGTGGGGTTTGGCTAGTTAGGTGGGGGACAATATGCATATTACTGCTGTTCTTGCCTGCAATCTCCCGCAGGTTATTTGACAGTAATCAGCTCTGGCATACCCACTTCTCAAACCCCAAACCTCTCAACCATCCCGGATCCGATGGGACAGTCCCGCTGTCCTGGTACAGAGGAGCTATGTCCAGTATTCTTGCAGCTGTCTCTGCGTCCATAGGAATCGGCACCCTGCGTCATTATTCCTTTGCCCCCTGCCCGCTCTCAACACCTCTGGTTTGTGTGGGGGCAGGTCTGGCTGGCAGTTAGCTCAGCCACCTTCACAGACTAGAGCAGCCAATGTTCTGTGGCTGCTAGGAAGAAGGTAAGTATGTGGTGTTTATTTTTTTACATTCTGTGAGGTGCACAATGTGGGCATAAAACTGGGGGGTACAATGTGGGAATATTACTGGGTGACACACAATGTGGGCATATTACTGGGTGGCACAATGTAGGCATATAACTGGGTGGCACAATGTGGGCATAATACTGGGTGGCACTATGTGGGCACATTACTGGGGGCACATAACCGGGCATATTACTGGCGGCACAGCTGGGCATAGCTGGGTATAATTCTGTAAAGGAGGCACAATGGTGGCATATATACTGTGTGGTGGCATAAAGGGGAATAATTACTATGTGGGGCATTAAGGGTACTTGGGTGGGATTAGGTGTATAGTAATGTTTTGGGCAGAGTTAGAAGCAAGTTCTAGTGCGGAAAAATCTTGTTGTGGCGTGCAAAGTGCGCCACACAATGTGTCCCTCTTTGTTCGTTTACAAAGTTGGGAGGTATGCAACCCCGGAACTCTATTGCCGTAGAGGTGGTGGTTCTTTGGCTTTTCCCCCTTTTCCACATCATCTAATATCCACCTTCTCCTTTCTATGCATCTTGCTGACTTTCTAGGACATTGAGACCAAGAAGGATGATTTGGAAGAAGTAAAGCCAGCAAAAATTGAGGATGGTCAACAGGGGCATTGCTAGGTTAAAACATTGTTTTGTCCCAGGTCCCGAATGTACTGCCTGCCATCTAGATATAACTGTATTGCCATCCTTAGGACAGCAATACAATTGAATCAAATGCACCGGAAGATCTGAAGGACCTGTGATGACATTACAGGTCATGTGACCAGTAAAACAGGCAGTGGTTGAGAAGGACCTGTGATGATGTCACCATCATGTGACCAGTGCAGAAGATGACAGCATTGAAGAGAAGAAGTCCTGGGGGAAGAAGCTGTGGTGAGATCTGCTACATCAAGAGAGGTAAGTGAAGGGGGAGGCAAAGCAATGCTGGGAGTTGTGGTTATTTAACTGGGATTGTATGTTAGGGCCGAAGGAAGGGATGTTATTTATATGGAACTGTGTCTTGGCTGGGGAGGGGGCGATGTTATTTACATGGGACTGTATGTGGATTGTGGCTGTAGGAGGGAGTAATGTTATTTTCCTGCGACTGTATGTTGGGGTGGCTGGGGCAGGGTGATGTTATTAACATGGGACTGTATGTTGATGGCATCTGTGGAAGGGGATGATGTTATTTACATGGGATTGTATGTTGGAGGCGGCTGTGGGAGGGAGTGATGTTATTTACATGGAACTGTATGTTGGAGGGGGCTGGGGGAGTCAGTGGTGTTATTTACATGGGACTGTATGTTGATGGTGACTGTGGGAGGGGGTGATATTATTTACATGGGACTGTATGTTGAAGGCGGCTGCGGAGAAAGTGATGTTATTTGCATAGGACTATTTTGGAGAGGGCTGTAGCTAGAGAGAGATGTTATTTACATGGAACTGTATTTTGGAGGGGGAAGGAGAGATGGTTTAATGTTATTTATAGATATGAGCGATTCTAAGCTGATGGGTGGAATTAGGTCCAAATAAAAAAAAAATATTGATTTGCACCGAAGCCGAATATCCTCGCGCTTCGTGGTAACAAATTGCATTTTTTGCCAAAATGGCTGCTGCACGTGTGAGGACATGGAGAAAGGAACCCTGGGAAGGCGGAATCACCCATAATGCCATGCATGCAGCCAATCAGCAGCCAGCCAGCTGTCATGGCCTATGGTGTACGCCGTGACACTGTTGCCACGCATGCTGTTGTCTGCAGTAACATGTTGCCTTTTGCCTGTGTGTGCAATACCCCTTTAAGTAGTGTCTCCCTGCAGTGTGGTGTGTGTGGGGTTAATATTCTGGCTGGAGCAAGGTGGTGATTTGGGTGTGGTCTCAGGTATCCTTATATACTCTTGATTGGAGAGTGAGATCAGTTTGGTTTGTCTGCCTTGCATGGATGAGATCTGAGGGCCATCCTAGTTTGACATCAAGGTCATCTGCGATGTCATTCTGAGTGTTTCTTTCTTGTCTTCCTTCCCCTTTTCTGTTTTGGAGGGGCTTTGAGGGGTGGGAGTGTCACGGCCTATGGTGTGTGCCATGACATGGTTGCCTTGCATGTTGTTGCCTGCGGCAACGTGTAGCTTTTTATGCTGGTGTATGCTGGTTCGGGGATGTTTGCTGGCTACTACCTGGTGTCTGAACACGGGTTGTTTTTTGGAATGCTTTATCCATCGCAACCACGTTCTTGAATACCCAGAAGACTGGCCAATTCTCTCCTGTCTTAGGCAACACTTTAATGAGTAATCGTGGAAAGTAAAAAAATGTAATTGTCCCCATTCTTCAATCTGTTAAATTAAATTTAAAAAATGTATTTAAACCAAAACTTGATTAAAGTTATAAGAGACTCAACTTAAATTCGTCATTATCCCAATCTTCGAGGGAAATTCCCGGACAATCAATTTGCTAAGCATTTTGTTCCAGAGAACGTGTATTATTAAATCATGTTTTAAGCAACACTTTATAAAATTGAGAAGTTTTAACCTTCTGTCCCATATTGCCTATAAATAAATAGACGAAGCAGGGAGATCGAGAAAATGATTACACGGGGCATGGGGGAAGAGGGCATTACCTTTCAGAGAACTGATGACTTGTGCCAAGCCGAGGTGGAGAGTCCCAAGCCATCATTTATTTGTCAAAAAGGCAGTACCAGCCTTGCACACACATGTAGAACAGAAGGTGGGTCAGTCCTTGAGCCTGTCAGTGTCTGCCAAAGTGTACGGCAGTGCCGACAAGAGGAGCTATAACTACGGTCAGGGATAATATATGTCCTTTATGGCCCACTAGATGAATGTGGTTCCTGCACAGGCACACCAGCAACTTGGCCAGGTGATGCCGCTTCCACATCCACGTTCTTACGAATTTTTGAAAAATCATCTCTAGTGATTTACATAGGACTGTATGGTGGCGGGAGGAATATAATTATAGGGGGCACTTCAAGGGGCATTATAAATACTGGGGGCACTTCAGGGTGGTGATTATAACATTAGGGGGCATACTGGGGAAACTGTAGGGGTATTATAAGTCCAGGGAACATTAGGCATTCTTATTACTACTGGGGGCTATATACGAACGACTTATAGATCTGACTTATAGATTCTACTAAGAGCACTAGGTGGGCCTTATTACTATTGAGGGGTCTGTGCAGAGCTTTATTACCACTGAGGGAACAATAGGGGGGCTCTGTGAAGGCGCTATTAATACTGGAGGGCTCTTCTACTAATGGGGACATTCTTAGGGAGCATTATCTATGTTGGGGGCACTGTAGGGGGCAGTATTACTTATGAGGGCATTCTAAAAGGGAATTACTATTGGTGGGACTATGAGAAGCACTATTACAATGGGGGCACACATTTTTCCTCAGGATAGTATTTGGGGGTATTGGGGAGCACAGCGAGCAGCAGGATAACACTGTGGGGACTCCAGGTTGGGAGATGATGATAGAAAAGTGAGGTGTCTGTGTGTCACACTCTTTAGAAATGGGACGCAGCTAAAAGAAGTTGTCCGGACCCAATGAAAAACATGATGACAGAGAAGATCTACATCGGGGAAGGACGTCACTTGAAGGCACTGGATGTTACAGGTATGTGCTGCTGTATAGCAAGTACAGGAAAGTGTGGGGGGAGGGTTGATTTAGAGATCTGGACCATATTCATTGGGGCTGGGTCCCCAGATCTTTTGAGACCCTAGCAATGCCCCTGATGGTCACCATTAAGACCTGCCCCCTAAGGTGTGCATATTAGATGGTATTGGTTGGCACACTGGCAGTGGAATAATAAAGGCTTCTATCTTATTGTTATTGAATTATATATCTTAGTTTACAGATGATGTGGGATTAAGTAAATGTAGGCATAAATAAAACTGACAGAATAAGTCTCCCTTCTCCAATATTCTTCTATTAATCGTTTTCAGCAACACTGTCCCTAGCTCATGAGCACTTGCCACATCTCTCCCTATGCTCAGCTCACAGGACAATGGCGGAGACCACGCAGGATGGGGTTTAATAAGACTGTGACATCACAGGGGATAGATGTCTGCAGATTGGATGGCTGCACAGCTTTATGGGTGATCTTGCGTTGCCGGGCTTGTATCCTCTAGACTTAATTTCACTTTGTAACACACGCAGCCACCATTTTAGGTAAACCTGATTTGTTACCATAAAGTTTCAGGAAATTTGGATTCATTGTGAAGTTTTCCTAAACTTTGGACAAAAGTCCTCTTTGTATGCTTCACTAATACCCAGCAATAACTTTTTCAGTAATTTGGGCTACAGTAGTTTTTCTGTGGGATCAGACCAGAAAGGCTTGTTGTTACTGAAAGCTGGACCCCTGATGTATCCACATCTCTAAAAATACAGATGCCAGCAAATTAACCCCTGACCGCTGCATCTATGGGGCTGCCTCTCTGACCTGATTGGCTTCCTGTACTGCAATGATGGTGGGCCAATGGCTGCTATGGCAACCCCAGGTATTTTAAATGCCTTGGGGCTCGCCAGCTATGAAGGCCTATGAGACCCAGTCCCCAGGCTCTGTCTCATAGGCAAACCATCAGTGTAAGGGCTCATTTACATGACCATATGAATGAGTCCACATCCACAATGGGTACGGACCGATTCATTTCAATGAGGCCACAAAAGATGCTGACAGCACACCATATGCTGTCCACATCCGTTGGTCCGTTCCGCTGCCCCGCAAAAAAAAATAGCATGTCCTATTCTTTGCAGACAAGAATATGCATTTCTATAATAGGCCACACATGGGCGGCATCTGTACAGAACGCACAATGGCGGCATCCGTGTTTTGCGGATCCGCAAATTGCAGACCGCAAAACATGATGCAGTCGTGTAAATGCTTACCTATACTGATAGTTAAATGCAGTACTAAAGAAATAAAGAATGCAATACAATATAAAATGATCCCCCATACAAGCCAATTGGCTGAAAAAAAAAAAATTTATGGCTCTCAGAAAATGCTTTTATAGTGCAAAAGAAAATAAAAAATAGACATATAAGGTATCGCTGTGTCCGTAATGAACTGTTCTATAAAAATATCACATGATCTACCCTGTCAGAAGAAAATAAATAAATAAAAACTGTGCCAGAAAAGCAATTTTTTGGGGTCACCTCGCCTCACAAAAAGCATAATATCGAGTGAACAAAATGTTGCATCTACCCTAAAATGGTATGTCACCTCATGCCGCAAAAAATTATATCCCACACAAGAGCATCACTAGAAAAATTTTAAAAAATAATAAGCTTTAAGAAAATGGTGACTCAAAAATGTTTTGTGTAAAAGTCTGAGAGTAAAAAAAAACTACATATTTATAAAATTGGTATCTCTGTAAATCGTACTGACCAGCCAAATAAAGATAATGGGCCAGATTTATCATTAGCTCAGGTCAGAATAATGGAGTGAAAAAATCCCCAAAAAGTCCCAAACGCTAAAACTGAGCACAAATTTGCGACTTTTTTCTGCTCTGCACTATGCTCGCCAGTTTTCTGAAAGTGGGCGTGTTTTCTTATGTAAATTAATCTCTAGACAGATTTACTATTGGGACTATTTAAAAAGTCGCAAAAAAGTCTCAATTTCACTCCAGTGAGGACCATGCTTATCTTATGAGACTTTTTAATAGAACATGCGACTTTTTCATAAAAACGTGCGACTTTTTCATAAAAACGTGCGACTTTTGCAAAGCTGCTTACTGACGGATAAACTGCTACCGTCACGATATGTAGAGCACTCGTATGTATTCACTTGTCCCATGTATGTACTGAATGCATTTCTTTGTTCGTTATTATTTGTTTGTTTTTTGTTGTTTACTTTCCTGCTATGCATTATTGTACCGCAATACGGTTCAGTTGGCGCTGCCAATGTGGCTATGTGAAGCGCCAACTCTGTAACTGTTCGTTGCTGATCAGTGATATGTCCAAAGTCAATAAAAACATATTGATTTAAAAAATTCATATGTACTGCAAGATAGTACAAATGATAACACCGCGCAACAATGATTTTGCTACTGTGAGAAAAACATGTGATTTATACTAAAATGAGCGCACTAATTCCAAATATGAATTTGCCTGACACATCTAGATTTTAAGTTATACATGCAAAGCCTATTCAGTTATAAATTTATTAATGCATTATATTGAAGATATTCCAATGGACATGTCCAGACCTGTCCGAATGCACTCAAGCGGATGTCAGCAGTAAAATATAAGACTGAATCCGGCACTAATACATTTCAATGGAAATTAATGCCGGCATTCCAGCAAGCGTTCAGGATTTTTAGCCGGAGAGAAAAATGCAGCATGCTGCGTTATTTTCTCCGGCCAAAAAAGTAAGAGTGACTGAACTGAAGACATCCATGCTCTCCATTCAGAATGCATTAGGATAAAACTGATCATTTTTTTTCCGGTATTGAGCCCCTAGGACGGAACTCAATACAGGAAAAATGCTAGTGTTAAAGTACCCTAATACTATTAAACTGAAATTTTGTTATTCCATTACATTTTCATATACTGCTTACTACGCAAACTTTGGTGTAGATCAGGTAATTGTTGGAGTAAAACTCGTTCTGTTGAAAATGATTCAATGCTTTCCAAGTGCTTAATTCATTTAGGCATACTTATGCATAGCAAAGTTTTGTGACGTGTTACAACAATTCTGACTTTGGATTTGTAATCCGCACACTCAATTTAGTATAGGACAAATGTTTTTTGCCCAGTAGCAGCCAAAAAGTTTTTTTGGGGGTTGAGTGGTGTAATGAAAACTCATCCTTTAAAAAATAAGCCCTTACACAGCTCCTTCAAGAGAAAAAAATAAATAAAATGTGTGGTTGTCAGAATATGGATGTACTGGTATCCAGAGGCTGTTTGAAAGCAACATGGTGCCCATAAACCAATCCATAAAAATCTGAACCCTTCTGAACCCTGCAGCATACCCAAACTGCAAATTACATCAACATTTATGGAATTTCAGTAACCGGTAGAACCCGCCTAACAATTTAAAAGGTATAGGTTGTCTTATATGGCATGAGCTGGGCACAGCATATTGGGGACTGAAATGCCATATCTGTGGAAAACTTGCAGTTTTCATTTTGCACTGTCCCCTGCTCATTAATTTCTTCAAAACACCTGTGGGATCAAAATGCTCACTTCACCCCTTAATAAATAACATGAGGTGTGTAGTTTCCAAAATGGGGTAACTTCTCAGGGACTCCATTTATTTTTTCACCTCAGATCGTCTACAATTGTTAGCACCAGATGTGTGAATCATCATATTGGGCCCCATGCATATGGTGAGCCCTGTGGTATGTCCAGGCAAAAGATTAGGGCCACATGTATGGTGTATATAAAACCAAAAAGTATGGCATAATAATAAGGGGGTTTGCTTTTCACACTGACATATGGTGGGCACAACATATTGGACACTGAATTGGCATATCTGTGTAAATACAACAATTTTCACTTTGCACCACTGGCGTCACTTTGAGCTGACAGTTTGAATGATACTATTTTGGGGTAACTATGCTTGGTAATTTTGATCACTTGGTATTGCACTTTTTTTATATAAGGTGACAAAAAATTGCATTTTGGCACAGTTGTTATTCTTATTTTTTTTGGTGTTCTTCTGAGGGGGAAGATCATGTGGTATTTTTATAGAGCAGGTCATTATGGATGTGGTGATACCTAATATGTCAACTTTTTTACATTTATTTCACTTTTACACAATAAAAGCATTTAAAAAAGAATAATAATTTTTTTTGTGTCTCCATTTTCTGTTAGCCATATTGGTTTTATTTTTTATTTTAGGGGCTCATTTTTTGTGGGATGAGGCGATGGCTAGAGATGTTCCGAACTATTCGCCGGCGAACAGTTCCCGGCGAACATCGCTTGTTCGCGTTTGCCGCGGCGGGCGAACATATGCGATGTTCGGTCCACCCCCTATATGTCATCATTGATCAAACTTTGACCCTGTACCTAACAGTCAGCAGACACATTCTGGCCAATAAGCATACCCTCCCTCTCAGACTCTCCCACCTCCTCTAAAAATGCAAGGACGGCAGCCCTCTTAGATTCATTCTGAAGCTGCAGTGTTAGTGAGAGCAGGGAGAGTGCAGCTGCTGCTGATTTAATAGGGAAAGCGTTAGCTAGGCCAGTGTATTCAGTGTCCACTCCAGTCCTCAAAGACTCATCTGCTGTAAGGACAGCATCCTGACAGCACCCCAAAAAGCCCTTTTTAGGGCTGGTACATCAGTCAGCTTTTTTTTTATTATATATATATATATATATATATATATTGCAGTTGCCTGCCCGTGTGTGAGAGGCCACAGGCCCACAGACTGTACTGTGTGCACACCACTCATATAGGGTGGCACAGCACCTTGCTGTTAAAAAATTCCTTTAATTTTTCCTTTGTTATATAATTTCAGTTGCCTGCCAGTGAGTGTCAGGCCCACAGACTGTACTGTGCCCACTGCCCACCACTCATATAGGGTGGCACAGCACCTTGCAGATAAAAAAAATCATACAATTTTTCCTCTGTAATATAATTGTAGTTGCCTGCCAGTGAGTGTCACGCATAGTACTACTAATCTAAAAAAAAAATGACAGGCAGAGGCAGGTGGTCATGGTGCTGTGATTATCTTTGGCCCTAGAATAATGCCCAGTGTTCAGAGGCCACGTACCCTAAACTTGAAAAGTTCTGAGGACATAGTTGACTGGCTTACACAGGACACCCAATCTTCTACAGCTTCTGCTCGGGAACCTTGATGCACCATCCTCCTCCAGCTCAGCTTCGGGCACTTCTCAAGTTACCACTCGCCTGCCCGCCGCCACCACCAACATTAGCACCACAGCCGCTTCACCTGATCTGTCAGAGGAGTTATTTACACATCAGTTGAAAGAAATGAGTGATGCGCAACCGTTATTGCCAGAGGATGTAGATAACAGGGATATGTCTCAGTCAGGCAGCATTACACACATGGACGTACGCTGTGATGATGATGATGTTGTACCCGCTGCTGCTTCCTTTGCTGAGTTGTCAGATACAAGTGTAGCGGTTGATGATGACGATGTGTCCGTGGATGTTCAGTGGGTGCCCGCTCTAAGAGAAGAAGAACAGGGGGAAAGTTCAGATGGGGAGACAGAGAGAAGGAAGAGCTGAGTTGGAAGCAGGGGGAGGTCGTCACAAAGAGCTAGTGGCACAGCCAGACAGCACGCCAATCAATGCATGCTGTTGCCACTACCAGAATGCAATCATTGCAAAGCTCAGCAGTGTGGCATTTTTTGTGTGTGTCTGCTTCTGATAACAGCGATGCCATTTGCAACCTGTGCCAAAAGAAACTGAGATGTGGGAAGTCCAACACCCACCTAGGTTCAACTGCTTTGCGAAGGCACATGATCTCACATCACAAACGCCTATGGGATCAACACATGAGTACAAGCAGCACACAAACTCAAAGCCACCATCCTCCTTTTGGTCCAGCATCTTCAGCAACGTCAACCACTGCTGTCCTCCTTGCCCCCTCTCAACCACACGCCACTCTGCCTCTCACCTTCAGCAGTTCCTGCTCATCTGCCCACAGTCAGGTGTCTGTCAAGGAAATGTTTGAGCGTAAAAAGCCAATGTCACAGAGTCACCCCCTTGCCCTGCGTCTGACAGCTGGCTTGTCGGAACTCTTAGCCCACCAGCTTTTACCATACAAGCTGGTGGAGTCTGAGGCCTTCAAAAAATTTGTAGCTATTGGGACACCGCAGTGGAAGGTACCCGGCCGAATTTTTTTTTCACAAAAGGCAATCCCCAACCTGTACTCTATTGTGGACAAGGAAGTCATGGCATGTCTGGCACACAGTGTTGGGGCAAGGGTCCATCTGACCACTGATACCTGGTCTGCAAAGCACGGTCAGGGCAGGTATATCACGTACACTGCGCATTGGGTAAACCTGCTGACCGCTGCCAAGCATGGAATGCGTGGCTCTGCAGCGGAGTTGGTGACACCGCCATTACTTGCAGGCAGGCTTGCTGCCACCTCCTTTACTGCTCCTATTCCATTCGCTTCGCTAACCTCCTCGGCTGAGTCCTCTTCTGCTGCTGCGTCTTGCTCCACATCAACTGAACCCCCCCAGCTCCCTAGGGGCTATTCCACATTCCGGATACGACAGTGTCACGCCGTCTTGGAGTTGACTTGCCTAAAAGCAGAGAGTCACACCGGACCAGCACTCCTGTCCGCCCTGAACGCACAGGTGGATCAGTGGCTAAACCCGCACCAACTGGAGATCGGCAAAGTGGTGTGTGACAACGGAAGCAATTTGTTGGCGTCATTGAATTTGGGCAAGTTGACACAAGTGCCGTGCATGGCACATGTGTTGAATCTGATCGTACAACGCTTTGTTTATAAGTACCCAGGCTTACAGGATGTCCTTAAGCAGGCCAGGAAGGTGTGTGGCCATTTCAGGCGTTCCTACACGGCCATGGCGCACTTTTCCGATATTCAGCGGCGAAACAACATGCCAGTGAGGCGCTTGATTTGCGACAGACCGACACGTTGGAATTCAACACTCCTTAATGTTCGACCGCCTGCTCCAACAAGAAAAAGCTGTCAACCAGTATTTGTATGACCGGGGTGCTAGGACAGCCTCTATGGAGCTGGGTATCTTTTTGCCACATTACTGGACGCTCATGCGCAATGCCTGTAGGCTCATGCTTCCTTTTGAGGAGGTGAAAAACCTAGTCAGTCGCACCGAAGGCACCATCAGCGACATCATCCCATTTGTTTTCTTCCTGGAGCGTGCCCTGCGAAGAGTGCTGGATCAGGCCGTAGATGAGCGCAAAGAGGAAGAGGAAGAGTTGTGGTCACCATCACCACCAGAAACAGCCTTGTCATCATTGCTTGCTGGACCTGCGGCAATGCTGGAAGAGGAGTCTGAGGAAGAGGAGTCAGAGGAGGAATGTGGCTTTGAGGAGGAGGAAGACCAACCACAGCAAGCATCCCAGGGTGCTCGTTGTCACCTATCTGGGACCCGTGGTGTTGTACGTGGCTAGGGGGAAGAACAGACCTTCAATGAGATCAGTGAGGACGAGGAATGGGACATGAGCAGCTCGGCATCCAACCTTGTGCAAATGGGGTCTTTCATGCTGTCATGCCTGTTGAGGGACCCTCGTATAAACAAACTGAAGGAGAATGACCTGTTTTGGGTGGCCATGCTACTAGACCCCCGGTATAAGCAGAAAGTGGCTGAAATGTTACAGAATTACCAGAAGTTGGAAAGGATGCAGCATTACCAAAACAAGTTAAAAAGTATGCTTTACACAGCGTATAAGGGTGATGTCACAGCACAACGGGAATTTAACAGGGGAAGAAGTGAAAGTAATCCTTCTCCTACCATAACCACGCCGGCAAGGACAGGACGCTTTACAGACGTATTGTTGATGGAGGACATGCAGAGCTTTTTAAGTCCTACGCATTGCCACAGCCCTTCGGGATCCACCTTCAGAGAACGACTCGACCGACAGGTAGCAGACTACCTCATGTGACAGTCAGTTATTTAGCTCGCCCTTCCAGCAGTGAAAAGGTAGGGGGATTAGTCAGATTATTTCGCTGAAGGAGACCTCAGGAGACAGAAGTGCATTTCCACTGGCGTCCTGCCAGCTTTATTTCACAGGTTGCATTTAAAACACAAAACATAAACGGAACACCTAGCCTTATCCAGGCTCTAACTAAACAATAGGTCCCTCTCTAGGACGTGGATGAGCTAACCTCAGTCCACGCAAAATAAGCACGCTGTCTGTACAGCAACCTGTGATACTTGCAGTTTGCAGGCTCTGGACCTTCAGGGTCCCTCAGTGAGATGTGGCTTCTCTCACTCCCAGGGAGTTCCTGACTCACCTAAGTCACAGTCCACACCCTGTGAACTTGTGCGGCTTTGTCAGCCAATGTCCCACAGCCTCCTGGCTGCTCCCACAACAATGTCTCCTTGGGGATACAGGTCTCTCAGCCCTCTCGGCTCAGACCACACAGAGCCACTCCAGCCTTCTGTGTGCAAGTCCCCACCCCCTCTCACTCTGAGGATTCCTTTATCCCCAGGTGATTACTGCACCTGGTCAGACCTGGCGATTCTGAGGGAAGACACAGCAAATCCTGCCATATATCTCCCCTAAAAACCATGAGGCATGTCCCTGCCTCACACTCGCCTTAACTGCAGATATCGACACTCTGAGGAGCGATGAACCCCTTGACTACTGGGTGTGCAGGCTTGACCTGTGGCCTGAGCTATCCCAATTTGCGATAGAACTTCCGGCCTGCCCCGCTTCAAGTGTCTTGTCAGAAAGGACCTTCAGTGCAGCAGGAGGTATTGTCACTAAGAACAGAAGTCGCCTAGCTCAAAAAAGTCTAGATTACCTCACCTTTATTAAAATAAATGAGGCATGGATCCCGAAGGGACTGACAGTGGGGGATGTATTTGACTAAAAAAGTCCTGATGAGATGCCTTGTTCTAAAAATGGTCCCCACGTTGTTGTATTTAATCTCTGCATGCTGGATGACTTGCGTGACTTCTCCGCCACCAACTACAGTTCAAGCTGCAATGTTGTAGTTCACTGCAACAATACCAAATTTTTCAGGCATGTGTAGATGCCTCATTTTTCTGGCCTCTGGTGCTGCACTGTGGCTGCAAAAAATAAATTAAAAAAAGGCACATACATGTGTCAATTCCCCTTCGTGATCGTTACCTTGTTGTGGCGAAGGGGCTTGCGTATCACAATGAAGCGATCACCTCTATGAGCATGTTGGCAATGTTGCCACACCCCAGATGATAAGGTCGTTGCTTCATTGTGAACAGACCAAAAGCGATCGACTGGATAATTTTTCATAGAGAAAACATTAATTTTCTTTGTGATCATCTAAGGTGATCATTAAAGACTACTAGGCCAACAATGGGTCCAGACTGCAGAATCATTGTTTTCTGGGTCACTTAACTGTCACTGAACTATCTCAGCACGACCATAGGCTTTGAAAAAACCGCCATCGCCTGCAATCTCCTGAACGTGCGCACGAGCACAGTCATCACTACACCAAGATTGACGCATAGAGGAATAAAATTTATGTCATGAGTGTGTCAACTATTGACGACAAATCTTTGCTGTTGTTTGCAGTGCTTTAAACGGGGAGTTTGGTCTGTCAGAGTTTGGTCTGTCAATGTCTGTGAAGCGGGCGTAACCCTTACACTACCCGAACGATACAACTACATACCTGATCGTATACACACACTGGATGTTTTAAAGCACGTTATTCCAAACAATTTAGGAATTTTAGGTGATTTATGCCCTTTATGGATTAAAACCCAACTCTGCGTCAACTACGTAATTTTCCATGGGAGTTTTGCCATGTATTTAAAATTCACCTGCCTATTGAAGTCTATGGTGGTTCGCACATTTGCGTAAATTCGCGTTCGCGAACGGAAAATTTTATGTTTGCGACATCTTTAGTGACGGCTTGATTGATACAATTTTGGAGTACATACGCTTGGTATTTTTGATCGCTTGGTATTGCACTTTTTGTGAAATAAGGTGACAAATGGCTTTTTGGCACAGTTTTTTTTATTTCTTTTTATGGCGTTCACCTGAAGATCATATGATATTTTTATAAAGCAGGTAGTTACGGAAGTGATAATACCTAATATGTCTACTTTTTTTACATTTATGGTCTCCTTTTTTGCGGGATGAGATGAAGATTTGTTTGGTACTATTTTGGGGTACACATACATTTTTTATTGCTTGGAATTAAACTTTTTGGAATTTAAGATGACAAAAAAATAGCTTTTTTTGCCATGGCTTTTATTTTTTTATTTTTTTCATGTGATATTATTATAGAGTTGTTTTAGACGCGCCGATACCTAATATGTCTACTTTTTTACATTTATTTCCGTTTTACACTATAAAAGCATGTTTTGTGTCTCCATTTTCTGAAAGCCATATATATATATATATATATATATATATATGTTTTTATTTTTATTTTCTTCCAGTCATTGTCTTATATAGGGGCTCTTTTTTTTTTTGCGGGATGAGATGATGGTTTGATTGGTACTATTTTGGGTTACATACAACTTTTTGATCGCTTGGTATTACACATTTTGTGATGTAAGGGGACAAAAAATTGTTTTCTGGCACCTTTTTTATTTGATTTTTTTACTGTGTTCACCTGACGGTGGATTAAGTGATTTTTTTACATCCTGTATTGTAGTGCACTGTCTGTTACGCTGACAGTTACCTAGAGGATGCAGCCCATGGAAGTCACATCCGGGCCCCTGTATTGATTGCGCTCGCACTGCTTCTTGACCGCCGGATCATCTTGACGTACTAGTACATCAAAGGTCATCAAGGCACTGGCGGGTCAAAGGTCGTCAAGGTTGTTATCCTACCAAGTTCAGGAACTAAACAATTCTTAACTTTTTAAATACTGAACTCTATGGCTGTTCAAGGACCATTCCCCCACTTGCAGGATTATTAGTTGTGCTGGAATTGGCTTGAATTGCCCATGATTTTACTTCTGTCACTTGCCTTTGACTTTGTCTGTTTGGAATATTGTATACCATGTACTCTAGAGTTATAACAATAATAATAATCTATATTTATATAGCACCAACATAGTCCACAGCACCACTATCCGACGGTTCATGTACAAACCAAATCAAATATTACAAAGCAACAAACAAGTCAACAATTAAAACAAGACTGAGGACCCTGCTCACAACAGCTTACAATCTATGAGGATAGAGGTGACACAAAAGGAAAAATGAGGTTGAAGGGGGTTGAGGGTGGATAGATAAGAGTTAGATTAGGGATGTGATAGGTGCGCTGATGTCATCACTGATGACGTCACTGCACCTGGCCAGTGCGCTGATGTGGTTGCATCACAGGTCACCGTGCGCAACAGTTCACATGGCTTCTTCAATCAAGATGGTTGTGACAGCCCCTCTGCGAGCAAATTAATGAGGTGAGTATGTTTTTTTTTTTTACCACCATTTCAGTAAAATTTGATTTGTTACCACAAAGTGTTTTTTGGCTAATCAAATTTTTCCTGAAATTCGGATTAAATTCATTTGTTTCACTTCGATTCATTCAACACTAGTTTCCATAGTAAGAAAAGAGCAAATGCTAGAGAAGTTTTTGAGGTGTAGGATGCAAAAGCACACTTGAATATAGGGGTGAAGGAAAGATTAGTGTCGAAGATGCCACTAAGACAGAGAGCATTCTACCTAGGAGTTATGGTAGTGCCACTCAGTGTGAAGGAAATATCAGGCTCAGGTAGGTTTGTAGATGGAGAAAACACAAGTAGTTCAGTTTTTAAAATATTCAATTTCAGGCAGAAAGAGAACATGATGTTAGAGACAGTAGACAGACAATCACTGATGTTTTATAGTAGTGCTTGGGTGATGAATAGAGTTGAGCGGACACCTGGATGTTCGGGCTCAACGGGTTCGGCCGAACTTCACAAAAAAGTTTTAGTTCGGGACCCCAACTTGTCCCCAACTTGACCCCGAACCCAAACCCCATTGAAGTCAATGGGGACCCGAACTTTGGAGCACTAAAATGGCTCTAAAGTCATGGAAAGGGCTAGAGGACTGCAAATGGCAGCAAAATGTGGTTAAGAGTATGGAGCTCTGCAAACAAATGTGGATAGGGAAATGACTTCAAATAAGATAAAATACGTAAAAATAAAAATAATAATCTTGATCTAGAAGGACAAGGTCCATATGGAGTAGGAGGTTGAGGAGGCGGTGGATGTGGCAGTGTAGGTGGAAGCAGCGGTGGAGGAGGGGGAGGTAGCCTGGTTTTTTGTTTTGTTTTTTATTAAATTTTTATTTTTTGTTATTAATGTTTAAATTTGGGTAGACCCCAAAACATTTTGAAATATAAAAAATAAAACAAAGAGAAAGTGTGCTGGAGTACAAGAATGGCTGGGTGAGGGCGGTATACATGTCTATTCTACACAAGGTACGGACAAGTCCTGTGGGATCCATGCCTGGTTTATTTTAATGAACGTGAGCCTGTCCACATTGGCTGTGGACAGGCGGCTGCGCTTCTCTTTGATAACCCCCTCCTGCCGTGCTAAACAAACGTTCAGACAATACACTGTCTGCAGGGCAGGCCAGGACCTCCAAGGCCGGAGAGGGAGTCTGAGAAAGGGATACCACATCCAAGGGAGGTCAAGGGCTGAAATGTGATTGAGCGGAAATGTGGAACAAGTTGTTAAAGCAGAAGGATCGAATAAAAAGAGGGAGCGCGCGTCAATTAAAGACAAATTTTAAAAATGTAAGTCCCTGTCGCCTATGCAGAGCAGGGGTTTTTCATCTGCAAAACTGGGTTCATGTCACCCACCAATTGAACAGACGATTTTACAAAAATTTGTTCCCTGTCACCTATGCAGAGAAGGGGTTTGTATACGGCAGAAATGGTAAAATGTCACCTGAGAATGTAACAGGCGATTTTTCACCCTGCTCCCCCTTTTGCTGTGCTGGTGCCTCTGTGCGACCACCACCTCTTCCTCTGAACTGCACACGTCACTCGCATGACCTTGATTTCATGTGGCGTCTAGTACCTTATCATCCTCCACATCATCTTCCACCCACTTTTTACCCCTGCCCTCCTTGTCGGTCTGCAGACTGCAGAAAGCCGCAGCAGTTGGCACCTGTGTTATGTCATCGTCAGAGACGTGCTGCGGTGGTCCTCCCATGTAATCATCCTGAAACATAAGTGGTTGGGGATCAGTGCACTTAATCTCTTCCACTTCTGGTGCAGGGCTATGTGGATGGCTCACGGAAACCCTGCCAGCAGAGTCATCAAAAGGCATAAGAGATTTCTGCATGATTGACGGAACTGGAAGCACTGTCAGCCACCCAATCTACTATTGCCTGTACTTGTTCTGGCCTCACCATTCATAGAGCCGCATTCGGCCCTCCCAAATAAAGCTGAAGTTTCTGTCGCCTATTCGCACCTGAGCAAGGTGTTTCTCTTGTGCGTGTAGCTTGCACAGATCGACCACATCCTCTCCCTGCAACAGGAGCTCCACCAACACCAGCAGCACCACGACAGGGGCCACGTCCCTTATTTGGCGCTCTCCTCATTCTTTGCGTTCACCAACCAAACTAACAGATGGTTTATGTCAGGCGACAATGTCAATAACGGCCAATAGTCAATTAACTTCACTGTGAGTAAGGCAGTGCCGGTGTCATAAAGAGGGAAAATTTATTGAGATCACACAATAGTGTAACAGGCAAATTTTTTACAATTACTTCACGGTAACAAAAATTTTTAATTTGTCAACAAACAATTTAACAGCAGTTTTGACTGGTTGAATTGGACTGTCAGAAATGCAGTAAAGGCCGCAAATGTAGTATCTAGCACAAAATGTGTGTTTTTTTAAAGCCAGAATATAACAGCAATATTTAACGCTTGTATTGGACTGTCAGAAATGCAGCAAAAGCAGCAAATGTAGTATCTTGCACAAAATGGGTGTTTTTTTAAAACCAGAATATAACTGCAGTATTTAACGCTTGTATTGGACTGTCAGAAATGCAGAAAAGGCCGCAAATGTAGTATCTTGCACAAAATAGGCGTTTTTTTAAGACCAGAATATAACAGCAGTATCTAACGCTCTAACGCTTGTATTGGACTGTCAGAAACGCAGCAAATGCTGCAAATGTAGTATCTTGCACAAAATGTTATTTTTTTTTAAACCAGACTATAACAGCAGTATTTAGCGCTTGTATTAGACTGTCAAAAATGCACCAAAGGCCGAAAATGTAGTATCTAGCACAAAATGGGTGTGTTTTTTTTTAAACCAGAATATAACAGCGATATTTAACGCTTGTATTGGACTGCCACAAATGCAGCAAAGGCCACAAATGTAGTGTCTTGTGCAAAATGGGTGTTTTTGAAAAACAGAATATAACAGCAGTATTTAATGCTTGTTTTGGACTGTCAGAAATGCAGCAAAGGCATCAAATGTAGTGTTTTGCACAAAATGGGTGTTTTAAAAAAGAAAGAAAAACTGAATATAACAGCAGTATTTAACGCTTGTATTGGACTGTCACAAATGCAGTGCAGGGTGCAAATGTACTTTTTAGCAAAAAAAATTAAAATTTGTCCCCACAGATGGATTTACTTTGATTGTTCTTTACAGAGCAAAATGTGAATATGTCATCCCCTTGGTCCCTGAACTCACAGACGGATTCCCTATATTATTTTCCCTTCCCCTGGCACATATGCAGTGCAGGTGCACTTAAAAAATGGGTATATGTTGCCCACTGAACTAAAAGAGCAGGATTAAATTATTGGCCCTGGCACATAGTCAGTGCTGGTGCAAAAGAACTTGCACAAAATGGCCGCTGTCGCCCACCTAACTGACATACAGATAAAACGTATTTTTCTATGTCACTGGGCTCAGGGCAGGATACAAAAATGTTGCATTGCACCCACAAAAAAAATGCTGTAGATTGCAGAGTTAACAACAAGTTCTGATTACAGATAGATTCTTTCCTATTCTCTCCCTCACAGCAGAAGCATCCGATCCTTACACTAGTAAGAGCAGAGTGGCGTGCAGTGCTACATGACTCCAGCTTATATAGAGGCTGGGTCACATGCTGCACTGGCCAATCACAGCCATGCCATTAGTAGGCATGGCTGTGATGGCTTCTAGGGCATACAAGTTAAACGCTTGTTGATTGTTTAAAAAGTAGCATTAAATTGCCGAACACAGAATTCGAACCCGAACTTTTACTGAAAAGTTTAGGTTCGGGTCCGGGGTCCAAAAATCCTAAAGTTCGGTACAAACCCGAACTTTACAGTTCGGGTTCGCTCTACCCTAGTGATGAAGTGTATAGTTGGGTGGCATCAGCATAGAGAAGTTACTGAAAACCAAATCTACTGATAGGATGTCCAGTAGAGGCTGTGTAGAGTGAAAAGAGGAGAGGACCTAGGACTGGACCATGAGAAACCTAACAGCAAGAGGAAGAGGACAGGAAGTTGCGATTAATTACGCATTGAAAGAGTGGCCAGAGAGATATGAAGAAAACCAAGAGAGAGCAATTGCTTGATTGTCAATGAATTCTGTCTCCTGATTTTGTTACTGCAAACTGGTTTCTAGCCATGTCAACCATTGCCCATGGATTCCACACCAGATGTACTGACCTCCATCCAAGGCAAACCAGAGGATACATTATCCAGGTAGTCCTCTGGTCAATATTTAGCCATGTTCACATTTGCTTCATGGTTTCGGTTCATAACAAACTCATGATGCAGTGCTCGTTCCATTATATGATGGATCTAAACTGCGTTTGATAAGTTGACTTTGATAAGTTGAAATACAAGGCAATATGAATGTAGCCTTTAAATAATTTCAGTTTTTGTGCACTCTATTAATTATGACCTCCAAAAATCAACAGTCAACAAACAAAAGTCAATAAATTCCGTTGTATAGGTGTTTGTTCAATCTACAATCGAACAGGAGGTTTTTTCAAATTTTTAACTGACTAAAATGGGATCACCGGTAAAGTTAATTTTATGATTTTAAAAAATGCCAATGAGCTTAGCTCCAGCTCTGCCATTTTAATAAAGCGGAAGAGCAATTAAAGAATAGCAAAGATTATTTATGTAGATACTGACCTGCAATGATATTACTTGGAAATAATGCAGTATAATTGCAAAAGATAATTATGAGATGAAAAGGGCAGATTTATTAACCTATAAAATAGAAGTGGACAGAATCTGGTGCGGTGATAGAGAGAAATCATATTTTGAAATTCTAGCACCAGGATACATTAAAAGCAACATTTTGAAATTTAAATAACTTTAACTTCATCTTTCCTGAAACTAATTATAGGCAACTGATCAACTGTAACAATCTCATTAAAATACTTTATTCTCATGGAGGTTAATATATATTACATGATACGAAAGCATGCAAATTTATGCATCATGTAATTTAAGAATTTTTATCCCCAAAGAAAAATTATTATAAATGATTATTTCTAATTTTCAGTTTATACCTGATAATTATTACATAAAAACAACTTCCATATTTCAGACTGCAGTATTATCTCCTGACAAACAAAGACAGAAATGAATGTTCTGCACCAACCCTTATAAACCACACAAAGAGATGTTTAAGGCTAAAGGAGTAAGATAATGTGTGACTTAGTTAATCTGCATATAATTTGCATCTCATTATAATGTATGATCGATTAGTTCCCCGCCATGACATAATCAGAACAACTATATTTTTTAATTGTAAATTCTGGTGATATGAAAGAGCAATGTATTGATTCCAGTATTATACATGTGCATTCTTCCCTGATGTCTAATGCTGTCTTTGTCTGGGTACAGTAAGTATGTCAAAAAGAATGCACCTTTATACAGTTTCTGACGTGTCACTGGGACATGAAATCCATGGAACTGTAATGCCCCATCAGCTTCACTCAACAAAACAGTCTAGTGAAGGGTATAGACTCCTCAGAACACTGCATCCAATTCGTCCTGGTGATTTTTGGGGGTGCCAGGTCAATGATCCTCAGAGATAACGTATCCTGACATTTCTCAACCATGTATTTTACACTGCTCTGTCTATGTCTATCTATTTAGCCTGTGAGCTCTCCTGGTTTAGTAAACGCTTGGATTCCTCATGAAAAAAAAAAAAAAAAAACTCCTGTCATTCCTCCTAGAAATGTATGAATAAAATTATAACTGGGTGTTACAACATTTCTACATATCAAAGGGATATGTCTCTGCATAGTCTGACGTTGTTAGTACTGAGTGGACACCGTCAATTGTGCAGGGACACAAGTCCAACTATTAACACCCAGTTGTGAATTTATTCACAAATTTCTAGATGGAACAACAGACGAACAGTATAATGCAGAGTTTTAAGAAAAGTTGCTTCATGAGTAGTATAAGTAATTAGTAAAACAGACCTTTCAGGAGAGCTGACAGGTCCTTTTTGACCAATTAGTCCTTAACGAGCCTACTCACAGTTTACTTAGCACAGAACCATGAACTGCATAGTGGCTGTGCTTGGTATTTCAGCCCAGACCTGTTCAATTGAATGAGAATGAGCTGTGCCTTGGCCATATGATTGATGAATATGATGTCACTGACCTAGGAGGAGGTCTCAGCTAATCAGTATTAATGCTTGGAGTATGACTGCAGCAGATCAGATATTGATGACCTATCCGGAAATCATGAAAGGCATGATGAAGCGCATTTAGCGTGAAACGGCTGTACCTTTACTGATCTATGTGCACAGACCTGCTTGTACCCGATTTTAACAAGTTTAATAAACTGGATGTTTTACTTTGGAATTGGTGAGTGCCGCTGTTTCTTCTTATCTCTCCTTCAAATTGACCTATCCGGATTACCTATTCTGATAAATTTTTAACTCTCGGAACTCCCCTTTAAAAGCTCTGTGCCTCTTTAGAAATTTGGCTAACCTTACACCAAGTGAGTCTATGATGAAAGTCGAGTATGTAACGCCAGTCTTGGTATACCTTCTCTCTTTCAGTCTAAGCCACAGTTAAAGACCAAAAACTTATCTGCATCATACAACCTAGGATGTCTTTGTTAATCTGGTTGAGGTCAACCATAGCAGTTTTTGCCTTTGGTAATACTTGTTCAGTTACAGTACATGCATGTTCATAACGTCCCATCTGTTATTGAACACATTTACTGCAATTCTATAACAATATTAAACCCCATTGTCTAGTCTAGGTTTGGATTACTACATGCACTTGCCACCTTCACTTCAAGCCATGCTATACTCACATAAAATTGAATTTCAATGTATCATACTGATCAGTCCACCTCTGCTCAATTGCATGGGAACTTTTCGAATGATGATGTCAATTTTCATCAGACATAGATGTTCCTTAATCCACCAATGATCTCTCCAAGAGGTTTAGATATTAGACTAATCACTATGTCTATAGACCATCATAACTTAAATACATTTTCTATAACCAACAGATGTCACAAACATGGCAGACCTAATGTAGAGGCACATGGAGTCTCTGCAGAATCCGTGCTCCTAGTGGAGAATAACTTCATAAGGCCTTACTGTAAATCTTTTTGAAATTGGAGACTGTAGAGATACAGTAGGACCTAAGAGCCTCATTGTCATAGTATGCCTCTTTAGAACTCAGATGTTATATTGCGCTATAATACAGTAGCCTATTCTATAGCTATATAGTGTGTAGCAGCATGTTGGTTCAGTGATTAGCACTGCAGCACTGGGATCCTTGGTTCAAATCAGATCTAAAGCAACATCTAAATGGAGTTTGTACAATATATACATATAGTTTTTTGTATGGGCTTCCTCTGGGCACTACAATATCCCCAAAACACACCAAAAGCATAGTGAGAGGTGTGAGATAGTGACAGGTCTCACGCAGGTTTAGAGGCAAGGAAGTGGTGGATAGTGGGGTCCATGCCCCTATTCCACCACACATGAGACCAGCTGGAGGTACTCAGCCTAGCAGAAAGCACCTCCCAGAGTGTCAGCAAGGGGGGAGTGTGTTACCTGTGGACAGAGTCCTGGAGGCTCTGTCTGTGTGGTCTCAGCTGAGCAAGGCTGAGGGACCACAAGGCTGGGAGATAGCCTGGAGTTGGGTGACGAAGCGACGCCTGGGAGGGTCACAGGGCTATAGTCAGGCGGACTACTAAGCCCTAATCCCCCACAATAAACACTGAACTGGAGACAGTGGGCGTACTGGACTCTGTACAGCCAGAAGGCCGGAGGACATTGGCTGACAAAGCCGCATGGGTTCACAGGGTGTGAACTGTGACTTAGGTTAATCAGGAACTTCATGTTTAGTTAGAGCCCAGCCGGGCAGGTGTTTATTTTGTATTATTTATGTTTAGTTTGCTGAGGCATAATAAATGCACTGTTTGGACCTGAAACCTGGTGTCCTGAAGACGATTCTTGTGAGAATGACCCCCCAAGTACAGCGATTCCTTACAGAGGTAAATTTAGAATTCAGATTGTGAGCCCCAATGGTATCAGGGACCAATGTGAGTGATGACAATTTCTGTATAGTGCTGCGGAATATCTTAGAGCTACAGTGTATAAATTAATGAAATAAAAAGAGCCCTGAGAACCAATTAATACTAGTGATACTTTGAGTAATATTAACATTTAAGCATTTTAAGATCAAATTAAGTGAATGCTGAGATGACCACCTCACTACAGTGAGCAGAGCATAGTTAGGGCTAGGGATAGGTTAAATAACTAAACTGTGCCACATGAGCTCTCGGCACCTACAGCAACTTGGCAGCAGAAGGGATTATAATTTTCACAAGGTAATTAAATATGAGTTATTCTGCAGCTTTATAGCCCTTTTGCACTCAGATTTTCTCACTATAAAAACGAAATTCTGGTTCCACAAGCCCCGAATGATTAATGATAAACATGGGAGAGCAGCTCTCTGCCAAAGCACATTTAGATTTATGTCCTTCCTTCTGTTTAGAACCAATGGTTTGTTTAAGTAGCTCTGTATTCTGAACTCTCATTGCCATAATTATATTCTCTTCCTGCAAAAATAAAATGGAAAACAATGTTCTGGTAGCTCTCAAATGCTGAAAAAGTATTAAAATACAGAGCAGTGAAGAGAAGAATGGATTCTGTTTAGGTATCACTGTCGCTGGTATCATTTATATTTTTTTCTTAAGAATAATATGCATATTCTACTGCCCTTATTATTCATGATAATACTTGGCTATAATATACAATTTGGAATTTTTTTTAGTGTGAGGACTGGACTTTATTGCTGTGCTGGAGAAGCACTAAATAAACTGACCTCTTGCTATATGAAAGGCGCGTTAATTAGCAATTTCATTAGTTATCTCCGCAGGATAATGTTCTACTGCTCATAATGTTCTACCGCTCTGTTGACACAAAGCGCTTCATTATAATGAGAAATGGTCCAATCACAAATAAACAAATATAATTGGAAGATGGTCATTATACGTATTGTTCTGGGAGCATAAACTTTACTATTTGTCCCTATTATATTCTGTCTAGACTGTACCTGTGATGCATACAAAATGTAGCCCATGACAAATTACATATTTGGTGAGTATTAGGTAAGTATTAGGTGATCATCATCTCAAATTTGTGGTCAGAGGTGAGGAAAATGTTCCATTTTAACTGACCTTTAACAATAAAATATTGCAATTTTCTACTGTATATATTGCAAAGTCGTCTTGCTCTTCCCCCAAAAAAATCTAGAAAAAATGTTCCAATAGCTTTCTTCTCCTTACATTTTGATAGCTTCCTATATATAAACCAAAGAATGGGTTACATGAAACAACAGAAGATGACAAACCACATAAACCCCTCTAAACAGAGGGTGTGCGGTCTTCCTGAGGAGACATTACTTTTGTAAGCGTATGTGGTTATTTTGATATAGTTATACACTACTTGCCATTTACGGGTAGGGCAGTCTCACTGCCTCTGTTGTATAATAGGGCTTGTTTTGCACATTTTTGCACTTTGCACTTTATATGTATTGATGCCCACTCAGCAGGTTTTTAAGTGTCCTTTCCCTATATCTTCCCTAGTACCATACCCTTAACTTTCATCTTCCAGGGATGTACCGCACCTAACATTTATATGTTGTCATCTCTTTCTTGTATGTTTTTACATGTGTCTTAATAAAGTTGTAATGATAATAACTAATTGGCCTGTGTTTTGTTGTAGGTATCTTCCTATATAGTTCTGTCTAGTAGCTAGGCACTTAGAATAGGTGTAAGATCCAAATAAATAAAAAATAGGAAAAATATCTGCTCATGGCTGAGAGACTTATTACAACTAGCACAGGGTTTTCAACTGGATTCCTGTGGACCTGTAGTTTCCACAGATAAATGTTCATAAATACGGCTTGACGTGTCTTGCCCAATTTTCTTTTTTCTCAACTCAGTATCAGAAAAAATGGCACCTAAAGAGCATTCTATTCATTGGGTGTTAATAACAACACATCTTTTAATTCCAATTGGACCAAGACAAAAAAATGCTTACTCTTCATCCAGCTAATTAAAGCTTCACATTTATTAGTATAGTCTAAACTATTTGAAAACACTCAATATCCTTCCTATTCAGTTTATGCCACTCTATTATTTCAGCAAAGGAATGACAGTGACCTAGCCCTCCTCCCCTCGCACTTACATGTCCCAAGTATTTGACTTGAGGTTTGAGTAGATGAGACTTGTAGGCGTTCTTTGTGTGATTTGGAGTAGACAATTAAATTGTCTAGGTACAACAAGAATGTCTTTTTGTTTCCAAGACATCTTTCCATCAGTCAGGCATTGCACAGTCCAAATGTCATGTAATTGAACTTGAACAGGCCCATATGAGCAGTGAAGGAAGTGTTTTCTGTCCTTCTGGCGCCATAGGCACTTGCCAATATCAGCTGGTTAACTCCATTGTTGAGAAATAGGTAGCTGTTAATGTTTCTTCAATGAGTGGCAGGGGGTATGCATCTTTGTGTGTGGTGTTGTTGATTTTTAGATAGTCCATGCAGAAGTGAATAGATTCGTCTTCTTTTTTTTTTTTTTTTTTTTACTAGGACTAAGGGAGCAGTCCATGGGTTGTGACTTTCTAGGATGACATTTTTCTCCCTCATTTCCTGGATCATTTTCTTGGCTAATACATGCCAGGTGGTATTGGCCTGTGGTTTTTTTAATTGGAGGGTGTGAGACAGTTGTTATGGCATGTAGTATGAGGCTGGCATAACCAAAGTCCACTGAATGTTTGCTAAAGACTTTGTGATGTTTATTTGCCACATTAAGCACCCTGGTTGCACAATAAAGCCTATTTAGGGTCCACTTGCCAATTAGGCCACTTCCTAGGCCCACTTAGCACAGAGGCTCAATCCTATTCATGATGCCAATTTTAAATGCAGTGAACCCATGAGGAGCCAGAGTGGAGGATGGGGATGGTATTCGCTTTGACAGTCAATCACGGTGGCTGCCCTTCAACGTTACTCCCTAGGGCTGTGGAGTGAAAAGAGGCGGCACCCTTTCTTTCCTCAGGGCACACCCTGATTCTAGGGCTCCTGCCTGATGGTATTTGGGGTGCCCTTAATGTTAGTCACCCTTAGTAGAGGGAGCATGAGGCACAGCTTCCTTCCTCTCTGAACTCTCACTATAGAATCTCTAGAGGGCTGGTGCCAACCACCACTTAGCAACTTCCGACGGCTGAGACAGGCTTATTAACCCTTAGCTGTGCCATCCATACATGGTTATACTGTTTGCAAAAAGATGGCAAAACAATACATTTAATAACATTACATTAAAGAACAAACCACCATTTGCAGATACCTCCTGCTCTGGATTACTGCAACTTTATTGATATCTGCCTGTTTTTAAAATTATAGTTCTTTACTTCAACATAAATTAACCTACGGTACATTTTCTCTCATAAAATGTTTAAACTATTTTTGTGTAGAAACTGACAGATCAATCGTCAGATTTTATAAGGATAGTCAGTTCAGGTTCATCAGTTCGGTCTCTTCATTTCTTACACATGTGTATAGGCTCAATGCTCAAGGACGGACAGCGGGCATGACTAGCAGAAATTAAAGAATCATTGGCCCATAAACTTTGAGTTCACTAATAACAATTGATAGCAATATAAAACCCTATTTAAATGTAGCAGAGAAATATCTTCCTTTCACTTCTCAAGGTTATCTGGGAACATGACCAATTTAAGCATGTACTTTACAGCTTTTAATCATATATTTTTGATGCAGAACATTTAACACAATGAAGCATGTTTGGTATTGAGCATGGTCTAACCTATCCTGTGTTAGAGCTTTCTATACATTCGTCACTTGTCTGTATATTGATTATTCCAAAGATGTGACAGTGCAGCAGCTGGGATGCCATCATATTGTCAAGGACTATTGGTAATTCCTATAATATATCCAAAAGAAAAATTGAGTAATAACCATCAGTATAGGTAATGCAATATTCTTTATTAACAATATGACAACATATCAACATGAAACATGAAATAGTACAAATGCTATATGCTTGGACTAGTGATCCATGGCCACTCCAGGGAAAATTATTCTGATGATCTACCCTCTGTCGATATATGTTGTCATATCACATGAAAATCACAACATCCCAAAAGTCCATGTTTTTTGTGAATCAACTTATTAGTAAGTTGAAAGTGGAAAGTGATTGGCTCCAAAAGTCGTCTATACCGTCTAATGTACAAATCTATGTCTGCTAAACATCACCTTATGGTGGTGATGCCAGGAGTTGGACCCCCATTGATCTGATTTTCATGGCCTATTCAGTGGATAGGCACTCACTAAATATCAGCAACCTGGAAAACTAATTTAAATATAACACAGTACTATTGTGATCAAAATGTCAGAAAACTTACTAAAACCCACAACCCACCTAATAGACCCAGCACAGTGTTTTAGCTTCCATTGTATGCATGTATAGACATAGATATGAACAGAGATTCAAGGGGATGTTCCACGAAAATCTGAATACTTTTGTAATTGCATGTAATTCAAAATATATTATAGCTACTGAGTTATTCAATGAAATCTATCTGTATAGTGCCACCTGCTGTTTGCACTTTTTCTATTTTCTCTGTCCTGCTCATTGAGATAGAGACACATGGTCAGTTCCATCCTTCAATTGCTACCAGCTGCAGCAGACAGAATACACCCCTGAGAAAGGCCATGTCCCCTAAGCTGCCAGCTTGAAATAAATCTAGCAGATCAATTGGAGCAGTGAATAGGGTGTGAGACAGCGACCAGGAAAGTGGTAAAAAATCTGTAGATTTCCCCTAGGTTTCTTTCATATATAATATACTAGACCACAGGAAGTGGATATTTCATCTAGGAAATCTGGATGAAAAATCAGAAATCCAGGACAGATGGGTTGCCTTAGCAAAGTATTGTTTGTTAAGGACTTTGGTTAATGGTGTTGGCTGCCCCGGATTGTTATGGAATGGGCAGGTTGGTAGTGGGGCTTATCATTGCCTTCCTGTCCAGTTCAGGTTTTCCTTATAGACCTCAGCGAGGTGATTGAGCTCAGTTTATTATTGGCAGGTTCTGTTGGGGTGGTGTAATGTGCCACAATATGGTATTGCTGGCCCTACTTTCTATCAATTTAGACCCGACTACAAAACAGGGCCGCTTCTAATATTGTTTTTTTACAGGGGCTCTTTAATTTCCCAGTCCGCCCCTGATTATTGGGCTATAAAGGTCTTCACTAGTTACAACAGGGGCGGGGGGTACCAGTTGTAACGGCTGTCCTGCACCATTGTTGCTGAAGTCTGCTAAAACCAGAAAAGGACATTGTAAGTTTGCTTTCTGTTGAGTTGTGTGGCTGGTAGTAAGCCACCCGTATAGAAAGGGTTATCTTCTGTTCAGTTAGTGCTCAGCCAAGCAGGAATTTATTTTTGTATTTTGCCTGAATGTGAAGGCCTTATATATAATTTTATGTTTGTTTATGAAAATAAAGAAAACAGGCAAAGCCCTATATGAACTGTACTTCTGTGTCACTGTCCCTGACTGTTGTGCCTACTAATATTGAGTTGACCCAACGGGTGAGATCTCTGGATCCATGAGGGTACAAGACTGGTTCTAGCTTTAGAAACAGATTGTCAGGTACTAGATTATGTATCATTTCATTTTTACATTATTCATGGGATAACCTTTAATTCAATGTAAAAATCAACTGTGTGACAAGCAGCATATTAGAACAGTTGTCTCCTCCCTTTCCCACATACAGATGTTTCAATGTGCTAAAACGGCATGCTAATGTTTCTCCCTCAAAAAATATATTTTTGAGGGAGAAGCTCTTTAAGTGAATTGTAATGCTTTAGTTATTGTTATGAAAAGGTCACAAACAATTTTCAGCCTCTGAATATTCAATATTCTGCTCAGAATATATATTTCCCGAGTTTGAAAAACCTATTAACTATTCAGCAAATTCTAGAATTCGAAAATGTTAGCTATTCAAGTTTAATATAAAAATTCCTTTTTACGGTATATATAAAGTGGCAATTGTAAAACTGCTAACAAACACAAATATAAAAACTGTCAAATGCACCTCTTGTGCTGCATTAACTATGCCAGCATTGATCTTGGATTTGTAAGACCACTTCAAACACATAGCATACAGAATTAATAAAAAAGAAACACGCAGAGTGCTCCTGGCCACAGTGCTAGCAGTGTAGCCACAAGAAAGAAGCTACCTTAAGTAGGAGAAGTTTTTCCTAGATGAAGCAATTTGTAATAAATTACAGATGCATTGTGAACCAGGGAACTGTCCTGCTAAATCCATAATTCTTGGGAGGCATGCCACTGTTAGTTAACCCCTTAGGGATTTAGGGCGCCCTGTTTCCCGAGTCCTTAAGGACCCAGGGCGTACCAGTACGTCCTAACTTTAAAACGCGATTACAGTATTACTCATACAGCCAATGCATTCCAATACAGAAGTATTGGAATGCATTGTAAAGGAAATTAGACCCCCAAAAGTTCAAGTCCCAAAGTGGGACAAAAAATCATGAATCCACTACAATAACAGTATATTTATCCTGGTGCTGATAGCATGTCTAAAAAGACAAAAAAAAAAACATAGCATTCCCTTGTGTGATACCGATGGGTAATGGGAATATGTTGTGTCCCCCCCCCCCCTTTCCTAATAAAAGGTGCTCACCTATTGTTGTTGTATGAGATAAAACATATATTTTTTTTAATAAATTAGATATGGATCCATGAGGATTTTGACATGCCTCCCACTGTTACCAGTGACTAGATCTGCCATTGCTGACTGTACCAACCCAATGATGCCACTGTCTGCCTGTTCCATACTGTACTGCTGCTACTTCTGCAGCTGCTACCCATGCTTCTCATACTACTAGCCCTATACAGCCGCACATCTCCTGCCGTGTCCATTATGTTGCACTGATACTGCTGCTGCTACAGCTGTAGTTGCTGCTACCCATTCTGCTACTACTACTAGTCACTGCTACTGCAGATACAGCTACTACTACACCTGCTACTGCAACTCTAGCCCTACACACCACCCATCTCTTGCCTTGTCCATCATGTTCCATACTGTATAACCTTTGCTGCCTCTGCTAGCACTACTAATAGCCCTGCACAGCCGCACATCTCTTACCTTCTCCATCATGTTCCATACTGTACTGCTGCTGCTGTTACAGCTGCAGCTACTACTACACCTGCTGTCGCTACTACTAGCTCTTTACAGTTACACAACTCCAACATGTCCATCATGTTCCATACTGTACTGCTGCTGCTGTTACAGATGCAGCTACTACTACACCTGCTGTCGCTACTACTAGCCCTTTACAGTCACACAATTCCTACATGTTCATCATGTTCCATACTGTACTGCTGCTGCTGTAACAGCTGCAGCTACTACTACACCTGCTGTCGCTACTACTAGCCCTATACAGTCACACAATTCCAACATGTTCATCATGTTCCATACTGTACTGCTGCTGCTGTTACAGCTGCAGATACTACTACACCTGCTGTCGCTACTACTAGCCCTATACAGTCACACAATTCCAACATGTTCATCATGTTCCATACTGTACTGCTGCTGCTGTAACAGCTGCAGCTACTACTACACCTGCTGTCGCTACTACTAGCCCTATACAGTCACACAATTCCAACATGTTCATCATGTTCCATACTGTACTGCTGCTGCTGTTACAGCTGCAGATACTACTACACCTGCTGTCGCTACTACTAGCCCTATACAGTCACACAACTCCAACATGTCCATCATGTTCCATACTGTACTGCTGCTGCTGTTACAGCTGCAGATACTACTACACCTGCTGTCGCTACTACTAGCCCTATACAGTCACACAACTCCAACATGTCCATCATGTTCCATACTGCTGCTACTGCCGCTGATGCTGCCACTACTGCCTCTACACATATATACATCTCCTGCCTAAAAACCTATTGCTTCTTCACATTCCAAGAAGATCAGGCACACTGCTACTGTCACATATGCATCACCCTCCCAAAAAGGGATTTAAAAAAAATAAAATATATATTTTAAAAAAGCTTAAAATTCTGACAGTGCAGTGTGTTTTAAACAGACTGTTTGTTACCACCAGCTACAGTATCATCCATTTACCCCAGCTATGTATAGCACTGTCACCAGGCTCATACTGGCTCACAGGGGAACAGGTAAATCCACCAGTGGGCTAATACACAAGTGGCACATGGCACAGTAGACTGACTGCGCTACATATGGATTTAATCAGCTCAGAATAATTCTTTATACTGGAGTAATAGTTTAGAAAATGGCATCCATTATTCATTTTGATGTGTTGTTGAGATGAGAGTAACATAATTTAGACAGTTAGCAGATTATGGGAGAAAAGATCTAGAGAGGAGAGAATGATTGATTTGTAGGTCTAAGGCTGCCTTTTTGATCCAATATAATTTTTTCCTTTTTTTGCAGCTTTTGAAGCCATTGTCAGGAGGTTACCATTGTCAAAATTATTCATGTAGAATGGTAAATACAGTGCATCTTTAGACACTTGACATCACCTATTGATTGGCTTATTTTTGCACACAAAAAATGTGTGCCAGAATTTTGGCCAAATTTTTCACACATTGGCGCATCTTCTGTCAAGTGATGCCTCTTTTCCATGAAATTATATCCTTTTTCTAATATACCTTGCCCCTTGTTCATCGAGGTGCAAAAAGTGTTTACAACACTTTAATATGTGTGGTACAAAACATGCACACCACTTTCATTTTGCAAATAATGCTAGAATGCTGGCACATTTAGCTTAGCAAATCTCTGCCAATGACTAAATCATGAAGAGGAAATGGCTATTAAATAACTTTACCATTCTGTCAAAATTTATGGTGTCTACCATAGTACTAGAAAATCTGAAATCTCTTGTAGGTTAACTGGTTTTTCTGATTAACATTTAATGTTGCTAAACATTAAACATCAGTTACAGATGTTAATGTTGCTTTTGATTTTAATTCTGATTTTTCACCCAATTGCTTATTAGTTTCTTGATTGGATCTTTAGACAAATTTGATATTGTATTTCTTGATGAGGTATACCTTTTTATATGCAGTTGTATATATTTTCTTATCTCGCATCTGTTATGCCTTATATGAAAATAAATTATGCAACAACTCAACGTTTCATGTGTCTGAAAATAAATAATTCATTTTGTCTTTTTCAAATGCTAAATGATTATGTGACAATGCAACATTATATGTAATGTCACTGTCTGTCTTTGACGGCATTAATGAGACTGATGTAGAATGCAGCCTATTGTTTTGCTGACATTTTTTATTACCTTTGTTGTATCGCACTATGTTATATACTTCAGCAGCAGAAACCATAACTTTTTTTTATTGTTTCTTAGAATTATGTCTCATCAGTTGTACTGTATTTTGTTTTTGATGGAAAAACTAGCGAGTCTGCAGTGTTATTCTTTGCATTCTAGAACCTACAGTAGGTGGATCCAACTGGGTTAGCAAATGAATCTGTAATACTATACGGGACATGGATCTATTATGTACTTAAGCCATGATGGTAGTATAAATGGTACTTAAAGCATGCAAAGCAAGTACACAAAAAAATCCAATATAATCATGTTGACACTTCACAAACATAGATGAACTCAATCAAGAATATGTTAGTGAGAGAGACAGATTTTCTGGATGGATATCTAGCTGCACTATATGATGTCACTACCACTTTAGCAGTCACTTTTCCTCAGTCCTAACTATGGCTCTTGGTAATCAGATACCCCTCAGTAGATAAGAATTACATAAGTGGACTGTCACAAGGCTATATGAATCTTATTTTAGTCAACAAATGCAAAATAATAAATTTACTGATAGACGACAGCAAATTGGACGGGTATGGCAACAGGTGAAGGAGATGAAGTCCAACAATGAACCAGAGGGCAGACATCAATGGCATACAGATAAAGAGTAACAAATGTAGGTAAGAGGACTAAAACCTAGCAGAAATTGCCCTTGAATGTTTAGGTCCAGCTAGACATCAAGAAATCACAAAACCATAACAACAAACAGAAAGTTGAGCATTCAACAGACAAACATGTGTATGATGTACATATAGGTCTATAATTAAGTTATGCAAGTATTGAGTGTTAGTGAGTAGGTTCCAAATCTTTTGGAACATCTGGGACACTCCCAGAAAAAATGGAGTCCTCCTGAACTCCCAGAAGAGTTGGCAAATACCCCACACAGTGCATGGAAGACACCTCATGGAAGGGATGGGAGGCATACAGTGAAGGGAGTGGAGTCTCAGGAAAATGGGCATGTCCATGCCTGATAATAAAGGATTGGCGGTGCACTTCACAAATCTTACTCTCCTGTATCCTGTAAGCCAACTTGTAAAATAATGGCTAATAAAGAGGCGGAGCTAGCCGCATCAGGAGATGGTGATCAGGGAGCTCCTAAACATAGCGCTCTCTAAAGCCTCTTCCCGGGTACCTACACCCTGCAGACATGGGCAAGCTGAGCAAAGACAGACCCAGGGAATCCCAAGGAACTCCTCGGCAAAGCAAAGGACAATCTGAAATGGATAAATACCTCAGGAAGAAGGTGTGGCGCCAGATGCTGCATCCACGCCGACATACATAGAAGATTCAGATGACGGGAGTTCATGCACCATGTCTAAGGCGCACAGTGAACATGACTTGATCCCTATCACAAGAGCTTTCCTAAAAGAATCTTTGGCCCTGGCCTTCGAGCCAGTAATGAAAGAGCTAGCAGCCATAAAGACCGATTTAAAACTTATAGGACACAGAGTGGAAACTTTAGAGGACACGCAGACCACAGTCATTAAACACACCGACACCATGCATACTGTACCAACCTGAATGAGATCTGTGACCAGATGAACTCGGCCCTCCTGCATCTAGAAGACCAGAAGAACAGGAGCCGCAGGAAGAATGTCCATATAAGAGGAGTTCCACCTCGCTGCTGGTCCAGGAGAAGGCTGACTTAATGATCATTAAAAGGGCCCACAGAGCATTGAGGCCCAAGCTTGATCCAGGCGATCCGCCGAGGGACATCATCTGCAGCCTATTTAATTACCTTGACACCGCCTCCATCTTAGCAGCAGTCAGTGATAAAGGAGACCTCTTCTTCAAGAATAACAAAATCCAACTATTTCAATATCTGGCGGCAAGTACTCTTGCAAAACGCAGGATTTTGAAATTGTTCCATACTTTTCAAGAGAGTGCTGTGATAGTTAACCCAGGCTTTGTGCACATTACAGTGTGTCCTCCCTCAGACCTGCTTTATTAATACAGTTTATGGTTTTGTTTTGTTCCTTTCACCATTTGTATACCCTTATGACCAGTAGCAGTCAAGACTGGTGTGTATATTGTTACTCTACTGGGTGGCAACTGCAGATACCATGCTTTCCATTGACTTACCTTCATTAGCTCATAATAGTTTCATAGGATGTAATGGATCCCCTTAAAATAGTCTCATTGAATGGCCTAAACTTCCCTCAAAAGAGAAGTCAGGTGTTTCACATGCTTTGGAGAGAGAGAGAGAAACACATTTTCACCACAATCACATACCTGCCCTTTTCACCAAACATTACCCAAAATGGTTTCACAGCATCCACTCCTCGGCCTCCCGAGGCGTCACTATAGGAATCAGTACTAATACCCCCTTTCAGCTCCAAGCACAAGCCTTAGACTCAGAAGGCAGATAGTTATTCCTAAAAAGCACTCTATATGGTACTAGGGTGACTCTAGCAAACATATACTTCCCCAACTGGCAACAAATCCACTGGCTAGTTGACATGCTTCAATCCCTACACGCATTCAGAGAGGAAACACTTTTCCTGGGAGCGGATTTCAGCTTGGTCCTAAATAACCCTATGGACTACACCTCCACAGCCCCCAAATATTCCACTAAACAACTTTGCAAACTCAAAGCAGCCCTATCTGCACATCAAATATCAGATGCCTGGAGACTGTTACACCCCAGCGATAGAGACTATACCTTTTATTTAGCCGTCCACAGAACTTACTAACTCCTGGACTATATATTTATCTCAAATCATGTGTTAGGAACCGTTAAAATATCCAGTATTGGCCAAATCACAGTCTCTAATCATGCCCCCTTTTTTTTGGCAGTTCAGTTAAATGACATTCCCCCAAGGGCTTGGACATGGAGACAAAATTAAATTCTTCTAAAGAGTGAACTTGACAGAGGCAGACTAGAGAAAAAGCTGGAGACATTTTTTTAAATAAATGATACCCCCAAATGGCCAAGCCTATTCTGTAGGAATCCCACAAGGCCTACATCAGAGGTGAACTTTAAGCCTTGGGGTCTCTTGTGCATAAGCAGAGAACAGCCAAAATAGATTCCATTCTCTCTCAATTGTCTGCATTAGAAAATATCAACAAAACCTTTTCTTCTAACACCACCTACGCTGACATTGTAAAGCTTCATTCCAAACTGAAAGACCTGCTAAATATTCAATCAGCTAAAGCCCTTTGAGCTGTTAAAGCGGTTGTCCGGGTTTAGAGCTGGACCCGGACATACCCTTATCTCATGCTCCGATGCACTCCCTTGCCCTACACTAGATCACTCAGGGCAAGGGCTCTTTTATTCATCATAACAGACTGCCAGGTAGAAACTTCCGCCCGGCAGTGTGTTCGGTGACGTCACTGGTTCTGATGGGCGGGCTTTAGTGCTGCCTTACCCGTTTTACTGGCTAGGGCAGCACTAAATCCCGTCCATCAGTGCCGGTGATGTCACCGGGCTTCCTGGCAGCCCCATGGAGAGCCACGGTACATCACTGGATCTACAAAAAATGCCTTTGCCCTGCGCGATTTAGGAAAGTCAGAGAACTTGCATTTGTCTTTGACCGGTAGTACCCGATTTCTCCTGACTGCTGAGGTGTTGCTAGAGTCTAAGACTGTGGAGATTGAGGTGTTTATCGACAGTGGGGCAGGGGTGAACCTGATTGATATTCAGTTTGTCCATATGCGCGGGTTGTCTCCAAGTGCATTAGAGAAAAACATTTCCATTTTTCTATTAATTTGGCACCTCTAACTCAGAAGTGTTTATCTCAGATGGTGCATGGCATCTGGACTTTCATCAGGAATTAATCTTGTGTTTTGTGTTGGAGGGTCTCCCTGCTCCATTGGTTCTGGGTTTATCCTGGTTAAGCAAGCACAATCCAACGATTGATTGGCAAGCTAGGCAGATTCTAGATTGGGGTGATTATTGCATTGACAGTTGTCTGAATACATTTATTTATGCTTTAACCACTAAAACATTACCCTCTTTTATATCTGATTTTGCCAATGTATTTTCTGAACGTGGATGACAGGATTTACCTCTGCACCGGGAATATTATTGTCCTATCAACCTTATTCCCGGAGCTAAGTTGCCCAAATCTAGGTTGTATAACCTTTCTGGACCCGAAAGAATGGCCATGAGAGGGTATATTACCAAGTGAACACATAATACCTTCCAAATCTCGAGTGCAGCAAGTTTTTCTTTGTTAAAAAAAAAAGTATGGAACTCTTAGGCATGTCTGGATTTCCGTGAGCTCAATGGGATTACTGTATGTGAGCCTTACCCACTTCCTTTGATTCCTGATTTGTTAACTAGATTGCTGATGCCAAGGTGTTCTCCAAGTTGGACTTAGACTAAGAATTTATAATGTGTTTCACAGTTCTCTTTGTTGAAGCGATATGTTGAACCTTTGGAGTCATCCCCCTTGCCACCCGCTCCTATCATGATGGATGGCAGTTTAGAATTCAAGATCGCCAAGATTATTGACTCTCGAGTTCTCCGTAGATCTCTTCAGTATCTTGTTCACTGGAAGGGTTATGGACCAGTCCAGCTAGAACAGAAGATCAGCTCCTTTCTGGCCTCTGTCCAAGTTCCCACTCTCTCTGACTTGGACAAAACTTCTTTATTGTCTCCAGTCACAGACAAAGAGGCATTGGAAGTCCTGTCCATTGTCCCAACAGGAAATGTCTGGGTCCTGATGACCTTCCCATCACTTATTACAAGAAATTTAGTAAGACATTACTCCCTCACTTTGTGGCTATGTGTAACTCACTACTCCAAGGGGCTGCACTACCTCCACAAGCATTAATGTCTCACATTACTATTATACCAAAAGAAGGAAAAGACCAAACAAAATGCAGTAGTTATAGGCCTATCTCATTACTTAATGTGGATGTCAAATTATGGGCCAAACTTCTTAGTCACTGTATCGTCAAACTACTTTCCCATCTGATTGGTGAGGAACAAGTAGCATTTGTTAAAGGGAGAGAGAGAAAACACAATATTAGTAGAGGGCTACACGCAACTGGGGCACCACAACAGGCCCATATAAGACCACGGTCCTCTTTTCCACCAGGTTCTTTCACCCAGGACCTTCTTGATTTATAATTTTGTTTTTTTTTATTTTATTCTAGCACTTTATATGTTTTTTGTTTACTGTTGTAAACTTTCCCTTTCGTCTATTTTTGGTGATCCCAAAATTTAACTAAAATATGGTTTGGGTCAAAACTATTTGACTATTGTTTATTTTTGCACACTCCACACAACATTTACATTTTAAAAAACAATGTAAAACAAAAGCTACACACACTGTATCTCACAAAGCCACACTTTATTTTGATGAGCAACATCTTTATTTTGGGTTACTGTGAAGATGAGGTATTAGAATTTTTTTGGGACCAGATGAGCCAAGATTAGAGTTGAGAGAACACCTGGATGTTCGGGTTCGAGAAGTTCGGCCGAACTTCCCGGAAATGTTCGGGTTCGGGATACGAACTCGACCCGAACTTCGCCCTGAACCCGAACCCCATTGAAGTCAATAAGGGACCCGAACTTTTCGGCACTAAAAAGGCTAAAACAGCCCAGGAAAGGGCTAGAGGGCTGCAAAAGGCAGCAACATGTAGGTAAATCCCCTGCAAACAAATGTGGATATGGAAATGAATCGAAATAAAAATAAAATAAATAAAAATTTACCAATATCAATTGGAGAGAGGTCCCATAGCAGAGAATCAGGCTTCATGTCATAGCAGAGAATCAGGCTTCCCGTCACCCACCACTGGAACAGGCCACTGTCAGATATTTTTAGGCCCCGGCACCCAGACAGAGGAGAGAGGTCCCATAGCAGAGAATCAGGCTTCATGTCAAAGCAGAGAATCATGCTTCATGTCACCCAACACTGGAACAGGCCACTGTCAGATATTTTTAGGCCCCGGCACCCAGACAGAGGAGAGAGGTCCCATAGCAGAGAATCAGGCTTCATGTCATAGCAGAGAATCAGGCTTCATGTCACCCACCATTGGAACAGGCCATTGTCAGATATTTAGGCCCCGGCACCCAGACAGAGGAGAGAGGTCCCATTGCAGAGAATCAGGCTTCATGTCATAGCAGAGAATCAGGCTTCACATCACCCACCATTGAAACAGGCCATTGTCAGATATTTAGGCCCCGACACCCAGACAGAGGAGAGAGGTCCCATTGCAGAGAATCAGACTTCATGTCATAGCAGAGAATCAGGCTTCACGTCACCCACCGTTGGAACAGGCCATTGTCAGATATTTAGGCCCCGGCACCCAGACAGAGGAGAGAGGTCCCATAGCAGAGAATCAGGCTTCATGTCATAGCAGAGAATCAGGCTTCATGTCATAGCAGAGAATCAGGCTTCATGTCACCCACCACTGGAACAGGCCACTGTCTGATATTTTTAGGCCCCGGCACCCAGACAGAGGAGAGAGGTCCCATAGCAGAGAATCAGGCTTCATGTCATAGCAGAGAATCATGCTTCATGTCACCCAACACTGGAACAGGCCACTGTCAGATATTTTTAGGCCCCGACACCCAGACAGAGGAGAGAGGTCCCATAGCAGAGAATCAGGCTTCATGTCATAGCAGAGAATCATGCTTCATGTCACCCAACACTGGAACAGGCCACTGTCAGATATTTTTAGGCCTCGGCACCCAGACAGAGGAGAGAGGTCCCATAGCAGAGAATCAGGCTTCATGTCATAGCAGAGAATCATGCTTCATGTCACCCAACACTGGAACAGGCTACTGTCAGATATTTTTTGGCCCCGGCACCTAGACAGAGGAGAGAGGTCCCATAGCAGAGAATCAGGCTTCATGTCATAGCAGAGAATAATGCTTCATGTCACCCAACACTGGAACAGGCCACTGTCAGATATTTTTAGGCCCCGGCACCCAGACAGATGAGAGGTTCATTCAACTTTGGGTTGCCCCGCAATATAATGGTAAAATGAAAATAAAAAGAGCATTGAATGAGGAAGTGCCCTGGAGTACAATAATATATGGTTAACGGGAGGTAGTTATAAATGTCTAATCTGCACAAGGGATGGACAGGTCCTGTGGGATCCATGCCTGGTTCATTTTTATCAACGTCAGCTTGTCCACATTGGCTGTAGACAGGCGGCTGCGTTTGTCTGTAATGACGTCCCCTGCCGTGCTGAATACACGTTCAGACAAAACGCTGGCCGCCGGGCAGGCCAGCACCTCCAAGGCATAAAAGGCTAGCTCTGGCCACGTGGACAATTTGGAGACCCAGAAGTTGAATGGGGCCGAACCTTCAGTCAGTACGTGGAGGGATGTGCACACGTACTGTTCCACCATGTTAGTGAAATGTTGCCTCCTGCTGACACGTTCCGTATCAGGTGGTGGTGCAGTTAGCTGTGGCGTGTTGACAAAACTTTTCCACATCTCTGCCATGCTAACCCTACCCTCAGAGGATCTGGCCATGACACAGCTGCGTTGGCGACCTCTTGCTCCTCCTCTGCCTTCGCCTTGGGCTTCCACTTGTTCCCCTGTGACATTTGGGAATGCTCTCAGTAGCGCGTCTACCAACGTGCGCTTGTACTCGCGCATCTTCCTATCACGCTCCAGTGCAGGAAGTAAGCAGGGCACATTGTCTTTGTTCCAGCAGGGTGGCAACCCAGTAGTCCGCACACGTTAAAATGTGGGCAACTCTGCTGTCGTTGCGCAGGCACTGCAGCATGTAGTCGCTCATGTGTGCCAGGCTGCCCAGAGGTAAGTACAAGCTGTCCTCTGTGGGAGGCGTATCGTCATCGTCCTGCGTTTCCCCCCAGCCACGCACCAGTGATGGGCCCGAGCTGCATTGGGTGCTACCCCGCTGTGAACATGCTTCATCCTCATCCTCCTCCACCTCCTCCTCATCCTCGTCCTCCTCGTCCTCCAGTAGTGGGCACTGGCTGGCCACATTTGTACCTGGCCTCTGCTGTTGCAAAAAATCTCCCTCTGAGTCACTTTAAAGAGACTGGCCTGAAAGTGCTAAAAATGACCCCTCTTCCTCCTCCTCCTGGGCCACCTCCTCTTCCATCATCGTCCTAAGTGTTTTCTCAAGGAGACATAGAAGTGGTATTGTAACGCTGATAACGGCGTCATCGCCACTGGCCATGTTGGTGGAGTACTCGAAACAGCGCAACAGGGCACACAGGTCTCACATGGAGGCCCAGTTATTGGTGGTGAAGTGGTGCTGTTCCGCAGTGCGACTGACCCGCGCGTACTGCAGCTGAAACTCCACAATGGCCTGCTGCTGCTCGCACAGTCTGTCCAGCATGTGCAAGGTGGAGTTCCACCTGGTTGGCACGTCGCATATGAGGCGGTGAGCAGGAAGGCCGAAGTTACGCTGTAGCGCAGACAGGAGAGCAGCGGCAGGATGTGAACGCCGGAAGCGTGAACAGATGGCCCACACTTTATGCAGCAGCTCTGACATGTCGGGGTAGTTGTGAATGAACTTCTGCACCACCAAATTCAGCACATGCGCCAGGCAAGGGATGTGCGTCAAACCGGCTAGTCCCAGAGCTGCAACGAGATTTCGCCCATTATCGCACACCACCAGGCCGGGCTTGAGGCTCACCGGCAGCAACCACTCGTCGGTCTGTTGTTCTATACCACGCTACAACTCCTGTGCGATGTGGGGCCTGTCCCCCAAACATATGAGTTTCAGAATGGCCTGCTGACGTTTACCCCGGGCTGTGCTGAAGCTGGTGGTGAAGGTGTGTGGTTGACTGGATGAGCAGGTGGAAGAAGAGGAGGAGGAAGCCGAGTAGGAGGAGGAGGCAACAGGAGGCAAAGAATGTTGCCCTGCGATCCTTGGCGGCGGAAGGACGTGCGCCAAACAGCTCGCTGCCTGGGGCCCAGCCGCCACTACATTTACCCAGTGTGCAGTTAGGGAGATATAGCGTCCCTGGCCGTGCTTACTGGTCCACGTATCTGTGGATAGGTGGACAGAAGGCGGTGCGCAGTGCACACTTGATTTTATCGGATACTTGGTTGTGCAGGGAAGGCACGGCTCTCTTAGAGAAGTAGTGGCGGCTGGGAACAACATACTGTGGGACAGCAAGCAACATGAGCTGTTTAAAGCTGTCTGTGTCCACCAGCCTGAATGACAGCATTTCATAGGCCAGTAGTTTAGAAATGCTGGCATTCAGGGCCAGGGATCGAGGGTGGCTAGGTGGGAATTTACGCTTTCTCTCAAATGTTTGTGAGATGGAGAGCTGATCATGCAGGTTGTGCTAAGGTTCAGAACGTTAATGCCTCTCTTCAGGCTCTGATGGCACAGCGTGCAAACCACTCGGGTCTTGTCGTCAGCACATTGTTTGAAGAACTGCCACGCCAGGGAACTCCTTGAAGCTGCCTTTGGGGTGCTCGGTCCCAGATGGCGGTGGCCAGTAGCAGACGGACTCTCTTGGCGGCGGGTGTTCTGCTTTTGCCCACTGCTCCCTCTTTTGCTACGCTGTTGGCTTGGTCTCACCACTGCCTCTTCCTCCGAACTCTGAAAGTCAGTGGAACGACCTTCATTCCATGTGGGGTCTAGGACCTCATCGTCCCCTGCATCGTCTTCCACCCAGTCTTCCTCCCTGACCTACTGTTCAGTCTGCACACTGCAGAAAGACGCAGCAGTTGGCACCTGTGTTTCGTCATCATCAGAGACGTGCTGAGGTGGTATTCCCATGTCCTCATCATCAGGAAACATAAGTGGTTGTGCGTCAGTGCATTCTATGTCTTCCACCGCTGGGGAAGGGCTAGGTGGATGCCCTTGGGAAACCCTGCCAGCAGAGTCTTCAAACAGCATAAGAGACTGCTGCATAACTTGAGGCTCAGACAGTTTCCCTGATATGCATGGGGGTGATGTGACAGACTTATGGGCTTGGTTTTCAGGCGCCATCTGTGCGCTTTCTGCAGAAGACTAAGTGGGAGATAATGTGAACGTGCTGGATCCACTGTCGGCCACCCAATTGACTAATGCCTGTACCTGCTCAGGCCTTACCATCCTTAGAACGGCATTGGGCCCCACCAAATATCGCTGTAAATTCTGGCGGCTACTGGGACCTGAGGTAGTTGGTTCACTAGGACGTGTGGCTGTGGCAGAACGGCCACGTCCTCTCCCAGCACCAGAGGGTCCACTAACACCACCACGACCATGTCCGCGTCCGCGTCCCTTACTAGATGTTTTCCTCATTGTTACCGTTCACCACAATAAGAAAAAAATTATTTTGCCCAATGTATTGAATTAAAATTCAGGCCTTTTTTTACAGGCACCTAACACTATCTGGCTATCTATTTAGGTACCGTATTACACTAATACAGGCACAGCAGTAACGACAGATTTAGCTGAATATAAATTGTAGGCCTAGTATTTAGGCCCTGGATGACAGGTATCCCTTTTACGGACAGAATTAGACTTGGAAATGCACGGTAGCGTGTGAAGTTATTGAGGATGACCCTATCAGCACCTTCAATGTAATATACCCTTTTATGGATAGATTTAAACTTGGCCTGATACAGCAGAAACCACTGATTCAGGGAATTGCTAAGTTGGGAATTGTATTTCAACCCAGAACAAAAATATATCCTTTGCCAGACAGCAGACAGTATTACAATTGGCTAGTCACAGCTGAAACACCAGATTTAGGGTACTGCTATTTTGGCAATTGTATTTCACCCCTCAATAAAATAGCAAGCACAGCCAAGCACCTGATGTAGGATATAGCAAAAAAAAAAACACACTATTGATGGTTAAATGTATTTGGTGGCAGCTTGTGCTGGCACACCACAAGACACAAAATGGCCGCCGATCACCCCAGAAAAAAGTGACAGAAAAACGCTCTGGGCAGCCTAAAAACAGTGAGCAATTAAATAGCAGAAGTTGAATGATTCACAGCTGTAGATCGATCACTTCATTAAGTATTTTTGCTGAGTAAATCCCTGCCTAATCTCGCACTAACAGCAGCAGCTGCATCCTCTCCCTACATTGATCAGAGCAGAGTGACGTGCGGCGCTACGTGACTCCAGCTTAATCAGAGGCTGGGTCACATGCTGCACTGGCCAATCACAGCAATGCCAATAGTAGGCATTGCTGTGATGGCCTCTTGGGGCAAGTAGTACGACGCTTGTTGATTGGCTGCTTTGCAGCCTTTCAAAAAGCGCCAAGAAAGCGCCGAACACCGAACCCGAACCCGGACTTTTACGAAAATGTTCGGGTCTGTGTCACGGACACCCCAAAATTTGATACGAACCCGAACTATACAGTTCGAGTTCGCTCATCCCTAATCAAGATGTTTTAGTCAATTAACATTTAGACATAAACATCATTAATATTTAGTTATATGTAGTTTAAAATATGTGATGTCCAAATAATCTCAGCCTGCAAGCCCACGTCAAGGGTCCTCATTATCTTGCGAGTCCCCACACTCAACTACCACAATCATTTTTAGAAATCTATCTACAAAATAAAAAAAAAACTAAAGAGCCCAGAAGATTTCAAAAACTGCCATGAATAGCGTCCCTTGCCACGGCAAGGACCCCTCTGGGCTGTAAAAGTAGTCTGCATAGAGTTCCCGAACTGCAATGCCTGCAGTCCCAGGTCGTCTATGCAGGGTCCTTTCCAAACCCAAATCTGATGACGTAGGAAGATCTTCCATGTCAACAGAAGAGGAAGCCTCGTGAATCCCGGTGAAGTTGTGTAGAACAACACAAGCTTTAATCACCAGGGTAGCATTCTCCGGATCCATCTGTATGGATGACAAAAACACCCTCCACTTGCTAGAGAGTATCCAAAGGCACACTCAACATACCGACGGCCACGAGTCAACCGGTAGTTGAAGATACGCCTCCTGACATCCAAACCACGCTTTGGAAAGGGCCGCATAACATATGGAGTCAATGCAAACCCTTCATCCGCCACGATGACAAATGGAGCCGGCGGACCTGCATATCCGTGCAGTCTTCTGGACTCGGGCAGGGCAAGCTGGTTGCCACGAAGCCGGTCACCCATTCTAGAAGCACTAAAGATGCGAGCATCCGCAGTGCTTCCATAGGCTCCGATATTTACCCTTATAAACCGGTAATGACTGTCAGCAACAGCCATCAGCACTACCGAAAAATATTGTTTATAATTGAAGAAAAAGGCTCCCTGAGTGTGGCGGCTTCTTCACACGGATGTGCTTGCCATCCATTACCCCGATGCAGTTTGGAAACTGCGCAGAATTTTGGAAGCCCTCAGCAATCCGAACCCAATCATCCGCCTTTGGCTGCGGCATCACCGTCTCTCGGAGTTGCTGCCAGATGACATGGCAAGTGTGTCGTACAATTCTCGAGATCATTGAGGTTCCTAAAATAAACTCAAAATGCAGGGATGCAAAAGAGTTCCCAGTGGCAAGGAATCTGTAGGAAAAATGATATAAAAAAAAAAAAAAACAGTCATCAGCAAATCAAAGGGAACAACAGATTCATGATTCAAGTATAATGCTGTATACAATACAGGGTAAACACCCTATGTCTAGTGGTGGGGAACCTATGGGGCGGGTGCCAGAGGCGGCACTCAAGGCCCTGTCTGTGGGCACCCACACCCTTTGAAAAGTCTATGGTTTACCAATATACACCTTAGACTTTACAAAGCATTGATCAGCACAGGGCACACTATGAAAAGGATAGGCAGCACTGAATTGAAGCGGCCTATTAAAGCAAAATGATAAAATGCAATGATGCAAAACTATATTGGACTATAGTTTTCTGGTTAAATTGGCGGATTGAAATTTTACACTAAAAGCGTAGGTTAAGGGTTGAAGTTTGAAAACTCAGTCTGTATTTTGTTGAATAAATTAGAAAAAAAAAGAAAAGGTGTCTATGAGCAAAACACTAACAGCTATTGGGTTGTGGCCAGTACTACCACAACTAAGTGGTTTAACAAAAAAAAAAAAACATTATGGGCAAAGAAATGTTACTTCAGCAAACAGTAGCACATGTTTTACAGCAGCCATTTTCTAGCACATGTTACTCCTGACAGAAGCAGTGCACATTACTGGTGAAACTTTAAATGTTAAATAATGCTTACCTCAACGTGACGATGAGCCTTTCCTCAGGAGAAATGCTGCGCCTCATATTGGTGTCCATAAGGGTCCATTCACACGTCCGTTGTTTCTTTCCTGATCTGTTCCGTTTTTTGCGGAACAGATCTGGACCAGATATGGACCCATTCATTTTCAATGGGTCCTGAAAAAAATTGGACAGCACAATGTCTATTTTTTTTCAGGACCCATTGAAAATGAATGGGTACAGATCTGGTCCAGATCTGTTCCGCAAAAAACGGAACAGATCAGGAAAGAAACAACGAACGTGTGAATGGACCCTAAAGGTAAGGACAGTACGTAGAGATGACAGCAAGCAATCAAATGTACCCACTGACATCCGACAGAAGGAAAAGAACTTTGCAGGATGCAGGCGAAGATCTTTGTAGAGAGTATGAAAGTGTCCTTTCCGGTAGCGTTGTGAAACAATCGGATGGACCCAAAATCATCGCCTTCTACTCGGTTCCTCATCCAACAAAGGAGTGCGCGGTCCCCATTGCCGAGAAACCAGCCAATGCAGTACGACCTCTTCCTCTGAATCCGACATGGTGATACAGCAAAGAGAAGCAACCAAATGAACCTCTGTACTCTGTAAAGACTACAGAAAATGGCCACAGAATCAAACTCAGGTGCCCTTCATTTATACCAGTATCCTGGGTGGAGATATTAAAATTACATTTTTTTCACCATTCCTTGTTTTCTGACGGGCCGCAAAAAAAACGGCCACATGGACACACGGAAGCACAACGGAAGAAAAAACGGCCATGGATCACGGAACCACGGAACCACGTTTTGCGGAACGTTAAAAAATACTCCAAACAAGTGAGGTAGGGGGCGGCACAGTCAAACAAACACTGAATCGATTTGAAACAGTCCGTGCAGATCACAAGGCTGGCGAGGAGACACGCACTCGGCGGTGCACAGCTGGAAACAGTAGATAGAATGTAACTAACTTCGGTATGTAGAGAATGAACAGCGGCACTCACCAGTGTGCGATCACAGACGGCAGCTTTATTCAAGAAGAAATAAGGCAGGGGGCAGACAATTCAAACACGCAACTAACAGCGGCGGCCGTTTCGCGCTATCTGCGCTTCATCAGGCTGTGCGTCAATGCGTGCTTGTGTCAGCACTCCTTTAAACCCCTGGTGCGGTTTCTCGTCATAGAAACAGACGAATCAAACTGCACCTGAGCAGGAGGAGGTACATTCAACAAATACAAACATAAAACAAGTAAATAATCAGGGACAAATACAAATACATACTGCATATAAGATTAGACATGATCAAAGAAACTAACTTTAAGAGACTAAGGCTACTTTCACACTAGCGTTCGGGCGGATCCGTTCTGAACGGATCCGCTCATAATAATGCAGACGGAGGCTCCGTTCAGAACGGATCCGTCTGCATTATATTAGCAAAAAAAAGCTAAGTGTGAAAATAGCCTGGGACGGATCCGTCCAGACTTTCAATGTAAAGTCAATGGGGGACGGATCCGCTTGAAGATTGAGCCACATTGTGGCATCTTCAAACGGATCCGTCCCCATTGACTTACATTGAAAGTCTGGACGGATCCGCACGGATCCGCACGCCTCCGAACGGCCAGGCGGACACCCGAACGCTGCAAGCAGCGTTCAGCTGTCCGCCTGTCCGTGCGGAGGCGAGCGGAGCGGAGGCTGAACGCCGCCAGACTGATGCAGTCTGAGCGGATCCGCCTCCATTCAGACTGCATCAGGGCTGGACGGCTGCGTTCGGGTCCGCTCGTGAGCTCCTTCAAACGGAGCTCACGAACGGAAACCCGAACGCTAGTGTGAAAGTAGCCTTACTTAAAGAAAAGGGCTGAGGTCATTTCTATCATTCAATCCAAGTTCCCCTAGCGCTTGTGTACGCAGGATCCACCTGGCTTCCCTCTGCAGAAGGAGGCGGTGTCTATCCCCCCCTGCAGAGGGGCGGGTACTATCTCTAAACCGGAGAATGAAATGCAACTAGTATCCCCATTATGGGCTTCTCTAACATGTTGGATAAACGTCGGGCATCCTTTCCCTGTTTTAATTGAGTTTAAATGTTCCCTGAACCTTTCAAAGGGGGGGAACATTGTTCTCATGTCTAGGGAGTTTTATTTGGATGAGGCCCTTAGACAGTTGGGAGATATCCACGTGTACGAAAGGATACAGGGGGACCCCGTGGCCAATATCCAGCAGTTACTTAAGTCTTTGATCACCAAGTATGTGGAGGTTGGCTTCCTCCCTAGGAACATGGTGGACAAGCTTGTCCCATCATCTCCAGCTAAACCGTCTTGGTACTTTCTGCCGAAAGTCCATAAATCACTGAGCCACCCCCCGGGATGTCCCATCGTCGTGGGTGTTGGCTCAGTGACAGAGCCTCTGTCCAAGTATGTGGACTGGCTCTTGAGACCTGTTCTCACCAGTGCTCCAGCGTATCTCAAAGACACCAATGATTTCTTGCTAGCTCTTAACGATTTATATTGGCAGGATGGCTACCAATTGGTATCCCTCGATGTGGAAAGCCTCTACACCCGCATCCCACATGATGCGGGTGTGGAGGCGGTCCTTGACATCGTGGCTAATATGGGCAAGAGTCCGATTTATTGTAGTTTCATTGGTGAAGCACTGGATTTCATTCTAACCAACAACGTATTTCAGTTTGGGGCTGATTGGTACAGGCAAAAACTGGGTACGGCCATGGGGACCCCCGTCTCCTGTACATTCGCTAACATGTACCTTGCCAGATTCGAGGATAGGTACATTTATTCCACTATGAACCCGTATGTATCTAAATTGAAAACGTATCTACATTTTGTAGATGACGTGTTCATAGTTTGGGAGGGTACTGAAAGCGAGTGTAATGAGTTCGTGGATTTCCTAAATAGTAATGATATGGGCATGACGTTTACCCTCAATTTTGGAGGCTCTAGATTGGAGTTTCTGGACGTGGCTGTCCTGGTGGAAGGCGACGGGTTGGTCACGGAGGGCTTCCGCAAGCCCACGGCGACCAACTCCTTGCTCCACCACGACAGTTTCCATCCATATAACGTCAAAAGAGCCATACCACATGGACAATTTGTCAGATTGAGGCGCATTAATAGCAAAACTAGTAGTTATTGCAGTCAGGCCCAAGATCTAAAAAAACGTCTGAAAGAGAGGGGTTACCCGGAGGGACCATTGAACGAGGACATGAGGAAGGTTGAAGAGGATTTCTCCCAGGAAAGTCTACTTAGGAGGGGCATTGGTAAGAATAAACAGGGTAATATGGATGCCAAACCAACCAGGTTTGCATTCTCATTTAAATACAGTCCCATGGCAGAGCGCATTCGCTCTATTATTTTTAAGAATTGGGACGTATTAAGGAGAGATGAAACCTTACATGAGCTCACCGAGTACAAACCACTGATTTCCTTTGGAAGGGCCCATACCGTAAAAGACAGAGTGGTCAGAAGTAGGTTTAAGCCCAGTAAGAGTGAAAATTGGCTGAATAGCAATTTACCTAAAGGGAATTTTAGGTGTGGTAATTGCTCTTTTTGTCACCAGAACTCCCTTAAAAAATTGATCGAATTTGCGGGGATCCAACATAGAGTGAGCACCTTTATTAACTGCAGGAGCACATATGTGGTCTATCTGCTATTGTGCCCCTGCGGACGATTTTATATCAGTAAAACTATTAGGTGCCTGTTTGAAAGGTTCAGGGAACATTTAAACTCAATTAAAACAGGGAAAGGATGCCCGAGGTTTATCCAACATGTTAGAGAAGCCCATAATGGGGATACTAGTTGCATTTCATTCTCCGGTTTAGAGATAGTACCCGCCCCTCTGCAGGGGGGGGATAGACACCGCCTCCTTCTGCAGAGGGAAGCCAGGTGGATCCTGCGTATACAAACGCTAGGGGAACTTGGATTGAATGATAGAAATGACCTCAGCCCTTTTCTTTAAGTAAGTCTCTTAAAGTTAGTTTCTTTGATCATGTCTAATCTTATGTGCAGTATGTATTTGTATTTGTCCCTGATTATTTGCTTGTTTTATGTTTGTATTTGTTGAATGTACCTCCTCCTGCTCAGGTGCAGTTTGATTCGTCTGTTTCTATGACGAGAACCCGCACCAGGGGTTAAAAGGAGTGCTGACACAAGCACGCATTGACGCACAGCCTGATGAAGCGCAGATAGCACAAAACGGCCGCCGCTGTTAGTTGCGTGTTTGAATTGTCTGCCCCCTACCTTATTTCTTCTTGAATAAAGCTGCCGTCTGTGATCGCACACTGGTGAGTGCCGCTGTTCATTCTCTACATACCGAAGTTAAAAAATACTGTTGTGTGCATGAGGTCTTAATCTGAAATAATTGTTAAAGCTTCAGATTAGTTTAGCTGATGAATCTTATTTAGAATAGATTTGCTCATTCTTAGTAAGTTTCTATAGAAAACACATGCCAAAAGTGCATTCATTTTGTCTGTTTTGCTATCCTGTAATCTTTTTTTTACTCAATGAAAAAGTACAGATGTCTGTGCTTTTCCATCCAGTAACAAAAACTGATGTGGTGTGTGATCAAAAGAGCCAAAAATCAATTGAAAGAAATAGGAGAATCAGTCAAACTGATTGCATACAATAGCAAGAAGAGATACTGCAAGTTAATAGCAGTGTTCTGGTCAGTACAATATATTGCATCACTATTTGTAAGCCACAATCTGAAGTGGTACATAAATTGAGAAAAACTGTAATGGAAAGATTTGTACCTCTTCTGTGTGTTCAACTCACTTTTCGCTTTCAATTTTATTTTAAAATGTGACCAAAATAATTTGGCTAAAAAGGGTCATATCATCTCGGTGATGAAAGCACAGTAAGCGGCAAGGAGTGGATGGACTTAGAGAAACATCCGAATGACCAGAACTCCTCTATTTCCGTAACTCCAATAACAGTGAATGGGGGCGATGCTATTTCCGTAACTTGAGAGTTATGGAAACGGTATAGCTCCTAATCACTGCTATGGGAGTTACGGAAACAGAGGAACGCTGGCCACTTATGCATTTCCACATCCCCTGCCCTGCACTTACTGTAGTTGTTCCCAGCTTGCCCATAAAAGACCGACATGGGAGATCCCCTTTAAGGCTATAGTTATATCTTTCAAATTGATCTCTAACATTTTTTTTATTTTTTTTTACACCCCAGGAAACACCTATGGTATTTTTGCAAACAACAAAAGATTCCAAAATGATTACAGAAAAAAATAAATTTAAATACCATTTGTATTTGGATTTAGAATTTTTGCTAAAAATAATAAAATGTATAAATATCAATGTAGGATGCATGAGGGATTTAGAATTAATACTAATGGAATTGAATTTTGGATTGATATTCCTATCTTGTTATTCAGAATTGCATTTTGAAATAAGAGTAGTCAGCTGTATTCATGTGAGGAAAATACCTCTGTCATTTGCATTTGATAATTTGCATACTGCATGCATTTGTAAAACTGGAGCCAATTTTGGGACTAGAGCTTTTATATAGAATATAGTACAACAGTAAATTGAATTTTGAAACTCTTCATCTGTATTTCTATATACAGTAATAGCTTATTAGCTCAAGGGAGTAAAGAAATATTAAATTTATCATTATAATGCTATATTATATTATTCACTATACGTAAGATTCGGTGCAGAATGTGTGTATAAACTTTGTCCTTGTTCCACCTTTCCTACTGTTTTAGACAAGTCCCTTCTTGGGAATCCATGACTGCTTTCTTCCAAAAACAGCACCACCCATGTGCACAGGTTGTGTGCAGTATAGCAGCTCTGCCTTATTGACTCCAATAGAGCCGAGCTGCAAGACCAGACGCAACCCATCAACAGGGGTGGTTCTCTTTCTGGAAGAAAGCAGCCATGTTTTTCTAATCCTGGACAGCCCAATTAAAGGGGCACTTCTAGAAAAAATAGTCCCCTCCCTACTTGTAAATATGCCGGTGCATAATAGTTAAAAAAATTATCATATGATATTCAGGCTGTCCTAATTTCGGCAGTTCAATAATGTGTCCTCCCAATGAGACTTGCTGGATTTCACAGTGTTTGCTGTGTTGACTGGAAGTAAGTTTCTCTATTCATCCTTAGGAATGTTAGTGATGATGACAAACTTGAGGAGGAGACTCTTCCTCTCAGTGGTCACAATGAAGATGGGTCATGCTGCTTGTTTATTCCTTCATGGCACACTGACCACACCCTGCACATGGATCTATACCGATCGTGGTAACTATCCTCATGACACACTCTCTGCACACAGTCTGGCTTTTTTTTAATTGTGTTATGCTGGCAGTTTTCTTCATCCTATCATGGTTATTCACAAGGTCACTGATGCTCAAAGGTCTGAGGGCAATGAAGTGCAAATTGTCTGCTCCTGCTCCAAGCTACCCTTCATTGCTGCTCAAATGCTATCTTCTGCAGTAGTATACAAATTGATCAGAACCATTCACCTCTACTAACTAGCGAAATATTTAAACCAACATAGGTTACAACAAAAGAAGGATATTGGTCAATAAAGAACAATAGGTCACTTGCAAACCCCTAAAAAAAAGCTATCTCAGCAATACATGCACAGCAAAACACTGAGGCTAGACAGCTGTATTAAAAAACATACATAAAGACTCGAGATGACAGAGATAAAAATACTGAGTGCGGTGCACCACTGGAAGATTTATATCATGAGTATGACCAAAAAGGAAGTAAAAGGAGAGAATGCTAAAATTAACCACTGAATGGGCGTCTGTACATGTAATGTGCCAAGTGCTATGTGGGAATTTACAAAAAAGCCCTATTACATAACAGAGGCAGTATCCCCAACCTACCTACAAACACAAAGTAACATGCAATATATCAGAGCTATGACATACCCATTTAAAGAGGATATCTCCTCAGGAGGACCGCACACCCCGACGCGCGCTTCGGTGGAACACCTTCATCTGGGGGCAGTTGCGAAATACCATGCAGTATGGGGGTGGTAATATCTGTATCCAAGCATCTGGTGTGTCTCTGCCTTACTCTGACCACTCTCTGATTGCCCTGGGTGCTACTGACTATGTAGTCCTCAGAGGCCCCCCTGTTTGTTAACAATAAGGCCTCATGCACACGGCCGTTGTCGGCCTTGGCCCGTATCGCGGCCCACATGTGCCATGTGCTCATTCCATTATGGATGCAGACCCATTCACTTGAATGGGTCCACAATCCAGAGGTGCAGTGCAGAACTGAGGCACGGAACCCCACGGAAGCACTACGGAGTGCTTCCATGGGGTTCCTCTCCGTGCCTCCGCACCGCAAAAAAATAGAACTCATGGACCCATTCAGGTTGAATGGGTCTGGATCCATCTTGGCAGCCACATGGATAGTGCCCATGCATTGGGGACCACAAATTGTGGTCCCCAATGCACTGAACGGCCAAGCAATGGCTGTGTGCATGAGGCCTAAGGCTGGGTTCACTTCACATTATAAACATTCTTTCAGAGGTATATGCCAGGAGGCTTCTTGATGTATACCTATGATGTAAGGCTCTAATGTATCCCACAGTATAGGCATACAGTGAGATATGCTGCTGATACATCCCCTCCCCCTCTATAGCAGTGCCACCTAGCAACAGGCTCCCAGTGCACAAAACACAGAACAGAGTGGAGTCACATGACGGACCTCCTCATGGCCCCTCCCCCTAAATGCACTGTGTGTCTGCCTGCTTTCTCAGTTAACCCTTTCCCCAGGCATTTCTCCACTTTAACAAGCGGGCGCCATAGCCGCCTGGTTTCTGCTGATCGCATACATTTAACCCCTGAGGTCATATGTGATCACGGCATCTGAGAGGTCCGAAAGCAGAAGCCGTGTGCTCCCATGTCCGTAACAGCGTTCCCCAGCTGAGATCAGGGAACCTGTTGTGGTATAGTAATAGCCCAAAGCTTCAGTAGCTATTACTAGAATATACCAATATAGGACAATGGGTGGCAGCACTGTATTGGTATATTGTAAATGGAATACTGTACGATGGCTATTTAATCATCACAGAACACAATGAGCAATCTAATGATTGGCAGTTATAGTCACCCAGGGTGACTTAAAAAAAGTAAAAAAAAAAATGTTGAAAAGTTTTTTAAAATATTGTATAAAAGTTTGAATCACCCCCCCTTTTCACAGAATCAAAATACATAATCAATAAAAAAATACACATCATGAGCATTACCACATGCAAAAACCACCTGTACTATTAAAATATTAAAGTATTTATCATACGCTGAATGGCGTAATGGCTAAAAATAAAAAATTTCAATTTGCCATTTTTTGTCACTTCACCTCCCCCCAAAAAATTATAAAAAATTATAAAAAAGTCGCACACACTTCAAAATGATATTACTGAAAACTACAGATTGCCCTGCAAAAAATGACCCTTCGTACATCTCTGTACACATAACTGTAAAAAAGTTATAGGGGTCAAAATATGGCAATGAAAAGAAAAACAATATTTTTTTTTGTATTAAAACCCCATTTGGAGTCTTTATTTTAAGAGAACGGTGGCAGGCAGGGAGTTATAAAGCATACTGTTATGTACTGCTGACATTAGCACATCGCTGATATCAGTCAGCTACATAACATTATTTCTGATAACAGAACCTTTTAAAGTATCCAAAGTCAACTTCGATCCAAATTTCAGGTAAAATTTGTTTTACCGCAAAGCCAAATTTCTTCGTGCTTCATGGCAAGAATCATCTTGATTTAAGTTCCCACACAAAATTTTATGCGCAGTGATGTATGATGTCACCACGGGGGCCAGCGTGATGATGTCATTACATCACGTGCAATATTACAGTGTTCTAGAGAGAATAGAATGATACGCCGGATCTTCTGCAGCATGGTCAAGCTACTGGTAACAGAGATTAGGATGTGGGATCCTGTAATGGAAATCAGAACATGGGAGCTATATTATGGAACCTTAAAAGGGAAACCATGTCACAGCAGGTCAATTTCAATTCTGTCACTAAGGACAGGATGGCTCTGGATGGCCATTCAGAATCCCTAATTATTCTTCCCTTTCTCTCTAAGAGACCCTTGGAGGCAGAGGAGACCTTGCAGTGAAGTCTGGAAAGGTACATTTATGGAATTTGTGGCAAACTCATATTTTCAGTTCTCTACTGCTTGTAATCTGGTTAGTCTAAAAATTAATTACTTACAATTGTCCTTGAAATGTATTTTGAATGTCTGATTCCCCATACAGTTTTTCATTATAATTTTTTGGTTCCCGTTCTACATATCCAGCTCGATAAGCCAAATGCTTAAAAGGAATGAAAAAGGAGCTGCTTGAATGGATGAATGCTTGGCACATACACTCGACACCTTATTAATCAGGATATGGACAGGTTTAGATTACTAGATTAGTGTCTTTACAGAGTTTACTCTGCCTTACTGATTATACTTTGAATGTCATTGTGTTCAAATGTCAGCTTCTTCCCTTCCTTCCCTGTATATTTTAACCTAAAGTCTGTATCTATCCATTGAAGCATGCAGATTATATTACTTGATTTTCATGTTGTCCTTATGGTTCAAGGCTCTCTCGAACAATACTGTATTTGAAGCAAAAAATAAAAATAAAAAAAGCTACACAGTTGGAAGTCGTTTTATGCTAAGAAACAGTTGACAAATGATACGGATACAGTGCCTGGGAAGATATGCCATTAAATATTAGTCACTTACCGTATTTGCCAGCATACTGTGTAGCAATGCATCTTTTTACACCGTGGAGAATGAGAAGTCAGGATGAAAAATATTATGTATGAAAAAGGTGAGTTTATGACAAATCTTGCCTTGAAATATTTCATTACCAGCTGGCTCTACAGAGATTAACCTCTGTAAATCTGTGCAACCAGTAGGCAACAAAAACTCCTCAATTTTATTTTGGAATGTGTGTTGACTGATAAGAACACATTCACAGTTAAAGGAAATATGGCTACAGTGGATTAAAAAACATTGGGGAGAAAAATCTGCTGACTTTCCAAAAATATTTTGTTACAGAAAGGTTTGGATTTGCAATGATGATACTCAATAAGCCCAACACAAAGCCATACAGTATATACACTTTATGTGTGCTTTGCCTTATTTGTACTGCTTTTCTTTAAAAAAATGCAAACCCCAAACATTCTTAGAATTTCTACATTTTGAAATAGACGAATAAATAAATAAACAAACAAATGAATAAGTAAATAAATACATAAACCTTTTTAGCAGATTACATTAGGATAGTGCAACATGATCAGGTCTCTGCATGCAGTTCTAGAGGCCAAACTCAGGAGTGAATTCAGAAAAGAGGAGAAGTTGTATCTGTCCTTTATACTTTCTCTGCCCTTAAGATCCACTACTGATTTTGGCTTCCAAAACTGCATGCAGACACCAGACCATGTGGTCTTCCCCTTCGAGCCACAGGAGAAAGCAAATGTCATATGGCTCTAAGTAAAATCTGCTGACTTTCCACTGTTCCAGAAAGCTTTGAATTTGCAATGATGCTACTCAATAAACCTAACACAAAATCATATAGTATATACATCTTTTATGTGTACTTTGCACTACTTTTCTTTCTGTAGAGTATTAAAATGTATTGGCTCTGTGGAACCAAAATTTGTCTTGCCCGAGGTAGCGTGAAAAGTGGTGAATTACTACGGTATTCATATCTGCATATTTAAACACAATTAAAAATAGGAATCCGAAGTGGGCTTTGGTACTGGCTGGTACCTTGGTACCAAAGCCCACTTTGGATTAATATTTTGAATTGTTTTTAAATAAGCAGATAGGAATGCAGAAGTAACTCGCCAAAGTCTTGAGCGACGTTGAGCGAGACGAAGTTTGGCTCCACAGAGCCAATACATTTTAATGCGGCACGGAAACAGCATTAAAATCAAAGTATCTCAATAAATCGACTTCGATTTGCTCAAGCCTAATCAAAACATGCTAGCAAAACTCTTGACAGTCTGCAAATCACACCAGAACGAGTGGGAAGCCCCACATACATGCGTAGACATATATACACATACCAACATATTTAGGATAAAGCACCTTGTGACACAATATTGCAAAATCATGTTTTGAAAAGCTGATTATGTCATGACACACATATCAGGACATGTTCTGCCAAGGGAGGTAAAGCAGGACCCATCTGAACATTCGCACACACCTATATACTGTGACACACACCTATATGTACATTCATTTTCACACAGTTATGCACACTGTTGCAAACACGGCAGGGGCAAGAAAGTGATAGCGATGATCTAGGGAGGAGTGAAGGCGTGAGTTGAAGGTTTTAACCCTCCTGCCTTGTGTACCCCCTGATCTTTAAGCAGAAGACAGTATCTTCTAACTAAATATATTTGCTTCATTTTAGATTACATGCTAACAGCAGCCCCCAAAAATTGTATAGTATATTCTGATAAACAAGGTCATTGAAAACTGGCCAAAACTGGTGACGAGATTAGGCTAGTTTTACACCAGCACTTGTCACATCTGGCAGGCGATTCCGGAAGGAACAGCCTGCCAGCTCCCTCTGTAACCGACACTGCTGGAAGCTACAGCAGAGATCCACCCACAACCCAAGAATCGTCCGGTTGAATACTGCTGTGCGCAAAGAGAACCGGCAGGTTTTTCCCTGCCAGAACAGCCTGCCGGATGTAACAAGCACTAATGTGTAACTAGCCATACACCCCAAATTCTGATCCGCAGTCCAATATTTAGCCCCTTTTTAGACTTGGAACTTGATTTGCTTTCCTCCAATGTTAGTAAAATATTACAGCATTGTACTAATCACTACATTAACCAGAAATAAATTCCAAAATAAGCAGATTGCATAGTACTGTTATCTTTATAGTGACAAGAGTTTCCACATCTGGCTCTGAGAATAATAACTATATGGTTAATATGCACTGAGATTAGTAATTGCTAAACATGCATAAATTTATTGTGCAGTTAAGCAAAACATATGTTGCCTTTGGTTTTATCACATGCCCCACGAAAGGAGAGGATTTTGTTTTTTTTAACTATTAATTTTAAATAAAACATTAAGGCAGAAAATAACATTGAACAGATGTTTGCATTTAGAAATCATGCCTTTGCTGCTTGATTACAACGTTAAATGTATCACAGTGAAGCGAAAAAGCTTCTATTGCTAAAAGCAGCGTAATGCCTAGTTCACACTTCAGTGTTTGGTCAGTGATTTTCATCAGTGACTGTGAGCCAAAACCAGGAGTGCAGCCTACACTGTGTTTTTGACTGGCATTTGGTCACAAGACCTAACATGAGGTCAATTTTCCCATATCTGTAGAATGCATTTTTCTACTAGAAAAATAAATATATGTTCTTTAGTGGCAGATACTCTGTGGATTTCCTATTACGGAATTGCACCCAAAATTGACCTGCAGCAGTCCACACCATTTTGATTTATGCTGTACATTTCTACTGCAGATTTCACCTTTTACAATGCATAGGGCGAATTCTACAGCAAATCTTCAGCACAATGTAAGAAATCTACACAAGCAGCGTTTTTGAATGTGTCCTGGGATGCAGAGCAAGACGGATCTGGCATGACTTACAATGTAAGTCAATGGTGTCGGATCTGTTTTCTCGGACACAAAAGAAAACAGATGCATCACCCATTGACTTACAATGGTTTTAGTGCCAGATCCATCTTAGTCATCTTAGAGATAATAGAACCGGATCAGTTCATAACGGATGCAGACGGTTGTATTATCATGATGTTAGCGTTTTTGCTGATCCATGACTGATCCAGCAAAAATGCAGATGTGGAAGTAGCCTAAGATACTCAAGTAGGGACATCCCAAATTCTCATGGAGTTTCAGAAAGACTTATAATGGGGTAAATTATAATGAGGTGTGTTATATACCCTATATCACCCAGGTATATTTGTCCATATGATGGCTCCGCAGATATCTGATGTGTATGTAATAAATCAGATAATATAATTAGTATATTAATAATAATAATATTTAAAAAAAAGGAAGTAATTTGTTTTTGTTCTTCGAAAAATATAACCAAAAACATCCATATTGAAATAGTTCAGGGCAGTTTACCCTGTGTTTTACATGACAAGTCCCTAGGCAGCTCATGCCAGGGCTTCTTTTCCTGTTTATTATATTACAGTTCAGTAAGCACTGACCTCTGGATAATATGATATTGTAAAAAATGGCCGCTCTACATTCTGTTAATGTGATACCTGCAGTGACTGCCAATAATAAGTACACAGAAAGGGCAAGCTCGGTTCAGTGTGAGCTTAGTCATGTTTGCAAGTACTTATTTTCAATATAAAGCTGACCTTTTTTGCATTTTTATTACAGTGAATGCCAACAATTATTTGCTATACGGAAGAATGATTTCATACTGAAAATACAAAATAAGTGAGTGCACTCATGGTGCACAGCAGATATGATAGCACATCAAGAATTCATCTACCAAGCGTCATTTGCATACCCAGCCTGCGCTTTCTATTGTTAGACTTCTAGTTTTCATTTGGCTTCAGAGTACACTCTGCTATCTGTATCCTTGTAAATGCTGAAAGGAAGTCTCTTTGAATGTGTCCTAGAATATATTACACTTTAATGAAAGTCACTTTAATAATGATTTTGTTGAGTATGAAAGAATATGATGTGTGCAGAATATTTTTAGGGTATCACATCTTCATTTTAAGTCATATCATTATGTCGCAGCTCTGTTGTATACACTAGTACCATTGATGACCAAGTTATGCATTTCAAAAGGGACTGGCTGATTGCAATTGGTCTTACTTTTGTGTATTCTTAAGTTTATAATTTGTTAGTCTATTCATCTTGAACAAGGTCAAAGCTAAAATAGATAAAAGCTCATTGATATATTCCTATTCAATAAGAATCAGTACTCATAATTAATATAATCAGTTGACTAATTTCCATTTAAACAGAATTTATTTCCTAGAATGTTTGTACATTTTGCACCTTTGGACAAATTTGCAGTTTTGACAAATAAAACCTAAATGACAACAATATTATCCTCTACCCGGCACATTGTCACTCTATACACACAGACAACTTCATGCAATTTTGCATCAAAATGTAATTTTTACTACCCATATTAGAGATGAGTGAAACAAACAAGATTTGTTTCAGGTCCAGTTCTCAGAATTTTAAAAAAAGTTTGGTTTGTACCCTAATATGTTTGAGCCAAATTGAAGTTGCCCCAATTGCCCTGTAAGTTGGTATATAACCCTCTCTAGCAACCTAGGACTCAGAATTTTTTAGAAAAACCTGTTATCTCTTTTTGTTTATTTGTTGTGAACTTTTTTCCCTCCCCAAGCTTTGGCACACAATGACATCAATAGTAAATAATGTCTAAGTGACACTGACAAACATAGCTATGGGTAACACACGTTTGAAGGCATTAACATACAACATGTTTAAAAACACACTGCACTGGCAAATAAGGAACGTAAGGAACATGATAGTTGGCAGGTCTCAGCAGTGGCATGAAGGCAGCAGGCACACAGCAACAGTGGCATGATGGAGGAGGCAGCAGCTGTAAGGAACTTGATGGTTGGCTGGTCACAGCAGTGGCATCATGGCAACAGGCACACAGCAACAGTGGCAAGATGGGACACCACCAGCAAGGCTAGATCTATTCATCGGAATCAACCAGTTGAAAATCGTGAGTGTGAAAATCGTCCTCAATCCAGGCTTGGTTCATTAGGACAAAAGTGTTATGCTTTTCCACATCCTAAAGCTTCCAAAAATGGTCCCTTTTGGAGGCAGATGATATAAACACACAAATATTTTTTAAAATGCGTCCAAAAATTATGCTTTGATAGGGTCGGCATGCCTGACTGTATGACACAAGTGTTGATTGTACGAAGAAAAAGTAGTTCATTGTGAACGAGCCTAAAAAAATTCTCCCTTTTGATTGGGAGCAGCAGCAGTGCAGAGTGAATCTGGGATGTGGAAAGGGTACAGTACGGATATAATGGAATGCGGCTGCAACAGTGGCGGCAGCAGGAGCAGCATGGCATGGAACATACCAGACTGTCTATGGGTAGTAGTAGCAAAAGTAATAGTAGTGATAGTGGTGGCAGATGCTTTGCGTTGGTGCTAGTAGGGATCAGCAGTGAGGAGCAGCAGCAGCAGAGGTACTGGCGGCTGCAGCAGCAGCAGACATATGGTACATGCTGGAAGAAAGGCAGCAGCAGTCTTACAGAAGATGATGGTTGGCAGGTAGCAGTAGTGGCATGATGGGGTCGGTGGCATGATGGCTATGGAGGCAGCAGCTGTAAAGAATGTGATGGTAGGCAGGCTGAAGCTCTGGCATGATGGCGGCAGCAGCAGCCCTACAGAATGTGATGGTAGGCAAGTCACAGCGGTTGCCTGATGCAGGAGCCAGAAACAGTACATAACGTGATGGTTGGCAGGTTGCATTAGTGGCATGATTGTGGTATTGGCATGATGGAGTCAGCAGCAGTCTTACCGAAGATGATGGTTGGCATGTGGCAGCAGTGGAATGATGAAGGCAGGCAGGCAGACAGCAACAGTGGCAAAATGGGGCACCACCAGCAAGGCTAGATCTATTCATCAGAATCAGCCAGTAGTGTGAAAATCCTCCTGAATCCAGCCTTGGTTCATTTTGACAAAAGTGACCTTTGGGACGCTGATGGAGGACAACTTGGTCCATTTGGGTGCCACCACGCCCTTCACGGCACTGAAAACCCTTCTCCGAGATGACACGGGAGGCTGGACAAGAAAAAAGAAAGAAAGAGTGCAGTGCCAGTTTGGGCCACTGTTCCAGTCTGCCTACCCTGCCTGTATTTACATGGTATCAGGGAACAGGGTATGCCAAAGACTGGCCAGAGTTTATGTAGGTCTGAACCTGGGCATTGATGCAGGAATTGTCAGCTTCTGCGGCACATGGAAAAACTGCTCCGTCATGTTGAGGAGACCGAAATGGCTGCAGCTTCTGCTGCTTTTGGCAGCGAGAGGGGGATGACTCAGTGGAGGGGCAGAGAGGTGCCTATCTTTTAGACATGCTGGTGGCAGGCTTCTGCTCGCCATAAGCTGTGGCAAGCTGTGTACAAGTGTTTCCTGGTAATAACGTAATTTGGCCTCCATGTCTGAGAGGAATTGCCTTAATTTATCTTGATAGTGAGGGTCTAAAAGCATGGGTATCCAGTAATCATCAGACTGCTTGATGTCACCAAACCGCCTGTCACTGTGTAAGCAAGCAAGACTACAGGCTGCTCCAGCCTGCTCCAGGAGCCAGTTTTTTCCACCTCCACCCCACCACACAGACGATTGTCCGGTGTCACCGTCATCATCATCTTCCTCTTTCTCATCCAACTCTAACTCCTCTTTCTCCTACTCAAGTGGCAGCATCTACTCCTCCCTCATGGGAATTTCTTATTGTTGGTCCCCAACAGCTACAGGGCCACCTATTGTATGAGCGTCAGCATCTCTTTAAAAATACATATGAGGGGGATGAGGGACAACTGCAGCATGAATGGCATGAGCTGCCACTGCCTGACCTAGAAACAATACATACTCCCTGCTGAGGTGTATGACCAAATCATTTACAACTTTCTACTGCTCGTACAGACACTCAGGCATGTGCAATGTTTAATTCCAGTGAGTTGGAACATCGCAGATTAAGCGTTGCAACTGCATACCATTCTGATGAGCAATTCCAGGAGATCTTTCCTCAGCACGTGGGAATAGGTGAAAAGAGGGACAGTCTCCTAGACATTGCCAGCACGAGTGCATTTAAAAAAAAAAGGCCATGCAGGGAGCATGTGTTATTTCTCCCAGGTTCAGGGCATCCATGATGTGGTGCCCATTGTCACCCAATTGGAGTCAATGGGGTGACAGCCAGTGGGATGTTTGCTGCTTGATTTACTTTAGCTGCAACTTCTCACTGGTGTGGCACTACTCTTACCCAGGCCAATCAGCTTCAACACTATGTGGCAACATGTGACTAGAAACATCTCATAGGTAGAAGGGGTAGTGCGAGCGACATTTTCCCTGCTGCTGTTGGGGATGGGACCATGTCCATGCAGGAGGAGGTAGAGGAGGCAGATAAGTGCCTGCTGTGGGAGCTAGAACCATGATATGATGGGAGGGGATGAAAAGGACATGGCCATGTTTCTGGGGTGCTGCCTCTCCACAAAAAACATTGGCCCAGTAGGCGGTCAAAGACATGTACTGTCCCTGCCTGTAACAGCTGCTCCAGGTGTCCACCGTGGAGTACAGCTTGCTGCATAGTGATAATCGCAATGAGTGGCCCGCATGCTCTGCCACATGAGAGTACAAGGCACTACTACAGTTGTAATGCAGCAACTGCACTGCCAGGAATGTGGCCAGGTGTGTGTTCAGCTTGTAGACAAGCTAATTGCTAGTGTAGAAATGTTTTTTTTATTCTGTTTGTTGTCTCATGTCCCATGATAGAGCCGAGGACAAGGAGGAGTCTTAGCAGGACAAAAAAAAGGTGATGATGATGACAAAGATTCAGTTTTGCTTTGGGATGCCGATTGCCACAAAAAGGACCAGGAGACAAAGGACAAACTTGTTCTGATTGGGAATGCTGGCCAGTTGCATAGGCGTGTGCAGCCTATTGCTTTAGGGTGTGTACCCTAAAGCACAAACACACACACCGCGCGCTTGTATGTATGTATGTATATATTAAATATACATATACAATACAGACCAAAAGTTTGGACACACCTTCTCATTCAAAGAGTTTTCTTTATTTTCATGACTATGAAAATTGTAGATTCACACTGAAGGCATCAAAACTATGAATTAACACATGTAGAATTATATACATAACAAAAAAGTGTGAAACAACCGAAAATATGTCATATTTTAGGTTCTTCAACGTAGCCACCTTTAGCTTTGATTACTGCTTTGCACACTCTTGGCATTCTCTTGATGAGCTTCAAGAGGTAGTCACCTGAAATGATTTTCACTTCACAGGTGTGCCCTGTCAGGTTTAATAAGTGGGATTTCTTGCCTTATAAATGGGGTTGGGACCATCAGTTGCGTTGTGGAGAAGTCAGGTGGATACACAGCTGATCAGTCCTACTGAATAGACTGTTAGAATTTGTATTATGGCAAGAAAAAAGCAGCTAAGTAAAGAAAAACGAGTGGCCATCATTACTTTAAGAAATGAAGGTCAGTCAGTCCGAAAAATTGGGAAAACTTTGAAAGTGTCCCCAAGTGCAGTCACAAAAACCATCAAGCGCTTCAAAGAAACTGGCTCACATGCGGACCGCCCCAGGAAAGGAAGACCAAGAGTCACCTCTGCTGCGGAGGATAAGCTTATCCGAGTCACCAGCCTCAGAAATTGCAGGTTAACAGCAGCTCAGATTAGAGACCAGGTCAATGCCACACAGAGTTCTAGCAGCAGACACATCTCTAGAACAACTGTTAAGAGGAGACTGTGTGAATCAGGCCTTCATGGTAGAATATCTGCTAGGAAACCACTGCTAAGGACAGGCAACAAGCAGAAGATACTTGTTTGGGCTAAAGAACACAAGGAATGGACATTAGACCAGTGGAAATCTGTGCTTTGGTCTGATGAGTCGAAATTTGAGATATTTGGTTCCAACCACCGTGTCTTTGTGCAACGCAAAAAAGGTGAACGGATGGACTCTACATGCCTGGTTCCCACCGTGAAGCATGGAGGAGGAGGAGGTGTGATGGTGTGGGGGTGCTTTGCTGGTGAAACTGTTTGGGATTTATTCACAATTGAAGGCATACTGAACCAGCATGGCTACCACAGCATCTTGCTTCGGCATGCCATTCCATCCGGTTTGCGCTTAGTTGGACCATCATTTATTTTTCAACAGGACAATGACCCCAAACACACCTCCAGGCTGTGTAAGGGCTATTTGACCATGAAGGAGAGTGATGGGGTGCTGCGCCAGATGACCTAGCCTCCACAGTCACCGGACCTGAACCCAATCAAGATGGTTTGGGGTGAGCTGGACCGCAGAGTGAAGGCAAAATGGCCAACAAGTGCTAAGCATCTCTGGGAACTCCTTCAAGACTGTTGGAAGACCATTTAAGGTGACTACCTCTTGAAGCTCATCAAAAGAATGCCAAGAGTGTGCAAAGCAGTAATCAAAGCAAAAGGTGGCTACTTTGAAGAACCTAGAATATGACATATTTTCAGTTGTTTGACACTTTTTTGTTATGTATATAATTCCACATGTGTTAATTCATTGTTTTGATGCCTTCAGACTGAATCTACAATTTTCATAGTCATGAAAATAAAGAAAACTCTTTGAATGAGAAGGTGTGTCCAAACTTTTGGTCTGTACTGTATATATACACAAATACACTCTGCATACATACATACATACCCGCATATCAATATAATGAAGGGAGAAGAAATCATTTTTAAACGTACCCGTATTTTTCGCCCTATAAGACGCTCCAGCCCATAATACCCAGCTAGGTAAGAAAAAAAATATTTTCATTACACCTGAGGTCAGACCACCAATCAGACCCCCAATTTTAATCAGACCTCAGCTGACAGCCCCAATAAGACCCCCAATGTTAATAAGACCCCCAAAATCCTCAGATCAGAGCCCAATGTGAATGAACCCCAATCAGACCTCAGATAAGAGCCCCAGTGCCTCATATCAGCCCCCAGTGCCCCTCTTCAGTCCCCCAGTGCCCGTCTTCAGCCCCCCAGCAGCCTCTCTTCATCCCCCCAGTGCCTCATATCAGCCTCCAGTGCCTCATATCAGCCCCCAGTTCCCCTCTTCTGCCCTCAGTTCCCCTCTTCAGCCCCCCAGCAGCCTCTCTTCAGCCCCCCAGTGCCTCATATCAGCCCCCAGTTCCCCTCTTCAGGCCCCCAGCAGCCTCTCATCAGCTTCTCTTCAGCCCCCAGTGCCTCCATCAGCCCAGGCACACCCGGCGCACCCTGTGCGCCCACTTATTTTAATCCTGCATATCTTGCACATTGCTGTGGTTTTGTGTTGCCCACCTCGTGGAGAAACCGTGGGCTTAGCCCTGGCATGTTTTGGGCCTAACCCACCAACAGTGTCAGCGGCATCACCAGATCCTGAACCAGACGTGGCCCTAGCTGTTCTTTTGGAGGTACGTGGCTCTGCTCCTTATTACTACTGCCACGCCCTTCTCCATTGATGTTACCTCCTCCTCTGCACCCTGATCTGGCTCTCAGAAACTGTCCAGCACACAATGAGTCATTGGCCCACAAGCAACTTAAGCAGGGAGAAATAATGACTTCAGATGGGAAAAAAATGATGAATATTCTAAAAAACAAATATATAGCATTATATTGAATATAGCCTCAGGGCAGCCCAAATGGTTAGGCCTCTCATACAAGTCGTCAACAGGGAAACTCTCTTGACTATTTGCCTTAGGGTGTAGTGGGTTTTTTCTGCCACTTCTTAGGAAAAAGGAAGGCACCCCGCCTAGAAAGGGACACTGCAGCCTGAGAGGACTCCACTGAAAGCCTTCTTTGGGGCTACAAGGAGGAGGAACAGGAGGATCGCTGTGACCAATGACTCCACGGCACGGTGTTAGAGTCTGAAGTCACCGCTGTGTCATCCTGCTGAGACTGAGAGGAGGAGTGAGCCATCCAATTTTATCCTCTTTCCCCTCAATTATAATGTTGTGTCTTTCCGAAGACAGCAGGGACAACTGCTGCCTACTACCACTTCTTCTGGCCAGATAGTTGGTGCTGCTGCTACCCACATTCTGGCTCTGAGTCTTTCATTTGGAACCCTTCCTTTGCCCTGACATATTTGGGCCTCTCAGATAATATTGTGCATTACCCTGTGTATTTGTGTAGTAATCACGTATATACACCCCCCCCCCCCCCCACAATATAAAAATAAAGAAATTTTTTAATTAAAAATGTGTGAAGACTGAAATAAAGGGAAACAGATTTAGGCCTTCCAGATACTTCTATTAAAAAAAATGTCTGGAAATGTGTTTGTGAACACAGAAATAAAGGGAAATGGATTTAGGACTAAATTCATTATCCCTAGCAGATACTTTTGAGTGCTGGCCTGTGGATTGGTGTTGATCACCTATAGTATATGCTAGTTTAAAGGGAACCTGTCATCAACTTTATGCTGCCCGTACTAAAAGATGAGTTGATGTCAGTGGTCTGTCATTTAAAAGTTAAAAATAAGTGGTTGCCGAGAACCAACATCACAATCATTGCAGACTAGGCCTGGATAAGAGTCACGGCCACCTGAGAAGAGTCATGGTTATTCATGAATTCTTGCTCTCCCTGCCCACCTGCCGATGATTGACAGTCTTCTACCAAGTTTTCTCCCTTTCTCTCTAGGATAGAACTGCCAATCATCAGCAGAGGGGGCAGGAGAGCAGGAGATTATGAATAACCATGACTCTTCTCCGGTAGATTTGACTCTTTTCAAGTCCTGTGCTACAATGATTATGATGCTGGTTCTTGGCAACCACTTTCTTTTAGCTCATGAGTGACACATTGATAAAATAATTTCTGTTTTATGCTGCCCTCACTCAGTGAAGTCAGCATAAAGTTGATGACAGGTTCCCTTTAATTAAATTTAACAAGTCCCCAAAAAATAAAATTTCATCCGATGTAGAAATAAATGACCATTAAAGGATAATTAAGGGCCAGACCTGAGGCTCAATTTCACATTAACAATTACAGGTAAATTGCTACCTTAGCCTGTGTATTGTTGTACTGATTCCTAGTGTTGAGTGAATCGGGTTTGGGCTACTGTATCCGAACCCGATTAGTTTGAAAACATTATTAATAATATAGCCTTCATACATAAATTGTAAGAGCTCTGAAAGGTCTTTGTGATCTTGCTGCAAATATTGCGAGTCTTACTTCATCTCAGGTCTATGACATGACACTTCAGTTATGCGCATAAATTACAATGTCAAAATCTAAAGCTAAACTCAGCTGAGTTCAGCTTTGGATTTTGACACTGTAATTAATTTGCATAACCGAAGCGTCACATTATAGATGCGAGAATTCCAAAAAATTGCAATAAAAAAATCATGAATATTCTAAATTACAAATATATATATCACTATATATATACCCTATATAGTGACCCTACATATCACTATATATACCCTACAGTATCCATTGCTTGGACGCTGTGAATAAGAGCCAGGTAGTTGTTCAATACCAGGGAACAGCAATTGCACCCGCAACTACTCCAATATTCACAGCTTCTGTCAATTGTCTGTTACCTGCTGTATATGGTCACATTATCCCCCATTGTGATTCTCCACATTGTAGAGCCCTTTGTGGCCCAGTCTCCATGTTCTGTCCCTTTTGAGTCTCACCTGTAATGATCATGTGATTTATATTGAATAAAATGAGATTTTTTACCTAGTTAAATCCTTGCTCTTTTTTTGTACAAGTTGCAGTAGGTTGGGGAGTGAGGTTCGGTTTTTGGGTTATTGTAGGCTCTAACCAATGATTAAGGGCCAAACCTCATGCTCAAATTCACTCACAGGAAAATTGCTGCCCTAGGTTGTGTATTGTTGTTATCACATTTAAATTGAACAACTCCAATAAAACTTACATTCCAACCATGTAGAAATGGAATTCATGGTGTCACGGAATGTGTACAGGTAACAAGGCAAAACAACATGCATAAATGACTCGCTGGATCCAACAGCTAAGGAACAAAAGGGAGACCCCTGTAGAAGACCTGGCACTTTCCCTGGCTGCTTAGCCTATGCATAGATCCGAATGGTGGAGGTATGCATATCCACGTACCTTGACTATATAACCCCTGAGCACCCTACAATAGTGAGGGGACACGACCACCGGCTCCCTACACCAGACACGGAGGGAGTCAGGGTCACCTGGGATCCAGCAAACAGAAAATAACAGATAACAGTTCAACACTTAACTTTGTAGAGGAGAGGAGAACCAGATGGGCATGCACACATACTCCAGGAAGAAATATAAGCCGCCCAGAAAAGCCTTCTGGGGAAGAATTTAAAGGGAAGCAATTAGTCCAACACATGACAGCTGAGAGAGGCTAAGGAGAGGAGGAGCTGAATACCACAACACAGAAACTCAAAGAGGAGGTTCTGAAAGGCCTCTGTCAGAGCTTCTCAGCTGTCTGGTTGTGACACATGGACTCTGACGATTGAGGTCTCAAGCTCCAATTTACTTTAACACTCACAGGTAGATTGCTGCACTAACACTTGTTTCACTGTAGTAATAAAGTCCATATGATAGTTTAATTAATTTCAACAATCCTCAAAAAAATTAAATTCTAACCGTGTGGACATAAAATAAACTGAAATGGACAATTGAAACCTGACGCTCAAATTCACATTAACACTCACAGGAAAATTCAAATAACACCCTCCCCCCAAAAAAAATAACTGTGTGTGTGTGTATGGAGATAATAAACTGATTTAGCCCTAATATGTTGCTCTCAATCTCTGATCACTGATACAGTTTTTCAAACAAAAAAAAATGTTCATTAAATATGTGAGATGATCTGACACAGAGATCTCACTAGTATTCTATATGCTATGCTAGATTGATGGTAGGACATGTGTTGTACAGTTTTAGCTTATTCCAATCACACCTGTGCAGCAGCTGCAGTTCTGCTAGGAGGCATATCAGCCACAGCTCCTCACTCCTTCCTCCCTGGCTCACAGCTTCCTTGCTTGTTCCTATTCTACACTAGTGTTGATCACAAATATTATAATCACAATTTTTTTTCTGCGAATATTGGCACTTCGAGAATTTGCGAATATTCTAGATATTTTTTCATCAGTACCCATGATCCCTCACTGCTTCTTGCTTGTGTGCATATGAGAAGGCTGCAATATCTTTGACTTTAGGAGTAGTGTTGATCATAAATTTTCATATCGCAAATTTTGATCTCAAAATTTTCTGATTGCCGATTTTCACAATCAAGAAAATAATGACTGGAGATTACGAATTCTCGAATTTGCAAATATATGATGAATATTCATCCAAATATTCGCAAAATATAGCAAATTCGAATATTGCCCCTGCGGCTCATCAATGTTCTACACACACCGTTTTTGATTGATTGATTTACTATTTTCTGACTGTTCCTGATTGTTTTTTCACTCTCCCTGACTCCCTAAGATCATTTTGCTGGCAGAAATGGTAAGACTCATAGCACCCTCATTTATAGCCCAGCACAGAATAACGTTCTGCTCATCCTGCTAGGTCACCTTCCTGTCTGGTGCAGCATTGATTGGCTCTTCCAGCCTGTTTTTTAGCCTGGGAGCCAATCAGTGCAAGCCCTCCCCCCACTTCCTCTCAGGGTCATGTGAGAACCCTTTTTTTTTTACTCTCCAGTGTTTTTTTACCGCCAACTTGTGCACTAAAATGGCGCTAAGCACCATTTTAGTGAATTCATCTAAAACTAACTTGAAAATAGTCTGGTTTGTCTGCCATCTGAAAAATATCAAAGTTTAGACCAAACCCGGTTCAGTACAAACTGTTTTTCTCGTTCTTAACACATATGCATAACTTTACAATTATCCATACTGAACTTTATTTGCTGAATGGATGCCAAAACACTAAGAGAATAAGCTTGTAGCTTATGAACATTTTTCATAGACTGCATAGTACTACATAGCTTGGTCTCAGCTACAAAAATAGAAACAGTGCCATGCTCTATGTTATTAATCGATGTGCATCCACTGTGTCTATTAAACAGATTTGGCTTGGGGCTACTCTTTAGGGTGTTATCTAAGTGGCTTCCCTGATCTTCACCTTTAAACACTGTAGAGGGTTCTGGACTCTACTTCAGGGAAATCACATGCCCACCACCTCCTGGAGTAGTATCTGTTCAGATGATGGTTGACCTACAGGGGTCAAGAGACACTGGTGTGGAGCTCCGAGAGATCAGGTAAAACATTGGTGAGAGACAGGGCAAAGTCCAAATAGGATGAGTGTGCTGGCCCTTTAAGAGACATAAAGAAGTAGGCCATAGCCTATGTGGAAGGACAGAGCTACTCCAGTGGCCTGGAAGAGGAAGATAGAGGCTGGCAGGTCTGCACCTCTGAAGCTAGGGAGCAACAGATCTAGTGAACAGAGTGGCAGTGGCTTCCTTATGCCATATCTCCTTTGGCCCAAACAGCTAAAAAAAAAATCTTAATAAGTGCCGATGCATTAATGTTTTCAGAAGGCTCTCGGGATCTCTCCTCTGGCTAAACCTTTTCCAATATACTAAAAAAGACGGTTTAACCTCTTTCTTCATGTCCAGAATATTTTTGACCTCATATTCATTTTCTGTGCATACAGGAATAGGACCAGGATCAGAACATCTGGAGTACAATTTGAACACAACTGGCTTGAGGAGGGAATTAAAAGAATTAGGGCATAAAGAGGAAGGAAGCCATGTCTTGTAACTGACCAGATTCATCTCAAAATCTCAAAAGTACCAATGAAATGGAGCACCAACTTATATCAGGATACATTGAGTCAAATATTTTTTACAGGAAAGCCACATCTTTTCAGCAGGAGAAGACTCAGGTGGAGTCCTGCCCTACAATCAGCAGACCTCTTCATGCGCACAGAGGCCTTTAGTAGGGAAGCTTTAATCTCTTGCTAGATCTGGGAGTGGTTACTGACATTGGACTCAGCTCCTGGAACTCCAAAGAGCACAAGTATCGGAAGAGGAATCCACAATTGACAACCATACATGGTGAAGAAAGGGTTCTTTCTAGTAGACTCTGGAATGGTTGTAGGAAAACTCCACCCAAGAGAACAAATCAATCCAATCATTGTGATGTGCAGAAGTGAAGTATCACAGGTAGGTGGCAAGGACTTGATTAATTAACTGCACCTGCCAATTGGACTGTGGATATTAAGCGAGCTAAACTGAAATGCATCCCCAAATCAGGTTCAATGTGTACAAGCAAACCTTGGAGCTGAAAAATGTGTTTCAAGAATAAATTGCCCAGTTGATTTACAATAGGAAGATCATAAAGGGACATGAAGTGAGCCATTTAAAATAATGTGTTAATTGTCAAGCAGCTAGATTCTGCAGGGGAGAAGGACTTGCAAAAGAAGCAATAAGTGACAATTTTACTGGAGGAACACTTTTGGGTGGAGACAGCTCTAGCTCCCATAGAGGATGCATCCACCTCTAAGAAGAACTGTTTTGAGACATCTGGGTGATGTAAAATCAAGGTTGTGGAGAAGGCCTGCTTGAGTGTCTGGAATGCAGCTTCTGCCTCAGTGGTGAGACAGGGGTGGTAAGAAAGGAACAGCGAGCGCTAAATTGCATGTAGTAATTCACAAAGCCCAAGACTCTCAGGCCTGTGGGACTAGGCTATTCCAGAGCTGCTGTTTGCTTCTTTGGGTCCATCTGAATGCCACAGTTAGCGAATATAGCCCAGAGAGGGCAGGGAAATCTTCTTGAACAGAGACTACTGAAGCCACTGGAGAACAACATGAGTGTGTTTATGGTGAAAAGTCAGATCTGGAGAGAAAACCAAGCTGTTGTTCAGGTAGACCACAATACATTCATTAAGCAAATCATGGAAGATGTTGACGAATTCCTGGAAGACAGCGGGAGAGTTACACAGGCAAAAGGGCATAACAAGATATTTGTAATGGTCATCACATGTACTAAATACTGTTTTCCACTCATTGCCCTCTTGTATACAAATCAAGTTGTATGCCCCTCAGAGATCTCCACAGAATCCTTCTTCATTAAAAAAAATAAAAAATAAAAAAATAAAAAATGCTCCCACAGTAGAGGAGGACTTCCAGATGAAGCCTCTTTCCAGGTTCTCCTTGACATAATCGGGCAAGGCATGAGGCATACACTGCAATGCAGGTCAATAGGGTAGTCATAGGGCTGATGTGGTGGAAGAGTCAGCTTCCTTTTTGTCAAAGATATGTCAGGCATTGTGAATAACACCATGAGCCCTAACAAAGAATGTGCCCATTGTCCCAGTTGATCACTAGACCATGAAGTCTGAGCTATGGCAATCACAACAACAGATTCTCACCACATTTAAAAAGTGGCAAGAAGGGGGCGGAGCTTGGCTGCAGAGCGAGACGCACATGTCTGTGTGAGCTCTGCTGCTGGCCACGCTTACACAAGCTTTTTCAGACGCAGCTGGCATCCAGAAATGGGCAAAGTCGGCAGGGATAGAGTCAGAGACACTCCTAGCACGCGTGGGAACCCCTCCACCCACGGAGAAATGGAGAAATTCTTAAGAAGAGGAGTCGGGTCGACTAGAGCGGAATCCAAGATGGCGCCGGAGAAAGAAGCCTCCGAACAAGGAGACCAGACGGACGCCTCGGCCGACTCGGATGGAGGAAGAGACAGCGAAACGAGCACCAGACGCCCCAGGGATAACCTCCCAGTTTCCAGAGACTTTATCACTAAAGCACTAGGGGCCGCGTTAGCTCCGCTGAAGCAGGACCTGCAAGATATTAAAGCAGACCTGAAACAGGTTGGTGACAGGGTGGAAGCCCTTGAGGCGGGATGGGAAGGAACTACTGCTTTTAATTCGGCGGTGGCACATAGCTTTGACCATGCCCAAGCCCACATCAATCAACTTTATAATCTGATGGAAGATCAGGAAAATCGCGGGCGCAGAAACAATCTGCGTATAAAAGGAGTACCGGAGACTCTGCCCTCAGACGCCATCATGGCATCAATGGTGGAACTTTTTCAAAAGATTCTAGGCCCGGAAGCCACAGATGATTTCACTATGGACAGGGCCCACAGAGCACTGCGACCTCCTCCTAAACCTCAAGAGGCACCAAGGGACATTATATGTCGCTTAACTAGCTTCAATACCAAAGAAAAGCTGCTGAAGGTGGCAAGAGATAAACACCCGATCGCCTGTTTTGGCTCCACAATTACCTTATTCCAGGATCTATCGCCCATGACCCTGCAGAAAAGACGAGCCCTGAAGCCGCTCTTGGAAATCCTACAGAATAGGAAAATTATATACCGCTGGCTTCATCCGTTTGGACTGTTGGTTAATACTCCAGGACGTAAAGTTGTCATTAGATCCCCTGCTGATCTTACCCAGATCTACAATATCCTAGAGACAGAACCATTGGATATCCAGGACTGGACCACTGTGAAAAATCTCACAGATCTCCCTGCAGTTCCGATGCTGAATGCCTGGACTCCTGCTTCATCTTCTAGACCTCAGAGGCATAAGAAGAACTTACCCAGGATGACACCCAAGCGACTGACATTACACCCAGATTGAGATAATAGGTTCACTTTTGTTGCTGAGTCACATATTTAATAGTGTGATGCGGATAGATTGGGGTAGTTCACAGATTTAATCTGGGTTAAAGGATGTTACTGATAGTCTGTTACCTGTTACTCAAGCTAAAATATACCAGAGATTTTCTGATAGATGCAATAAGGAAACGGGAAGTTCACTGAATTTGTACTCTCTACTTCCCTATTCCCCCCCCCCCTCATTGTTATCAGTAGGCCTTATTGTCTAGAAGATACATTATAGAAGGGAGGGGTGGTGGGTGTAGAAGTGGGCAGGAGGTATACCCATTGTTATTGTGTTAGGAATTACCTGATTTATTATGTCTCTATACACCTGACGACGTGTGGTTATTATAATTATTGCCAGTTGAAATTTTAGAAAGTTATACATGCTTGTGTATGCGAAATGGCCGTGTTTTCAGTCCAAGTCTCCTCCCCTAAACTCTTTATAAGAGGAGATTCTGTTATTAATATGGTTATCTTTCTACTGTCTACCATATACGTTACATGTCAAGAGATCTATTTTGATCCATGTAATAATGATCTTTTCTTTATTCTTTTTGAATTGCATTTTCTACTTATCCCTCCTCCCTCCCTTTCCCCAACTCCTCCCCTGCAGCGTGCGTTCCAGTACTTTTCCCCTATAGGTTTCATTGGCTTTTCACTGGACCTTCAAGAAGTCATGAAATGGCTACCATAAAGGTCTGTTCCTTCAATGTCAGAGGATTAAATTCACCAGCTAAAAGAAGCCAGGTAATTCAACTTATGCGCAAGCAGAAGGTGAGCATCCTGATGTTACAAGAGACACATTTTAAGAAGGACCATGTGCCGCGGATGAGCCATCTTACCTATAATAGGTGGTACCACGGTACATGGCCCTCCTCAGCCTCAAAAGGGGTCTCCATTGCTTTACACAAGAAATTTCCTCTGACAGTGAGCTCCACCCTGGATGATCCAGAGGGTAGATTTCTTTTTATTAAAGGGACAATAGGGAATAATACTTACACACTCTGTAATTTATATGCACCTAACATTGCACAAACTAAATGGATATGCACCACCCTAAATCTCATAAGAGATTTTATGGAAGGTATTCTAATAATTGGGGGAGACTTAAATATTACGCTATACCCGCCTATAGATTCATCGACGGGAATATCATCCACCTCACAAATAGCTTTAAAAAGAGTGCATTCAGCTATACACTCATTGGGATTGGTGGATGTGTGGAGGACATTAAATCCTACTGTGAAAGACTACTCTCATTATTCAGTGGCCCACAGATCATATCAGAGGCTTGACTATTTGTTTGCCCCTACTTATAAACTGACTTCTTGCACTAACGCTGCGATAGGCACTATGTTATTATCGGACCATGCTCCAATATACCTGGAGATGAATTTTGAATCTTTACCCAAACCTATGTCTAACTGGAGACAGAATGAGACATTACTAGACTCACCGGAACATATCCGCAAAGCCACGGAAAAGTTGGAAGAATATTTCCAGCTAAATGAGACTCCAGATATTGCACAAGGAATGATATGGGAAGCACACAAGGCTGTGATAAGGGGTCACTTTATTAGCTTGGGCTCTTTCCTTAAAAGGAAGAGAGAAGAGCAGGTGGTTTCCCTGGTAAAGAAAATACAAGCTCTGGAAACTTCTCATAAAAGGACTAGATCAGAGATAGACCTACATGAATTAAATCTAACACGTTCATCCCTCAAGAATATCCTGAACCAAAAGACAGCGAAGCTTTTTCTCTCTACGCGATTTAAATACTATGCGCATGGAGACAAAGCTTCAAAGTTTTTGCTCGCACAGATTAAAAAGAGGAAAGCCAAGTCATTTATTCAGAGAATTCGCACAACCACATCCTCACTAGCTAGAAATACAGCAGATATAGCAATGCGATTCAAGGAATTTTATGAGGAGCTATATAATCTACGCACGAATGATACCCTTCAAGATAAAGACCAGAGATCAAAAAAGTTAGATGATTGGTTGGCGACCCTAAAGCTTCCTATCTTGGAAAACCAACAAATAACTTCTCTAATAAGACCCATTACCATACAGGAATTAATAGAGGTGGTTAAATCTTCCCCAATGCATACAAGTCCAGGCCCTGATGGCCTACCAATGATATATTACCGTAAATTTCAGGAAGTCCTCCTTCCCCAATTTTTGAAACTGTGTAATGACACATTTAAAGGGACCCCTCTGCCAGACCAGATGTTGATGGCTCACATCACCATTATCCCTAAAGAGGGAAAAGATGAAACGAGCTGTGCAAGCTATAGGCCTATATCTTTACTAAACAATGACTTAAAAATGTTCGCTAAAATCTTGGCGCTTAGGCTTAAACCGCTATTACCAAACCTTATCAATAGCGAACAAGTTGGATTTGTAGCGGGGAGAGAGGGTAGGATGAACACTACTCGCCTTCTCAACATTATTCATCACGCACGTAGCTGCTCTGTTCCATTAGTATTGCTGGGGACAGACGCCGAAAAAGCGTTCGACCGTATAGACTGGCTGTTTATGAGGAAAGCCTTGACGAAGTTTAATATTCCTTTGGACTATGTCAACGCTGTTATGGCTATGTATTCCAAACCGTCAGCCAGGGTGGTGGTTAATGGTACACTCTCTCCCCCTCTGCGAATTTCTAATGGGACAAGACAGGGCTGTCCTTTGTCGCCTTTATTATTTGTTTTGACAGTTGAATGCCTATTCCAAGCTATAAGACAGGATGACAGAGTGCAGGGTGTGGAGCTACAAGGGGTTCACCATCAACTAGCGGCATTCGCTGATGACCTTTTGGTATTAATTACAAATCCAAACGAAGCGTTCTCTGCTATACAGTCACTCTTTGAACTTTTTGGTGATCTATCTAACTTCTTGATTAATCCCACAAAGTCTCAAGTATTGAATGTGACGTTGGATACCCAAACTCAAAAGGACTTGGAGCTCCACACCCCGTATCAATGGTCAAACTCCAGCATTAAGTTTCTAGGTATTGTTCTGGTTCTGACAAAGCTGCCAGTTTGATTTGATGTACTGCTCCAAATTAATTAAGATACGTGCACGGAGAGATCAGACAGACAACTCACTACATGGAGTTAATCAGTATCTCTGGTTTATTTCTGAAAACAACATGGGTTTCATGAGAGGAGGGAGTGAGGGGGGGGGGGGGGGCGGCCTGAAAGATAAAGTATATATTTTCTATTGGCTATGAACTCTCTACTTTTCTGTAACCTTGACGGCCAGAGGAAATTCCTTCTCCCTCCCCCACTTGTTCCTGGGTGAAACCGTTACTTCTTTCTTTCTTTGTAACTGCTTGCTTGAGCTGAACGGAAACCACAAAGAAACACATGATAAAAACACAAAGTAAGATTCTAGTTTATAGGTGTAGGCTGAATGCCTGGCCGCCATCTTAGCTCAACAAGCAAGTATCCATTTTGTATCAATAGTCCATAACAGTCCCCCCTTGGAGACTTGATTGTAGACTTTCCCTTCGCCTAGCGAATCCCCTGGGCATACCATTCGTATCCTCTTCACCCGCAGTGGCGACAACCTACCCCTTATAGGTAGGCTCCCGGTTGCTCGGACTTGTGGTAATACCCTGGGATTCATCTCACCCTATCTCAGCGAGGCATCATTGTGAGGAGGGGGAGCTGTGTTGAACAATGTTTCCTTCTGTCCTTCCTCATCGTAGAGGAGCATAATAGGTCGTTCATCAGTTTTCTTCATTCTTTTTGAAAAGCGGGTCACACAAATAAGAACGAGCTTAATCACTACATATATCACCAATATTTTTAGGGCTACCTGCAATATTACTTGGACAATTCCCATGAGCCAACCCCCAATACATTTGAACCAATTATTGGGGTTAAGGGAAGAGAAGGTATCAGACCACCATGTATCTTTACCAGCTTTATGTGCGTCCAGCCATTTATCTCTTAAATCCGCCATCTTCTCTATACCCACCTTAACTTGCAAATTACCCTGCGGGTCTATGTAATGGCAACAAGAGGGTCCCACAACCTGGCACATACCTCCATCTTTAGCTGTGACATAATCTAGAACTAATGTGTGTTGGTTGGTGACAATGATTAACTGGTTTTGCACAATGTTTGAGGTATTCATAAGTCTCATCACTCCCCATATTTGGTCATCCAGGTAGTCTGTTGCTACTACCAGATGATCCCACATCTGCGCTATCATGGGATATATGAAGATGGAACTAACAATCTTGTTGGTAATGCTCATCTCTACTACATGTGGCTTGCCATTTGGTCTGGGTGTGTTATCTTTGGCCCTACGATACAAGGTGTGTTTAGGTACTGCATTTATGTCAATTTCAGAGTGTGGTACTATAAAGGTGGCAGGAGTAAGCCTGGCGATGGTGCACAGGCCTGTGACATTCTCGGATAACCATTTGTACACTTTGTGTCCACAAACTAAGTATATGTCTTCTGGAACTTCTACTGCTGTGCCATTGAATAATCGGGTAATTAGTTTGGCTAATTGTGTCCCTTTCGCCAACTCATATCCTTTTGACTGACTTTCGGTGTCGTTAGCTAATATACCTGTCAGGAGATCCTGTACAGTATGGTTGTTACAGGGCAGATCCTTTCCGTTCTCAGCATCTACACCAATACACTGTACGTGGCTGTCTGTTTTTGAATCATTGCAACCTGAGTGTATGTGTGGACTAAATGTCATACCTTTGGTTTGTACATGGAGACAATATCAGTGTGTCCAGCTTGGAAAACATGTGACATTAGCCCAGTGTCCCTCTTGCCAAGGAGTGGAGCTATAATCTACCGAGGGTCCTGATCTGTTTATCATGAGCCATGGGGCATCTGCCCACCCTGCAACAGGTAAGGCTACTTCCCTGTCCTTGTTTGTACTGGATTTAACTTGGTGTATACTAGTGAGAAAGATGGTAGAATTAGACAGGTCAATCAGTTCAGAAAGGTCCACGGGTATTGCAAAATAAGGCATACTGGTTGAACTCACAGGACTGTGGGTACAGATCCAACAATCTCTGAGTGTCTCAACCCCTGGACTAGAATTTGATGGTGCCGTGTCAGTGAATTGTCCCATTCATTACCCAGTGGCGTGAACACTGCAGATATGCCCACTGTCAAAGTCATGATCAGTATGTGAATCCTCATGGCTTATTGTTCCAGGGTCGTCGGGACAGCCTTTTTACTCTTTTACAATGTGAGGCGTGGATCCAGGTAAGCCTCCATCGAGTTTCACAGAGGTCGGGGTAGTCAGCAACACCTGGTACGGCCCCTCGTATCGTGGTTCGAGGGTGTTTCTGATGTGTTTCTTGACCACCACCCACTCTCCAGGTTTGAGAGTGTATTCCCTCTAGGGAGTCAGGATCTGGAATGGAAGAGAAAACTTGTGCACATATGTTAGACAATTGTTTACTCAGGGCAATCACATATTTAGCAACAGATTCATAATGCATTTGCAATTGCTGTGGGAAGTACTGTCCCATCCTAGGCCGTGTCCTAAACAAAATTTGGTGTGGAGGCCTAGGGGTGTGTCTAACTGAAAATAGTGCTATTGGCAGGCATTGTACCCAACTGAGCCCTGTCTCCCCAGTCATTTTCAGCATCTTGGACTTCAGTACCCCGTTCAGTCGTTTGACTTTGTCGCCGCTTTGGGGTCTGTAGGGTGTGTGATAGGCTAAGTGTGACCCTACCATCTTCCAGACTTCTTGGGTTAATCTAGCAGTGAATGCTGGGCCCTGATCACTCTCAATGACCTCAGGTACTCCGAACCTACAGACAAGCTCCTGCATCAGTTTTTTTGCAGTAGTGGTTGCTGTCTGGTTTCGGATGGGGTAGGCTTCTGGCCACCCAGAGAACAAGTCTATCACTACTAGCACATATTGAAACCCTTGGCACATTGGCATCTGGATGTGGTCAATTTGAATCCGTTGGAACGGGTACTGGGCTTTGGGGAGACATTTGGTTGGTGTAGGCTCAGGTCTTCCCGGGTTGCACTGCACACAGATGAGGCAAGACTGAGTATGCCTCACCAGGACAGGGGTTATCCCTGGGGCCATTGTCTATTAGTTCTTTCATGATGGTCTTAGATTGGTGGGTGGGCCCATAAGCTATTGAAGCTATCAGAGGATAGAGAGCTTTGGGCAGAGATGCTCTCCTTCCTTGGGTCCACAGTCCAGATTCTTTCTCTTCTTGGGCTGACTCTTTTAGCCAATCCAATTTTTCTTGTGGCGTGGCCTGTTTCTGTATTTGTTTCAGGAGGTCCCATGTGATTTCTTCTTGTTCCAGGTCTTCCTGTGTTATCATAATCTGGTCTGACTGGACTCTTTCCTCTTTCACTGCTGCTTCCTATGCTGCTTGATCAGCTAGGGCTTTTCCTCTGGCTTCAGAGGTGTCAGCTCGAGTGTGCCTGTAGATCAATAAAATCTTCAGATTCTCCAGTATACTCCCCCCTTGGAAGAGGAAGGAGTGCAGCAGGATGGAGGATGTGGCACCTCTGAATGGTGACATTATCTGGCAGAAGCAAACTACACGGAAGCCGGAGGTGGCGCTGCGCAGTGAGGTGTTCAGGTTGAGTCTGCTGGAGGATGGCAGAAATGTCATGGGGATCCAGAATAGTGAGGGGATGACCCAGCACAACGTCAGATATGACGTTTAGAAGAGAGCTGGCAGCATGGATAGCTCTGACACAGGAAGGGGCTTCTCTGGCTACTGGGTCCAGTCTCTTTGTATGGTAGGACTTTGGGGTCCTTCAGGGTCACAGTGACTGGTGGGACATTGAGGTATCCAATATCCTGGGGTCCTCTGGCCCAGAGAGTATTGGGGATGAGGTGCAAAATGGTTTGCAGCGAATCCCCTTGCTCATATAAATCAGTGCAGAATTTTATTGTCAGACATCCGGCAGCCGTGGGTGTCACATAATTTGAGTGAAAACCACAAAGACCAAGAAGCGAGACAGTTTCTTATCAGAAAGAGGAGCTTAAACTAACACAGCAGAAACTAACATTTCTGTGAAAATAAAAAAGGTGGGGGTCAACTGATTCCCCGCAGCTGTCCTGCAATGTGGTGAAATGATCTGCTATTTTAGCTTTTGTCCATTTCTGTAGATGTTCTATAAAGAATTCTCCAGACTCATGATCCCGGGGGCCAAAGTTAGCACCTTTAAGTTCAGGGATGTGGATTTGATCCATTATCAATGAGGAGTATTCACCTGTCTTGTTTTCCACTATACTTTGCAGGTCCGACCATGTGCACCCATAGGTTTGATGCACTTGGGACAGTTTCCTGAAAAAGGGCATGGGATGGGTCTCAGGGTCAGGCAGTAAATTCACTATGGTGAATAACTGTTGTGGGGTGAAAGACACATATTTTGGTGGTACCTGTGGCCGGTTAAGTGCTAGGGCTTCTTTCAGTGTCTCAAGGTTTCCCTGCTCAATTTTCTGTAAGTTCTTTTGTAACTCTGTAATCTGACCCTGCAGTATTTGATCTTGTGAACGTCGTGATGGGCGCACGGTCATGGGTACAGTCCACTGTGGTGCCAGGGGTAAAGTTGGCGGATCCCCGTAGTCTGTCGGGGTACCCCGCGAAGGAGTCTGCATATTACCCGGTGCATTTTGTATGCCCATTGTGGATTCTGCAGCACCGTCTGCATCCCCCTGTTCTGCTTCATCAGGTTGCCCCCCTACCATTATAGGAGTAAGGGTGGCAGGTGAGTGGGGTAGCATGAATGTACCGTCCGGGTTAACCATGGGGTACAAGGTAGTAGGAAGGGGCAAGGGTGACATAGGAGTGACGGGGGGGGTCCGGACCGAATGATATTAAAGGTCCGTTCATGGGCGTTGCCTGGGGACAAGATGGCGCTGTAGCTAACACGGGAAGTGATGGGACGTGCCGGGGAGTAGTTACCAAGGTGTGGTTTTGTGGGTGGGGAACCCCACAGGGAAGGCACGTATCACGGGAGGAGGGATTCTGTTGACCACATGTTTTGCAGGTCCACCCACCTGCTCTCTTCCCGGCGCCATTATAGGGTGGTGGCAATTCATGTATCAATGCAACACCAGGCTTACAGAAATATCTCTGTCTTTTCTCATCAAAATTTAGTTCCCCCCGGTCTGTTCAAATTCTTTACTACAGTCCAACCACACACGGACCATGTCTGTCAATTTATCATCTTCTAACTTCCCTCTCTTCTCGTTTAACAACACTTGCCAGGTGGCACTACATAGGATGCCTCCTTTACAGACACCTTTAACTCTTCTCCAACTTACTTAATCCTTTTATGAAACGTTTGCCTCTCCTGTCCGCCACGTACTGTTCAGGTGAACAGTAACCCTTCGGGACACTTTCCTCATTTCCCATTATCTCTCGTACCTACTGAAGCCGCCTAAAGACCTCTGCATAGAGTAATCACTGGACGTGAAGACCTTTGAGTCCCGGTCAGCACACTCTGGGCTACCGCGAACCGCTCTCCACCCATCTGTGATCGTCCCCTTTATGGAGATTTGAGTCAGACACCGGGCTGAACTCCGATACAGGAACACAGGAGAACTCCGTGTCTCCAGTCAGTGATACTTGTCAACAGGGTCTTCACAACTTATAGGCACAACACAGTACATCAAGACTTTAAAAAAACATATGGGGTTCTTACTTTCATGCCCTCGAGGACGTCCCAGACTGCTTCCGCACCCCTCCCTCAGACGAACACCAAGAGGCTACACCAGGGGACACTTTATAGGCAAGATGACTCAATTTTCCTACCTCATATCACGGGTTGCGATCCCGGTGTCCGTTAGTGCGCCTCTCCTCGTCTGGTCTCTGGGGGTACGGGAACAGAGGGTCCAATCCTCGAGCCCCACGATTGGCGCCAAAATTGTTCTGGTTCTGACAAAGCTGCCAGTTTGATTTGATGTACTGCTCCAAATTAATTAAGATACGTGCACGGAGAGATCAGACAGACAACTCACTACATGGAGTTAATCAGTATCTCTGGTTTATTTCTGAAAACAACATGGGTTTCATGAGAGGAGGGAGTGAGGGGGGGGGGGGGTGAAAGATAAAGTATATATTTTCTATTGGCTATGAACTCTCTACTTTTCTGTAACCTTGACGGCCAGAGGAAATTCCTTCTCCCTCCCCCACTTGTTCCTGGGTGAAACCGTTACTTCTTTCTTTCTTTGTAACTGCTTGCTTGAGCTGAACGGAAACCACAAAGAAACACATGATAAAAACACAAAGTAAGATTCTAGTTTATAGGTGTAGGCTGAATGCCTGGCCGCCATCTTAGCTCAACAAGCAAGTATCCATTTTGTATCAATAGTCCATAACAGTATTAAACTTACGTCGGACCCTACTCGACTGTATATGGAGAATTACATAGGTTTATCTGATGAAATCAGGCATACATTAGATTCTTGGGAAATACCCTTCACGTCATGGTTTGGCAGACGCTCACTACTCAAAACTATTGTATTGCCAAAAGTATTATACTTCCTCCAAACCCTCCCCATTCCACTTCCTCGACCCTTTTTCACAAAGTTAGAGTCAATCCTCTCCTGAATTTGCCATCAGCCAGGTTGCTATTCGACCATTGCTCCTACATGGTAAATCTGTACTTGAATTAGATATTGCAAACCTCATTACTAAAAATTCAATACGTTTATGGAAACAAAAATTGTGTCCTCATTATCTGACGGCCAAAGTTTCCCCTCTACTACAACTGAGGGATATACTATACGATGCATCTCCACAATTCATTCACACTTTACCTGATAAGGTGAAAGCTTTGACCATACCAGTTGTAAACCTATTAGATGCTTGGGGTACATTAAAAAAAGACTGGGATAGGGAGGATGATATTTCCCCTTTGTCCTTTCTGCACAGACTGCATATAAGGGAATACTTGAGACCACTGTCCCCAATACATAGGACAGAAACAACCAAGTTTGAAAAAATTGCCTTTCAAAAACGAGAACCGATTAAAAAGATCTCTACACTGTACTCTATGATACTCACCTTTTCAAGCTTAGAGGTCAACCCATACCTAGAGAAATGGGAAATGGATCTAAACCTAGATGGGAAGGAACGGTCGCTTACCAAATGTCTCTCTATGACCCCAAGGATCTCGACTTGAAAGACTGCAGGAAAACTATTTCAAAATTCTCACTAGATGGTATTATACACCAGAAATCCTACATAAAATGTATCCAGATGTCAGTGAACAATGCTGGAGATGCAATAGAGAACGTGGCACCTTCTTCCATATTTGGTGGAAGTGTGAGATAATTGGAGATTACTGGTCACAGATATGCTCAACAATCACTGAGATATGTAAATGTTTGGTCCAACCATCTCCTCAGATCTGCCTACTAAATCTAATGGATGGATTAAAGTGCTGTGGTTCGACCAAACGTCTTATCTCACACCTCTTGGCTGCAGCACGAATTTTAATTGCTGTCAAATGGCGGGATACCTCCCCTCCTTCAATGAATACTTGGGTAACTAGATGCGATGATATCTACAGAATGGAACAAATAGCTGGTTGGGAAAACAGATCAACTCATGTGTTCCAAAAAGTGTGGAGTTCATGGGTTACTTATAGAGGATTTCACTCCTTGTAAACTACCGTTGTTCTAACTTCTGTCCTTGTGGGTCGATATGTCTATGTTCTCCTTATGTGGGACGGCTGGAACGTACGCTGCAACATCCAATCCCCCCCCCTTCCCTCCCTTTCTCTCCCCCCCCTCTTTCCCTCGTTATATGATTAAATTTTTCTATTACTCTAATGTTATCATATATCCTTTCATTTTGTTTTGTAATTCTAGCAAGATATGTGCTGTCTTATAATGCATGAGATGTCATTTTTGCTATCATTGATCCTCACAAAGTAGGACAAAAGAAACCTTTACTATTGTAAAAATACGCGAAATACTTATGTGATTATGAGACTACTATAAACAATAAAAATTGTTTGAATATAAAAAGTGGCAAGAAAAGGGGGAAGGGCTTAGCGGGAGGTGTGGGTCTTAACATGCCTTCTGGATGTACTATAACTTACGCCCTGAAACTGTCATGTTATAGCTCACATCTGTGCCAGCTCCTAGCTGCTGTAAACTTACGTTTTTGGTGCACTTAGTGTAGTGTCCCACTAGGTAGGGGTGGGCACTACACAAGGGTCAATTGGTGTGCGCGTTACTCCTACTCACAAGGAACAGAAATTACATATTTAATTGTGCATTTAATGTATGTTTTAATGTTTTTACATGCAATGTACCCCTGTATGATGCAATAGCAGGCCTAGTTGGGTGTAGTTAGACATCCCAGACACTAGAGGGAGATAGGGAGCCCCTAGTATAAATGTCCAGGCCTAGACAGGGAGAGTGAGTGCAGAATCAGGAGTCTGAGAAGACAGAGGTTAGAAAGCCTTCTCCTGACATGCAGCTTGATAGCCCTGGCTGCTAGCTATGACCAGGAGGCTAGTGAGGAGACCTAGCCTGCCTGAAGCCAAGAGAGCCTTAGTTAGCTCTGAAGTCACCCCAGTAGCAGGACAGAACCTCCTGGGAGAAACCCACAGTCATTCACCAGACAAGTAAGGACATCACAGGGAAAGATAAGTAACCCTGATGGGCAGATGCATTAGAAAGTAAAGCAAGGATTTAATTAATACCAGAGGAAGAGATATTTACCAAGGATTTAAGCCACCATTTAGGCATCCGGGCCTTGGGATAGAAAGCCAGACAGGAGTTCTAGAAGGAACAGTGTACACTATTTCTGAGGAAAGGTACAACCTGATTCTGAGTGCATTGTGGATTTACCCTCTGAGTATCTTGCATAATCAATACCTGCCATTTTGTGGAGTAAGCCTACTTGTGAAGCTGTGATTCTAAGAGACTGTGTTACCATCTGATGTACAAAGTTGGACTGTTTAGTAAAGCAACGTTTGGTTCACTATACCACCTGTGTACCTCACTTATTCCAACTATCAACCGGTGTGCCACCGTCAAAGGCACTGGCGTCACAACCTTAAAGGGACCTTGCCCCAGGCACTCAAAATACCCGTAACATCCAGGGCACCTCATCCACCATCAGGCCTGGTCCCTACATACAGAGTGTGCCCCAGAGGAACCGTGTCTACCTCTCCTTCACTGCCACATGCCTGCCCAGGGTTCTCCAATACAGTGAGCAACCCTCGATTGCCCATAACCGTGACCTCACTTCGCTATACCCTGCAGGTCTGGCGTGTTGCATTAGTGCCAGAGATGTGCCTAATTTATTGGGGTATGACCACACAGTGAGATTGCGATGCATTCAAGAAGCAGTTAGGAATTGCATGCAGAGTTTAGGGTGTATTTTTCATCTGCGATCGTTTATGAACTCTTGTTTGAACTGTTGTGAATGTTCAAGGTTCTTTAGCATTCTGATTAACTTAAAATAGTGACACTGCAAGTGGCTACTCAACTGTATATCCCATGCAGTCAGCATCTGCAAGAAGCAGGGAATGTTTTGCGTGCAGGCAACTGCACTTAATTCAGGTGCAATCATCAAAACTTTGAAAGTGCCAGATCTATCTCAAAAGCCTATCGTCACGGCTGGAGGTGGGGGAAACCCCCAGCCGTGCGCTGCCAGGAGATGGTAGGGTTACCAATTGGCCAAACAACACAGAATTAGGGAGCAGGTCACCTCCTGTTGCGTCCCTAACTCTGACCCTGTCTCCTACCTGCATGGGCCGACCTTGATGGTAGGAGGGCCCATACTCAGGAACCTCGGATCCCTGCTGACCCTCCGCAGATCCCTGACCTAGGAGCTGGGTGAGACGACCTACTCCTCCTTGGCACGGAGGAGCAGGAGTCTCAATGGCCAAGCAACAAGGGGAAACAGAAAACACCTTATGGCAGTGACAGGCAAATGCAATCAACACAACACTCACCTGCCACAGAACAACACAACCAGGAACCCATGTGCAGGTGCTGTTTGTTCAGGACACCAACAATGACAGCACACACAGACATCACACAGGGACCCGGACCATAAGCTGCAATGATACAGAAACCCCACACACACCTAGATAACACCGTGTAACAAAGATTTATGACCAGAAGGGAGGCCCCCACTGGTAGATGGTAATATACAGGAGGCTGCTCCAGCTATGCCTGGCTGAAAGCAACCTACTGAGCCCAGCCAGAGAACGAGGCTTTATAGGCCTAAGTGGCCACACCCACCAGTCAGAACACACCCAGTGACATCACACACACTGAGAAGAGAATTAACCCTTCCAGCACCACAGGAAAGGGAAAACACCAACTTAAAGGGGAAGTACACACAATACATAACACACACCAACACACTCACCTGTTACCGCCAGCAACGGCATGCGTGGCAACCATGTTCTGGGGAACGGCCAGCAGGCCGAGACCCTGCCACCACATGCACACAGCAACAGACGTTGCCGCGGACAACCGCAGGTGAAGGAAGGTGTCTCCGTGCATACAACACATGACCTAGTGCACCACAAACAGACAAAGGGAGTGCACATAAAACACGTTGCCAAGGGCAACCGCATGCATGCCTGTTATCCGCGGCAACCGCACCTGAGGCAAACCACTAAGTGCCCCCAGCTGCGGTTGACACAACACCAAAACCGCGGGTAACTGCATGCGGCTCCCAAGGAGTCACGACCATGACCAAGGGTCGTGACACCTATTTTCCCATTGACTTCTATTGGGGAATTAGAAGCTGCGGTTCCTAAATGCATCATAACCGCATCAAGACCGCACCGTATAGTCATACTCTTAATAAATTAGGCGCATGTTACTCTAGTACAGGGAGATCAAGACTGGCATATGGGATCAGCAGTCTTGGTAAATCTCACCCAAAGTGTCCCCATTTGGAAAGTTCAGGGATGATCATTAATAAAGCCCAAACCTAGCACCAGTATTGCAGAGAATGAAAATTGCACAATTCTAAAATACTGCTTGCACAATAATGTCTCCAGTGTTTGTGACTTGTGAGCCATTTCCATGTATAAATGGTTGATTGAAATGTATACCATAGGGAAACAGTGTGCATTGTGTGGGTGCCAAAACCTCTCGGAGGGGGGTATTTCTAGCCAAGTTGTAAATAGCAGAGCTAAGGGAGCGGGAAGCCATTCATCAAAGTGTGAAGTCAAAAAATTAAAATGAAGGAAAATGTAGTCATACTTAAGGAACATTCAGAAATAGCTCTTCAAAAGATCATTTTCTTTTATCTAAACAATTCTATGTTCAGGCTGCAGTATCTTCAGGATATTAGTGTGCTGTTTTTGTGCTGCAATTAGAATTTTTGATATAATGTCTAAAATTACACATTTCCATCTAAATGTCCCTTTATATGAAAAGATACAGCAGCAGATTTCGGGAAGGAAGCTTTCCTTCCTGACAATCGTCTGCTTGTCAGTGGAGGAGACCTTTGCATTTACATGCAGCGATCTCCTTCACTGTATCGAGAGGAGCGATTTCTAATGTCATCGCTCATCCCCATACTGACTAGTTTTCTGGAAGCAGATGCTGTTTACACAGCATGATCTGCTGTGGGCAAACAATGATTATTGTGTGCGCATGAATAATCTATTACATCAGGTAATCGTTGGTACTTTTACACTGCCAGATAATTGCCAAAGAGCATTCCTATGAGCGCTTGTTAGCGATTATCTGTGAGATTCTCGGACCGATATTGAGCAGACCTGTAAAATGGCCTCGAGCTCATTATTATCACCTCCCACACTACACAGACCTCTCTGGTTGTATGCAGTCTATGGTACAATCACTTCTGTTCTCAGAAGAAATGCTTGGTTTTGATTCAAAACTTGTGTATCCATTTTTTTTTGTATTTATGGTGGACAAATAGCAATCGTGGTCATCTTGCTGGACTGTGGACAAGCCATACTAACAAGAAAATAAAAAATAAAAATTGCAACTGTCCTAATATCTCAAAGAAGTTGCAAAATTCATCTACAGCCATGATGCAGTTCATGTTTGTCATGAAATCATCATCTATTAATGGGCAATACACATTCACTTTGAATGTGTGTAATAGTTTGATCTGAACAAGAGACCGGTTTCAAACAATATGGATGGTCGTTGAAGGGACATCATGCACATTTAAAGAATGGGTAGATGGATAATTAATAATAGATGACTTCCTGAGCATTACATTTGAGCTATGTTAGGTATGTAGTGTATACAGTGAGGAACAGAAGTATTTGAACACCCTCTGATTTTGCAAGTTCTCCTACTTAGAAATCATGGAGGGGTCTGAAATTCACATTGTAGGTGCATTCCCACTCTGAGAGACAGAATAAATAAAAAAAATCAGGAAATCACATTGTATGATTTTTATATAATTTATTTGTCTTGCGCTGCTGAATATAAGTATTTCAAAACACCTGAGAAACAGCAAGAGTTCTGGCTCTCAAAGACCTGTTACTGTGCCTTTAAAATGTCCACCTCTACTCCACTCATTAATCTAACTTAGTAGCACCTGTCTGAGCTCTTTAAAGACCCCACAGTCAGTCAGACGCCAACTACTACCATGGGCAAGACCAAAACACCAGAGACAAAACTGTGGACCTCCACAAAGCTGGAAAGGGCTATGGGGCAATTTCCAAGCAGCTTGGTGAAAATAGTTCAACTGTTGGAGCAATTGTTAGAAAATGGAAGAGGCTGAAGACGACTGTTAGTCTCCCTCGGACTGGGGCTCCATGCAAGATCTCACCTCGTGGGGTATCACTGATGATAACAAAGGTGAGGGATCATCCCAGAACTACAAGGGAGGAGCTGGTCAATGACATGAAGAGAGCTGGGACCACAGTTTCAAAGGTTACTGTCGGTAGAACACTACGCCGTCATGGTTTCAAATCATGCATTGCACGGAAGGTTCCCTTGCTCAAGTCATCACATGTCCAGGCTCATCCGAAGTTTGCCAATGACCATCTGGATGATCCAGAGGAGCCATGCGAGAAAGTCATGTGGTAAGATAAGACCAAAGTAGAACTTTTTGGTCTAAACTCCACTCATCGTGTTTGGAGGGAAAAGAAGGATGATTTGCATCCCAAGAACACCACCCCTACTGTGAAGCATGGGGGTGGTAACATCATGCTTTGGGGGTGCTTTTCTGCGAAGGGGACAGGACGACTGCACTGTATTAAGGAGAGGATGAATGAGGCCATTTATTGTGAGATTTTGAGCAACAACCTCCTTTCCTAAGTCAGAGCATTGTAGATGGATCGTGGCTGGGTCTTCCAACATGACAACGACCTGAAGCACACAGCCAGGATAACCAAGGAATGACTCCGTAAGAAGCATATCAAGGTTCCGGCGTGGCCTAGCCAGTCTCCAGACCTAAATCCAATAGAACATCTTTGGAGGGAGCTGAAACTCTGTGTTGCTCAGCAACACCCCTGAAACCTGACAGATCTAGAGGATATCTGTGTGGCGGAGTGGGCCAAAATCCCTGTTGCAGTGTTTGCAAACTTGGTCAAGAACTACAGGAAATGTTTGACCTTAGCAATTGCAAACAAAGGCTTCTGTACCAAATATTAAGACTGATTTTCTCAGGTGTTCAAATACTTATGTTCAGCAGTGCAAGACAAATGATTTCTTAAAAAATCATACAATGTGATTTCCTGAATGTTTTTTTAAATTCTGTCTCTCAGAGTGGCACTGCACCTACAATGTGAATTTCAGACCACTCCATGATTTCTAAGTGGGAGAACTTGCAAAATCACAGGGTGTTCAAATACTTCTGTTCCTCACTGTATGTACATTACCTGTCTTCCAAGTATTTGGGATTCATGGCTGTTTTCAAAGATTTTGGTAATTTTTCACTCTACAGGAATTATCTGTACAGTTCCAACAGCCAGGAGTTGAAGACGATGCATAAACCCTGCAGTGCTGTATAGTGTCTTCAGAGGCAGCATGGGGACATTCAAAGGTAAGAAGTATAGATGAACAAATCGATTCTAAATTAATCAAATTTGTTATGAATTTCCCAAAAATTCTACTTCCAAAATGGTTAAATGGCTGGGATCGGCACTGGCACCAATATTGGCCATTGCAGGCAGGGTGTCAGCTGTATGTTAAAGCTGAGCCCTAAGTGACATAACTAACTATAATATTAAGGGTCAGTAACATTTCTCTCCCTCTGTATTCCGGTGGTCATAACTTTTAAAACATTTTCTTGAATTTAGCTGCATGAGACCTTGAATTTTGTGGGAACCATTTCTGGGTACATACAACATATTCGTTTTTTGTTTTGTTTTTTTTGGGCGGGAGAAAAAAATACCATATTTCAGTGCTTCCCCTGAAATGTGCAGCCCTGTCATCGAGCCCAATTTGCCCTGGTTTGTCATACTGGTTCATTTTGTAAAATTAATTTAAAAAGATTATTTATGGCAATAGTGAGAGAAAATATTTTCTGACTGAAGGAAATCTTTCCTATCTGTCACAAATATGTTAAATATTCCTCTGTAGTGATAGTCACCATTAAGCTCAATGAAGCTTTTCTAGAAAAAAAAAAATCACCCATATGTGACAATTGAAGAGCAGATATTCTCTCTGATTGATGATTGAAAAGGGATTGATAACATGCACATATATCCTTGTTACCCTCCTCATGGGGCCGTGTATAGACAGGATGAGAGAATTTTTTTTGTTCTCTCCCTGCAACCCGTCAGCAGGTTCTCCATTGCGCCACAGCCAAAAGAAGGGGGGTTATTTTAAATCTTCATATCTTGGGCTGGGTAACTGCTACAGATATGAGCATTGCCTTTTTTGAAAGCTAACAATATAAGCTTAGTCTTGTTTGAAAGCTAGCAATATAAGCTTGGTCTTGTTTGAAAGCTAACAATCTAAGCTTTTAAACAAGACCAAGATCACATTGAGAGATACTTGGAGAGATACAGCTATTTGAGATCAGGTCGGGAGTAAAACCTCCTGGTATATACAGCTTTTACTAGTACTTATCTCTAACGGCTGTAAATTGCATAGTATCATGGCTAGTAGCACAATCTTGGTCATGTTTCAAAATTTAGATTTATACTCTCTTTTTTGGAGTACTAACAGGTATGGTGTTATTTTACTCCCTACTCACAAATCCAGTGGCTTCTTAGAAGGGCCTAAGTACAAGACATATGTCCCTGATAGGCTGCCACTGCCTGAGCTTACAAGAATACACGCTGATGTGGTCGTCTGATGCATGACTGCTTTACAGTATTCATAAGCTGCTTGACGATCCTGTATATGGAAGGTAGAATACCAGCTAGTAGGAAAGATGCAGTTAAGGTGGTGCAAACAGCAGAAAACTTGAAAAAGAAATGGTTCCGGATTCAATAGAGATCCTCTTTAAAACTTCTTCTTTTATTTAACATTCATTTACAGCAGACAGCCACTTGGTACACAAGACATGTTGACGCGTTTCGGGTACTAGACCCTTAGTCGTAACAATACAACACAGTGAAACACAAAAATTTAAATGGATATTGAGCCCACCCCTCCAAACTTCTGGGGAGGAGAGCACCTTTTCATTGGTTGTTTCACTGCGATGAACACCCATCATCTAGACTGCTAATCACAGAGTAGATGACCTTCACATTGTGCTGAAGCTCTCAGACCAATTAACCCCATAAGGGGTGTGCCTGATTATATTTTGCTGGACAATGGAAAAAAGAAAAACCGCACAATGTGAATGATGTACTACATATAAAAACATATGGTGACATTACTAAAATGACCTTATTCATGCCAGTGGATTCTCAACACAAAGGATCTGTTTATTGCCCCTGGGAGGAAGGTATTGTCACGGCTGAGGATGGGGAAAACCCTCAGCCGTGCGATGCCCGATGATGTTGAATACTCGGCCAGGAGAACAGGATAGGGAGCAGGTCACCTCCTCAAGCATCAGAATCCAGAATCCAGTTTGTGCAGCTAATGGTTCTGGATTCTGTGTGTGCTCTGGGATCCAGTCAGCAAGGCTGTGACAGGTTGGTGGAACTCCTTAGTTCACCTGCCATTTCCATTAGTCTGTTTCGGTTCCCCTTTTTCCCAGCAGCTTGGCCATTGAGACTCCTGCTCCTCCGTACCTTGGAGGAGTAGGTCGTCTTACCCAGCTCCTAGCTCAGGGATCTGCGGAGGGTAAGTCAGGGCTCCGAGGTTCCTGCGCATGGGTCCTCCTACCTTAAAGGTCGGCCCATGCAGGTAGGAGTTAGGGTCAGGTTAGGGATGCTTGAGGAGGTGACCTGCTCCCTATCCTGTTCTCCTGGCCGAGCAGCCACAACATCATCTGGCATCGCACGGCTGAGGGTTTTCCCCATCCTCAGCCGTGACAGTATGACCACATACATAACGTTGCCAGCGGCAACCACAGGTGAGGCAAATACCACTGCCCTCACCTGTGATTGAAAACCAAACTGAACCGCATGCGGTTCAGGAGTCACGATCATGGCCATGGCCGTGACAGGTATATATATAAATAAAAATAAATGTAAATATGAGAACAATACCTTCTTTCAGCAATTTACTGGTAGATGTACATTAGCTCCCTTTTTAGGTTTAATCCTGCTGGGACTCTGGTATTTAATCTAAATATCCAGAACGCCTCCCACAGGAGAAGTTTTTTTCCGGTGGTCCCCACCTCTTGGGGGTGCAATTACCTTCTCAATTGCAAATGCATTAAAACTTTTAACTCTGCGAGCGTGCATCTGCACAAAGTGTCTTGCTGCATTGGAGATTTTCAATGCGTTTAGATTACTGATATAATTCAGATGCTCCAACAGCCGATTTCTAAATTTTCGCATTGTACTCCCAACATACAGCAAGTCACATTCGGTGCAACAGATAATACAAACCACCCCTGTAGTGTTACAATTAATATAACTTTTGATTGGGAAACTACAGGAGTGGTCAGAATTTTCAAAAGATTGCAAGGGAGTCATATAGTTACAGGTTTTGCATGGATTTCCCCCACACCTACTGAACCCCTTATAGCTGAGACAGTTCTGTTTTTTATTCAAATTCCGACTGTTGGAGGTGAATAGAGACGGGGACAGAGAGCAGGACAACGTAGCAGCCCTCCTAGGAACTATTCTGCAGCCAGATTTCAATGTATTATATAGTTTGTCATCATCATATAATATCGGCAAGCATCCTTTGACCACAGAACAGATTTTATCAAATTCCTTACTGTATTTGATGGATACAATCGGAACCTTGCCCTGGTCTCTGTCCCCATGTACCTTCACCCTCCTTCCTGAATTTCTGGAAGTACTCCCTTCCTTTCCAGACTCAAAGAGCATGTCAAATCTGTTTTTCTGCAGCGCAATTTTCCTGCCCCCCGACAACATCCAATCAGGGTAGTTTCTTGCCTTTAACCTCTTATCCACTGCCCTGAATTCCTCTTCCAGGTACATTGGGTGTTCATCGCAGTGAAACAACCAATGAAAAGGTGCTCTCCTCCCCAGAAGTTTGGAGGGGTGGGCTCAATATCCATTTAAATTTTTGTGTTTCACTGTGTTGTATTGTTACGACTAAGGGTCTAGTACCCGAAACGCGTCAACATGTCTTGTGTACCAAGTGGCCGTCTGCTGTTAATGAATGTTTAATAAATATAAAATAATCAGCAGGCACTCACCATCTGGGTTTCATACATATATAACACATTTATTATTTGGATTAAAAATAATTAAAATGAATAAAATGTTGTAGATAAAAAATGGATAACAATATATCTTAATTTAACACACAGTATAGAGAGTATATAACCATATATCAATGGACAATATATTGTGGTACAGTCAATTTGTAAAAAATCGAATATATAATCGAGTAAAAAATCGGATAAAAAATCAGATAGATTGAATTCGAATTAGCAGAAAAGTATCCGCAGGAGTTTCGTATATAACTTTCGGGTATTATTCGAATATAGTTCCGAAAATTTACCAAGCGTACTTGTCTTTTTGTTCTTATGGGTAATCCAACACAATCCAGTACTGAGTTAATTGCAGAATGTTCGTATTATAATCGGCCAAATTTCGATCAATTTTCGTACATTGCCTTCATTTATACCATAGAGTGGTTGGTATTCGCAATAGAACACTGAGGCTATATAGGTCAATGGGTGATTTTCGAATAAATAGTTCAGTATGAATAGTCACTTATAAAATTTGATTGTGCTTGCTGTAGAGGCCTCTCTCTCACAGTTAAGCTACTTACTTAGACCTGGAGTGTTTATCTGTATAGTATGTTGATTTCAGCTGTCAGTGTCTCACGTGGTATTGGACGAAAAAAGACAGGATTGTTGTAGGTCTTATATGATCCTTACTTTTTCAAGTCTTTAGTCTTTAATCCTGCAGGATAATTCGGTCTGTAATTTGGTTCCTTTAGTCCGCCAGACGCGTTTCGAGGTGGCCTCACCTCTTCCTCAGTGGCTCATTCTTAAGCCACTGAGGAAGAGGTGAGGCCACCTCGAAACGCGTCTGGCGGACTAAAGGAACCAAACTACAGACCGAATTATCCTGCAGGATTAAAGACTAAAGACTTGAAAAAGTAAGGATCATATAAGACCTACAACAATCTTGTCTTTTTTCGTCCAATACCACGTGAGACACTGACAGCTGAAATCAACATACTATACAGATAAACGCTCCAGGTCTGGGTGAGTAGCTTAACTGTGAGAGGGAGGCCTCTACAGCAAGCACAATCAAATTTTATAAGTGACTATTTATACTGAACTATTTATTCGAAAATCACCCATTGACCTATATAGCCTCAGTGTTCCATTTCGAATACCAACCACTCTATGGTATAAATGAAGGCAATGTACGAAAATTGATCGAAATTTGGGCGATTATAAAACGAATATTCTGCAATTAACTCAGTACTGGATTGTGTTGGATTACCCATAAGAACAAAAAGACAAGTACACTTGGTAAATTTTCGGAACTATATTCGAATAATACCCGAAAGTTATATACGAAACACTCTAAGGATACTTTTCTGCTAATTCGAATTCAATCTATCTGATTTTTTACTCGATTATATATTCGATTTTTTACAAATTGACTGTACCACAATATATTGTCCATTGATATATGGTTATATACTTTCTATACTGTGTGTTAAATTAAGATATATTGTTATCCATTTTTTATCTACAACATTTTATTCATTTTAATTATTTTTAATCCAAATAATAAATGTGTTATATATGTATGAAACCCAGATGGTGAGTGCCTGCTGATTATTTTATATTTATTGACTTTGACTAAGAGATTGGGTGAATCACTTGCAGCAGAGCACCATTACCGTGGTGACAAACAGTGAGCCACTATAATTCACAATTTAAGTATACAATGTTTAATAAAGAAGAAGTTTTAAAGAGGATCTCTATTGAATCCGGAACCATTCCTGTTTCAAGTTTTTCTGCTGATTGCAAAGGGGACCCACCCCAAAGGTTTCAGGAGTCGGGTGAATACATTTGACCAGGAAGGTGAGCTGGATAAAGTGTTTTATAAGGTGGTGCAAAGGCAGACTGCCACTAGCTGAAATGAGCATACACTTCACAAACATGGTAAGCAACAGTGCATTTTAAAAAAAATATTGAACCACCGAATTTATGATGTGTACCACAGAGACGAGGGATGCAAATGAGCTCTTCACAAACTCTGCCTCTACTGCCACCAGATTTAGGGAAGCTATCCTATAAATGATTGTTTGACCCTAAAAATAAGCCTTGAGACATGACTCGGTTATTAAAAAGGCCAGCACCTCATCTGCAGACAGCTGCTTCAAGGTTATTTCCCCTCATCAGTGCAGAGCAGGAAGTACTAGCTTACCTGAGAGGCCTAAGTCAAACACTGACTTATAGGATAACTGCCTTACATCAGGTGGAATTAGGGGCAGAGCTTGTTAAGAGTTCATTGACTTCCCTTTCATCCCAGAATTCCAGAGGAGCATATATGACCTACAAGTCTTCTCACGCCGATTAAGGCGCTCTCTCCCCAAGGAGAGATAATACCCCCAAATCCTGACTTAGGCCTTAATTCAGTTAAGCCAGTACTTTCTGCTCTGCCCTGATGAGAGGCAATCCTCCTGAAACAGCTGTCTGCAGATAAGGTGCTGGCTTATTTAATAATTGAGTCATGTCTCAAGGCCTATTTAAAGGGTCGAACATTAACTTATAGGATAGCTGCCTTACATCTTGGTGGTATTAGAGGCAATGCTTGTTAAAAGCAAATTTTAATCTCTTTCTTCCCAGAATTCATAGAAACATAGAATGTGTCGGCAGATAAGAACCATTTGGAAGAAAACGTAAGGCAGCTCTCACCTGCAGTAGTAAAATCACCAAAGGTGCACGGATGCCGCTCCTGGATGCGGTATATACAGTAAGAAAAAGAAGAAAATCCATCTCTCTCCGGTGAAAAAATGAAAAACTTTAATCCAGCAAGTTTAAAATCCATACTGGTGTACAAATAGCAGTCAACGCGTTTCAGACCTCAGAGAAATATGGGTCCTTCCTCATGACAAACGTGTTTATGAAATGGGAGCTCCCTCTTAAGTAGCACATACTAACCCCAGGCTGATAGGTATCACCTGGGAGGTGGAGACCCAAGGGGGCGTTCCCATGCACATGACAAAATAGAAAACCTTTTTAACCAAGGGCAGACACCAGCAAAAAGGAAAAAAAAGGAAAAGAACCTTATATACAGGTAAATTAAATCACTAAAACAGTGATCATATATAAAAATACAAATACAAAGAGAGCAAAAATACTAATGGCAAAGAATGTGTGTAAGAAAAAAGACGGCACGATCCCACATTAGTACTGTAAAATGAGATCATGGCGTCTATTCAACCCACAGGGCTGGCGAGATTCTAACTGGAAGATCCAGAAGGCCTCCCTGTTAAGGAGTTTCCTCCTGTGATCTCCCCCCCTAGGCGGCAAAAAAACTCTTTCTATGCCCTTAACCTGTAGGTGGGATACATCACCAGCATGTACCACTGCAAAATGCAGGCTGACCGCAGAGACATTCCGGTCCTTATAATGAGGCACATCGGAAATGTGTCTGCGGATCCGATTTTTTAAAGGAGTGGTGGTGCAGCCCACATACAACAAGGAACACAGTGTACATGTAATAAGATACACCACATGCTTGGTATTACAATTAATATAGGACTGAATATTGTATACCCTTTCGTTGTTCATGGACTTAAACGTTTTCTCAGTAGTCATGTGTTGGCAACAGATGCATTTTTTGTGACCACAATTAAAATTCCCTTTATGCTGTAACCATTTGGCCCATCTAGTCTGCCCAATATACTGAATACTATGAATAGCCCTTGGCCCTATCTTATATAAAGGATGGCCTTATGCCTATCCCATGCATGCTTAAACTCCTTCACTGTATTTGCAGCTACCACTTCTGCAGGAGGGCTATTCCATGCATCCACTACTCTCTCAGTAAAGTAATACTTCCTGATATTACTTTTAAACCTTTGCCCCTCTAATTTAAAACTATGTCCTCTTGTAGCAGTTTTTCTTCTTTTAAATATTCTCTCCTCTTTTACCTTGTTGATTCCCTTTATGTATTTAAAAGTTTCTATCATATCCCCTCTGTCTCGTCTTTCTTCCAAGCTATACATGTTAAGGTCCTTTAATCTTTCCTGGTAAGTTTTATCCTGCAATCCATGGACCAGTTTAGTAGCTCTTCTCTGAACTCTCTCCAAAGTATCAATATCCTTCTGGAGATATGGTCTCCAGTACTGTGCACAATACTCCAAATGAGGTCTCACTAGTGCTCTGTAGAGCGGCATGAGCACCTCCCTCTATCTACTGGTAATGCCTCTCCCTATACACCCAAGCATTCTGCTAGCATTTCCTGCTGTTCTATGACATTGTCTGCCTATCTTTAAAGGGACACTGACAGGGCCAATAAGCATATTGAGGTATATATATGGCAGTACAGGTCTTATAATGGGTATTACAATCATCTAAGTATCCCCCTGTCCACATTATACATACAGTAAACTTAAGTTTTATAACCTGCTCCAACGGTCTTCAATCTGCCCAAGGGGCGGCGTTTCACCTCTCTTGCCCCCAACTGCCGCTTTGAAGCGCCGCCCAGCTCATGAATATTCAGTTTGCTGGGCGGCTTCTGCGGTCCCCGCTCTGAAGCGCTGCGCTGAACAGTGCCCTGCGCATGCGCCAGATCTTGTGAAGTCGGGGACAGTAAGCGCCGCCCAGCGAAGTGAATATTGATGAGCTGGGCGGCGCTTACTGTACCAGACTTCACAAGATGCGGCGCATGCGCCGGGCACTGTTAAGCGCAGCGCTTCAAAGCGGGGACCGCAGCTAAGTAAAGAAAAACGAGTGGCCATCATTACTTTAAGAAATGAAGGTCAGTCAGTCTGAAAAATTGGGAAAACTTTGAAAGTGTCCCCAAGTGCAGTCACAAAAACCATCAAGCGCTACAAAGAAACTGGCTCACATGTGGACCGCCCCAGGAAAGGAAGACCAAGAGTCACCTCTGCTGCGGAGGATAAGTTCATCCGAGTCAATTTCAGGTGACTACCTCTTGAAGCTGATCAAGAGAATGCCAAGAGTGTGCAAAGCAGTAATCAAAGCAAAGGGTGGCTACTTTGAAGAACCTAGAATATGACATATTTTCAGTTGTTTCACACTTTTTTGTTATGTATATCATTTCACATGTGTTAATTCATAGTTTTGATGCCTTCAGTGTGAATCTACAATTTTCCTAGTCATGAAAATAAAGAAAACTCTTTGAATGAGAAGGTGTGTCCAAACCTTTGGTCTGTACTGTACCTTCTTACATAGAAAGTATATTATAGTGCATTTGTATAGTGCAGCAGTTGTGTGCGGTTCTGCTGAGATACTGCAGCTACGGTGCCTTGACGTTTTTCATATTTTGGTGCCTCACGACCTGAAATTAACATGGATTGTTTGAGGGTTTGCATCATTTAATTTACAGAACATGCCCACAACTTTAAAGATGTTCTTTTAAAAAAAATTTTATTGTGCAGCATGCAAAAAATAGGACAAAATAACAGAAAAAGTCAATGTGCATAACTATTTACCCCCTTAAAGTCAATACTTTGTAGAGCCACCTTTTGTGGCAATCACAGCTCCAAGTCGCCTTGGACAAGTCTCTATGAGCTTGCCACATCTTACCACTGGGAATTTTGCCCATTCCTCCTTGCAAAACTGCTCCAGCTCCTTCAAGTTGGATGGTTTGCTCTCTTTCAGCAATCTTTAAGTCTGACCACAGACTTTCTATTGGATTGCGATCTGGGCTTTGACTAGGCCATTCCAACACATTTACATGTTTCACCTTAAACCACTCAAGTGTTGCTTTAGCAGTGTGTTTGGGGTCATTGTCCTGCTGGAAGGTGAACCTCCGCCCTAGCCTCAAATCACTCACAGAGTCGTACAGGTTTTGCTCAAGAATATCCCTGTATTTAGCACAATCCATCTTTCCCTCAACTCTGACCAGTTTCCCAGTCCCAGCTGCTGAAAAACATCCCCACAGCATGATGCTGCCACCACCATGTATCACTGTGGGGATGGTGTTCTTTGGGTGATGTGATGTGTTGGGTTTGCACCAGACATAGCGTTTTCTTTGATGGGCCGAAAAGTTAAAGTTTAGTCTCCCACATGTCTCTTCGCAAACTCACAACGTGCCTTTTTGTTTTTAGCTCAAAGTAATTACCTTCTTCTGGCTACTCTACCACGGCTGTCACAGGAAGTATGGGGAAGGAAAGACAACCAAAGGGAACCACAACTAAACAACAACAGCCTAGGCCCCAAACCTAGGGAATAAAGAGGTCACCTCCTGGCATTCCCTGATACTCTCCCTAAGCTGCTAACAACATGTGCAAATATCAATGGTAGAATTGCACATGCACAGGAACCTGAGACTGCTGAAACACTGCACCAAACCCTCAGCTTAGGGAACAGGGAAAGTGGCAACCAGCTCCACCCAGACTGAAGGAACTAGTGTCTCCCTGAGGTCTAGTGAGGACAGACACACCAAGAAAAGGGCAAGGACTTAGATTTGAGATGTAACTGGAACAGGAGAACTACCACACAAGTAGAGCACTCCCCCAAATTTCTATCAGCTGCAAGGAAACAAGTGAGAGGCGGAACATATTAAGAGCCACCTGACTGATAATGAGCAGCATCTGTGAAGGGGTGGAAACCTGTTAGCAACAATGAAAACAAGAGATCTGTCAAATAGACTCCTGAGTCTTCCGTCTAGTTGAACTTCTAAGACCTCTCCCAGGGCCAATGGTGACAACGTCTTTTTGTCGTCCTATGTACAGATACTCCAGTCTCTGCTGTGGAACTCTGCAGCTCCTTTAGGGTTACCTTAGGTCTCTGTGCTGACTCTCGGATTAATTCCCTCCTTGCTCATTCCGTGAGTTTTGGTGGGCGTCCGTCTCTTGGCAGGTTTGCTGTTGTGCCATGTTCTTTCCATTTGGTTATGATAGATTTGATGGTGGCCCTGGGGATCATAAAAGATTTGGATATATATTTTTATTGTGGATATGTAATGACAGATCATGTGACACTTATATTGCACACAGGTGAACATCATTCCACTAATTATGTGACTTCTGAAGGTAATTGGTTGCACCAGAGCTTTTTATGGGCTTCCTAACAAAGGGGGTGAATACATACGCACATGCCAATTTTCTGTTTTCTATTTCTAAACAATAGTTTTATTTATATATTTTTCTCATTTCACTTTACCAACTTAGACTATTGTGTTCTGGTCCATCACATAAAATTCAGATTAACAAAACATTGAACTTAAGTCTGTAATGTAACAAAATATGAAAAAAGTCAAGGGGGGTGAATACTTTTGCAAGGCACTGTATATAGAGGGACAAACGCTATTCGAATAACTAATTGCAACTGGTGCGATATACCTGTTGCTCGCCAAAAATCAAATTAAGGGGTGCAATATACCTGCTTCTACAAAATACTGATTGAGGGGTGTGACACACCGGCTTCAACAAAATATTGATTGAGGGGTGTGATAGACCGGCTTTCACCAAATATAGATTGAGACCTGCAATACACCAGCTTCCACCAAATATTAATTAAGGGGTTTGATATACCAGTTTCTAGCAAATACTCATTATTAGGTTCTATATACCTGTTTCCACAAAATACTGATACAGGGTATTGATATACCGGCTTCCACCAAATATTAATTGAGGACTGCGCTACACTGGCGTCCACCTAATATTGATTAAGGGGTTTGATTTACTGGCTTCCAGAAAATACTCATTATTGGGTTCTATATACCTGTCTCCACAAAATACTGATAGAGGGGATTGATATACCGGCTTCCACCCAATATTGATTGAGGCCTGCAATACACCGGCTTCCACCAAATATTGATTAAGGGATTTGATATACCAGCTTCCAGCAAATACTCATTATTAGGTTCTATATACCTGTTTCCACAAAATACTTATACAGGGTATTGATATACCGGCTTCCACCAAATATTGATTTCAGCCTGCGATACAGTGGCTTCCACCAAATATTGATTAAGGGGTTTTATTTACTGGCTTCCAGCAAAAACTCATTAAGCGGTTCTATATACCTGTTTCCACAAAATACTGATAGATGGGATTAATATACCGACTTCCACAAAATATTGATTGAGATCTGCGATACACCAGCTTCCTACAAATATTTATTAAGGGGTTTGATTTACCAGCTTCCAGAAAATACTCATTATTGGGTTCTTTATACCTGTTTCTACAAAATACTGATACAGGGTATTGATATACCGGCTTCCACCAAATATTGATTGAGGCCTGCGATACACCAGCTTCCACCAAATATTGACTAAGGGGTTTGATTTAACGGCTTCCAGCAAATACTCATTATTGGGTTCTATATACCTGTTTCCACAAAATACTGATAGAGGGGATTGATTTATGGGTTTCCACAAAATATTGATTGAGGCCTGCGATATACCTGCTTCCAGAAATATTGCTCTTCCATAGGGATTTTGGCACAGGGTCATTTTATAAATGACAGGAAGAGGAAGGCCATTCTGCAGGGGTGGTAGGGGTCGGGCAGATGCACCAAGCCGGAGCCTAAGTGGGAATTTGGAGAAGGTGCGTGCGATTGCATCAAAGGACGCACCAGAGCTGGTTGAGTGGCTCACTCAGCCTTCCTCTTCTGCACCCTCCTCATCCGCTGTATCTGCACCCTTCTCTCTCTCTGCTTTGTGCACCCCCAAAGACACCGCTACCACCACCACTAAAGCCCCTCCACTCGAGTCAGAGGAATTATTTTCCCATCCATTCCCAGACCTTACCGATGCACAGCCATTTTTGGCATCGGATGAAGAAGAGGAGGTAGCTATGGCCGCCACCCAGCTTTCTGACGACAGTACCCAGGTCAGTCCAAGGAGGGTGGTCCCCACTGTTGCCTACTGTGAGATCTCTAATGTCAGTGGTGGTGAAGATGACGATGATGATGTGTCGATGGACGTCACAAGTGTGCCCGCAAGAGAGGAAAAGGAGGGGAGTTCAGAGGGAGAGACTGAGCAGCAGATAGGGAGGAGAAGGAGGAGAAGCAGGCAGAACTCACAGTGCACAGGAGGCAAAAAGCAGACTGCAAATGTATCTGGAGCGAGACATCCACCATGTACGATCACATCTTGCGCTCCCAGGATGCCGGCACATGGCTCCACAGTGTGGGCTTTTATTAATGTGTCAGCTGCTGACAGTAGTTTTGCCATCTGCAGCCTGTGCTGTCAACGCATAAGTCGTGGCAAGCCCAACACTCACCTAGGGATGACCAGTTTAAGAAGGCACCTGGCCTCCTATTACCGAGCCCAGTGGGAGCAACACCCAGAACGCACAAAACCACACTCCCGGCGCTCCATGTCCTGCCTCTTCTCCTTTTCCTCTCTCCTCCCATTTGTCCCCCAGTCCACCTTCCATCGTGTAGTCGTCATGTTCATCTGGCAAAAGGCAGGCTTCCGTGGCCCAAATGTTTGAATGTAAAAAGTTGATGACGCCGGATAACCCTCTTGCCCAACTGCTGACTGCCGGCTTGTCGGAACTGCTAGCCCGCCAACTACTGCCATATAAACTGGTGGACTCGGAGGCCTTTAGAAAATTTGTGGCTATTGACAAACCCAATGGAAGGTCCCCGGAAGAAAATATTTCTCCCAGAAGAAATGTTCAGCAGCAAGTGAATGTATCTCTGGCACACAGTGTCGGTGCCAAGATACATCTGACCACAGACATGTGGCAAACACGGGCAGGGAAGGTACATAACTTTTACTGCCCACTGGGTGAACCTTCTGATGGCTGTCAAGCATGCAACCTGTGGCACCCGTGTGGATTTGGTGTTACCTCCATGGATTGTATGCAGGTCTTCCTCTTCTTCTCCTCCTCTTACTCCATCCTCCGTCTCCTCCTCGGCTGACTCCTCTTTTTCCACTGCTACCGCCTCTTTCGCTGAACCCCCTAGCTCCCCAGAACCTATTCGACATGCCAGGTGAGATGTTGCCATGCTGTGCTGTAGCTGTTGTGCCCGGAAGCCAAGAGCCACACCAATCCTGCAGTCCTTTCAGCTCTGCAGTCACAGGCCGATCAGTGGCTAACCCCGCTCAATTTGACAGTTGGTAAAGTGGTGTGCGACACCAGTGTCAATCTGCTGAGCACGCCGAAACTGTGCAAAATGAAACACGTGCCATGCATGGCACACATCCTGAACTTAGTTGTGCAGCGATTTGTTGCCAAATTCCCAGGTCCAGGACATCTTGCGGCAAGCAACAGAAATCTCTGGCCATTTTAGAAGATCTAACGCAGCCGTGGCTTGCCTTGCTAGCGTTCAGTGGTGACACCACTTGCCGGTCAGACGTCTGATTGGATTCTTTTCACCGTGCCAGTGGCTGCTCATGCATGACGCATGCAGACTTCTGCAGCCATTAGATGAGATCACCAAACTGGTCAGTGACATTGTACCTTACGCCTTCTTTCTTGAGCGTGCATTGCGTTGTGTCATTAATCAAGCCGTTGAGGAGCAGGAGCAGGAAGATGAGGAAGTCACAATGCTGAAGGAATTCCCAAGGGGGGCTACTCCATCTGAGAAAAGTCAGCAGGAGTCTGAAGAGGAGTCAGAGGAGGATGGTGGCTGGGGGGAGGAGGAGGAGGAACAGGAAGAGCAGGCTTTGAGGGGGACTTTAAACTTTTTGGGGATCTCTGGTGTTGTCCGTGGCTGGGGGAGGAGAACGAAGACAACATTCTTCTGGGCGCTCCACCACTTCCAATTTAGTGCTAATTGGGGCCTTCATGCTCCAGTGTTTGAAGAAGGACCCCCGTATAAAAAGCATAAAGGGCAAGGATCAGTACTGGGTGGCAACGTACTTAGACCCCCAATACAAACACAAAATGGTGGACATGTTACCAGCATCACAGAGGGCTGTTAGAATGCAGCATTTCCAGGCCTTGCTTTCAGAGATGCTGAATTCTGCTGTTGCCGGCACTGGCAGAGGAATTTCCACCCACAGAGAAACAGGTGCGGGTACAAATCCTACAGCGCATGCGAGAAGAGGGTGGTTTGAAGATGTGTTGGTCACTTCGGATATGAAATCATTCTTGCAGCCAACCCATCGACAGCCGACTCTGGATCCAGCCTCAGGTAACGCCTAGATCGACAAGTATCCGACTACATCGGGTTAACGGCCGATATGGACGCTCTGAGAAGCGAGGAACCCCTTGACTACTGGGTGTGCAGGCTTGACCTGTGGCCAGAGCTGGCACAATTTGCCATGGAACTCTTGGCTTTCCCCTCGTCGAGTGTCCTGTCCGAAAGGATGTTCAGCGCAGCAATGAATGAGGCATGGATCTCGGAGGAATTCAACACCTGAGACGACCACGTTTAATTAAATTTCCTCATGCCAGAGCCCACACATATCCGCCACCACCCACATCAAATAATGGTCCGTGTCTTATGTAAATACAGCGGAATAAAAGGCCTTTTCTGTCCGGTGAATGCCTAATGTTTGGGACCACAAAGGAATTCAAGACCTGTGACGACCAAGTGTTATCGAATTTCAACTATTATCATTTGTTGTTTTTTTTTCAAGGAGGGGGGATTTCGTTAGCCATGTTTTTAATCAAATTTTATATTTTGAGTTCTTTTAAACATATGTATTTGACATGTATTTGTACTGGCCTGCAGTAAAATTGATATCCAATGACCGTCTATATATACCTCCAGCCACATAATCACTTGATGTTTTCTGTCCGGTGAATGCCTAATGTTTGTGGCCTGTACATCACTGGCCTGCATTAAAATTAATATCCATTGACAGTCTAATATACCTCCAGCCACATAATCACTTGATGTTTTCTGTCCGGTGAATGAATAATTTTTTGGGCCTGTAGTCCACTGGCCTGCAGTAAAATTGTTATACGGTGACCGCCTAATGTACCTCCAGCCACATTATCAATTGTTCTTTACTGTACGGCAAATGCCTAATTTTTGGGGCCTGTAATCTAACTGGCCAACAGTAAAATTGTTAAACGGTGACCGCCTAATGTACCTCCAACCACATTATCAATTGTTCTTTTCTGTACGGTAAATGCCTAATTTTTGGGGCCTGTAATCTAACTGGCCAACAGTAAAATTGTTATACGGTGACCGCCTAATGTACCTCCAGCCACATTATCAATTGTTCTTTTCTGTACAGTGAATGAATAATTTTTGGGGCCTGTAGTCCCCTGGCCTGCAGTAAAATTGATATCCATCAACCGTCTAATATACCTCCAGCCACATAATCACTTGATCTTTTATGTCAGTAAATGCATAATTTTTGGTGCTTGTAGTCCACTGGCCTGCAGTAAAATTGATATTCATTGACCGTCTAATATACCTCCAGCCACATAATCACTTGATCTTTTCTGTCCGGTGAATGAATAATTTTTTGGGTCTGTAGTCCACTGGCCTGCAGTAAAATTGATATCCATTAATCGTCTAATATACCTCCAGCCACATTATCAATTGTTCTTTTCTGTACGGTGAATGCATAATTTTTGGGCCTGTAATCTAACTGGCCAACAGTAAAATTGTTATAAGGCGACCGCCTAATGTACCTCCAGCCACATTATCACTTGATCTTTTATGTACGCTGAATGCATAATTTTTGGGGCCTGTAATCTAACTGGCCTGCAATAAAAATTTTAT